>NC_134950.1:47581530-47908196 GCF_965638725.1 Aptenodytes patagonicus | reverse complement strand
CTGCCTGTGAAAAATTTATTTTTACAAAGGGGAATTACTGAAATTGTTTTTCCCCTGTAAAATTTTAAGTAGAACTGATTCCAAACTCCAAAATCAGTAAAGTGTTAAAATACTTTCTGCTGCTGGCAGTGATTTGTGATTCACAGTATGTAGTCAGGTGCGTTTTGCTTTCAGGAAGTCATAAGCATTTTCAGATTTTTATTGCGGAGTTGCTCTTGTTGCCATTTGCTTTGATTTGGGCTCCCATTAAATTATATGCAGTTCATTTACTTAAAGTTTTCTAAAGGAATATTTTCATCCAGGATTTTAATAGTATTGCTGTGACTGGGCCTTAAATCTCTTGGCAGAGATGGGATGAGCTACTCATTTATAGTTAGTGCTGAAAAAACCTCTCTTGCATTTCCCTCTCCCCTCTTCCCTGGTCTCTGAACTTCAGTACCATGGCTTATTCTTTAGGTTCCTGAAAATCAATGAAATATTTATGATACTTCATTTTCCAGCAGTTGGGTAATGAATGGGGTTGCAAGATGTTGCTGGTCAATACTCGCACCTCTCGTCCAGCACTCTTGGGTCAACAAATGTCTCCGATGCATCTTTAACCTCCTTGTGAGGCTGCTGTTATTTTCCTTGCTTTTCTTTCCTGTGAGGTAGCAGAACAGCGTCAGCAGCAATGAAATGAGAGCTATCGTCTTCCCGAATGGGTAAGACAATCTGCAAAGCATGTATTAAAAATAAAACAGGAAGTCAGTGATTATCAATTTTTAGCAAACACATTTCTACTGATCTTCAGACTGATGCCTAATGATAACAAAAGGAGAAGCTGTGGGTCTGGGCAATGTAATTTCTAGTTATTTGTAGTATCTTTTCACCTCATTATGGCATGGGCTGTTTTTATTTTAAGGCCTAAGACCTGTAAGAATAGTAAGAGACACCTAATGTTGTTGCTTGTGAGCAGCGCGTGTTGAACAGCGTGGCTGGGATAAATAGGTATCGGATTCAAAAAAAAAGGAACGGCCTTTTTTTGTGCATTTACAGTTTGCTGAAGTAAAAGGCAGCATATGGCAATGCTAGCAAGGAAGAAGTCATGCCTCTCAAGAGACTCTTCCCTAGCTTAAGGAGTTAGTAATTGCTTCCCACCCTCATAAAAGAAAATTACTGGCATCCCCGTGCCGAGCGGCGTGCGTGTGGGTGACGGGAAATAAGGCTTCCTCCAGACCTGGCCACCTGCTTGAGGAGCAGCGATGGTGGTGGGAGGGAAATCCACCCGCCGGCGAGCCGAGAGTTGATGTCTGTTTTCACTGCCGGAGGGGAACCAACGCCGCTCTGCTGCACAGCGAGCTTCTCCTTTGTGTGTCTCTTTTCCCCTCGAGAAGAATCAGGAGTGTTTATTTGGACCCCGCTGCGAAGGAGAGGGAACAGCCTACACACCTGCCAGGAAAGGGAATCCTAAACAACTGCTCCTGCTCAGAAGAGATTGGGAACTGGGCCAAACATTTCATACGTGGATGATTAAAATTAGACTCCTGCATCCATATGTACGTTCTCATTTTGAAAACACTGCCTGGCTTATTTCTTTTCTCTCCTGCCTTTTATGTAGTCCCCTAATGGGCAAATGCTTCCCCCTTTCCTGTAGCTCTGACAGTGGCCCTTGTACTCGCTGAAAGTACATTTATCTTTCCTCTCTGTAATCATACCTGATCACACACACAGGAACACACTTCTGTCTTTCATTTTCCACTAATATTCCCTTGACAAGTATCTTTCTGAAAGGGAAAAAAAGTGATAATCTCTCCTTTGGAAAAACAGCCAAGTATGAAGCGGACTTGGCTTTCTGCCTCTCCTCCTGTGCTGCTTCTGCCTGAGCAAACTGAGACCTTCCTGCAACCTGCACTCACTGATCCAAAGAGGTCCAAGTCTGGCTGGAAAGACATCCCAAGGAGGAAGGGGAGGAGGTAGGCAGACCGGCACCGCACTCGGCTATGATGTGCTTGTCTGCAGCCTGTTCTGTTCACGAGAACCAAAACCACCAAAGGATAAAGAAGAAATAAGGCAGCGAGGGCATGGCTGCATGACCTCCGATTGCGAAGGATGGAGACTTGCAGTGAGCCACGCAAAACTGTTGGCGCAGGAGGACTTCATGCCAAATTTCAGCTCTCCGTGTCCTGTCAGTTGGATAAGCACACGGAGGTGCTTATCATCATTAGACAGCGATTTGTTCCTGAGAGCTCTGAAGCATTCAAAGACCCCAGTACTTCCAGAAAGAAATCCTTCTGTTTCAAAAGACTTTGAGTATTTTTTGGTGTTCCCCTCTTAACAGCTTTTCTTAGGAAAACGAGGAGACTTCCTGGAATTAGCAACTGCTAGGAAAGCCCTATTAATGCTGCTGTTTTATAAGCAGCCAGATGTCTGCATCCTCCTGCTTCACACTGTGTACCCAGTGCAGAGTCTAAAGGCCACAGTGGGGAGAGAGCAAGGGGGACCTGCGCTCCCCCGGGGACTGATCAGTCGGGTCATGATCTTGCTTCAAAGAGAAAAATCCTTCCTTGGGTAGACTCCACTGGCAAGGAGGCAGCACAGCCTCCACTGCACCCTGTGTGCTTGGCTGGCGTGAGCTTTGCCCATCACCCTGGTAGTTGCAGGGCTGTCCTGGTCCTGGCCCTTGCACGTGCACCACCGTACAGGTGGGCAGCCACCCCTGTACCTTTCCTGGGGAAAAACTGCTCACGCAGATATGCTGAATTATTTTCCCTGTAGGAGCACACCCTGGATGGTAAATCGAGGCTTGAGTCCTCCCCACGTGGTCCCAGCTGGGGCCTGGTGAGGGTGCATGGGAACTCCCCGTGCTGGGTTTCCTTTCCTCTGGAAAAGCTACAAGCTACTGGGTGCAGGCCAAGGCAGAGAGAGGAGGCAGCTGATGCACACCCCATTCTTGCCCTAACATGGAGTGAGGACATGGCTGCAGGGCACACACAGATACAAAAGCTTTTTTTTTCATATCAAAACTAAGAACAAAGCACCTTGTATAGCAAAGCAAAGTTTATAGCTTGCTTCAGCCTGGAAAAAGACTTTTCAGAGCAAATAGTGCTGGCATTGTCTCCTAACAACCCTGCAGTGTTTACTGGAGGTAGTTTCTCTCAAGCTGTTTTTTCATTCCTGCGTATTTTAAATTATCCTCCCAGACCCTCAAAATTAAAACAAATAAAATTAAAATTATTTAAAATTTAAAAATTAATGAAAATAAAAATAATTAAAATTAAAAAACAAACAAAATTGAAACCCTCAAAATTAAACAAAAGCAGTGACTTCATAATGAAACATTCCAATTAAAAAACTCAAGTGAAATTCGTACATTGAGCAGCTCCCCAAAGCCTGCCAGTCGTTGTAGTTTTAAGAGGACTTGCAATTTATGGATGGAGTACAGGGATATATTTGAGGTATAGTAAATGGCATTGTTAACATTACAGATGCAAATGTTCATTGTATACGAGCAAGAGGACAGTATGTGTAAAAGAGATTTGCAGAATTATTAAACTCCTATTACTGTCATAAAAATGTTGGCAACTGAGCGGAGGGGAGAAGCCAAAATATGTGCCCCAGAGAGCAAAAGGGGAGCAGGACTGAGCAGTTACACGTTGTTGGCCGTGAGAGCTGAACCATCCGCACGTGTGTAGCCCCTGACAAGCCCCCGCGCCTGCTGGCTTTTGCCTGGGAGGGCTGTTGCAGCCTGTCTCCCCACAACCGAAGGTGCAAGAGTCATTACATTAACGAGAGAGGAAGCTGGAAATGATATACAAAGGAAGGAAGTCTTTTGAGAATCAGGTTTCACTGTTTCAACTACTTAAGGAAAAACTTGTTTATAATAATAAACTGCCTATAGGAGGTGTGTGTCTGTGTAGCTATGTGTATATATGCATGCAACATATGTGTATGAGGGGAAGGAACTTTCACTGTAGCCTGTCAGCCTTAAGCACAATGCTTCTATTTCTTCTTAAACCCGATGACTTCATCTAAAAAAAAAAAAGACATTAAGAAACCCCCAAGGTAGAGTGCGTGCGAGTGTGTGTGTGTGTGTGAGGGAGTATGAGTAACTTATCTTCACATTTAGCTGAAGCCTTGGTATTGTCAAAGCAGCTGAATCACTGCCTGTGAGCTGCCATCTTTGCCATGGTGATAATTTGACAGCGTGCCAACATTGCTGCCTGCCGTCTCTGAAGAGCTGACCTTGTAACAGCACCACCACTATTTCTTTGGCTTCTGCTGACATACTCTAGGCTCTGGAAACTGTTTTCAAAACAAATGTATAATGAAGTATGGTGCTTGTAAAAGCAATTGTGTTTCCGTCCATCAGATTATTTTAGGGTGTCTTGCCTGCCAAAGGGCAAAGCAAAGGAACAGGCAGGGAGGACGTGGCTCTTCAGATAAAGCGAGAGACTCTCCGTACACAGGAACGATGGGAATCAAAAGTAACCTTCACGAAATCAGAAGTTAATGGTAAAGTGGCAACTTATCAACTCCTTGCGCTGTTCCATCATAAACCAAATTGTTTCTCAAGGTCACAAACAAAGCAAGGACAAGTGAGCAGAGCTCTACAAACAAGGTGAAGAACACCCAAGGGCCAAAAGCAAGGTTCCCAAAAGGGAACCTCTTGATTTAATGCTTGCTGTATATTGTTGTATGTCTGTCTTCATGCAGACAGGAAAGAATCACCATCTAAAATACTGACTGAGACTTTCCATCTAGACATTTGTTACCAAGAAATGATAGGGTCTTGGCTTAGTAGGTGGGGTAAAAGCATTGGCAGTATCTGAGTATACCAATATTCTTGGCCCTAGGTTTAGGCTACTCTCTACTTTAGGTTTGGGTGACCTGACACGTTCAGGCATTCCCCAGTTGGGGAGGATTACCTGAGCACTTTGTATTCCCACTGCCCACATAAGTGTATGAAATTTCACATGCTTTCTGCGTGTCCAGTATGTTTGCCAGGACCCAGCTTGCAAAGGAAGCAGAACAAACCCGACACGGGACTCGCCCCACACTTGCTACCGCTTTGATCGTGGGGACCAGTGGTAGTGAAATGCTGTTACTGATTTTTTTCTTCTTGCTATCCTTACTAAATTAAATGAATATAGCAATTACTGGTGTCCTAAATGACATTTCATGGAAAGTTTTTGTGGTATCAGACACCGTACAGTGGATGCATGACAGGCTTTCCTTAAAAACTGCCATGCAGTGCACAAAAACCATACATATGGTTAGGTAACAGCAATTTTAGTTTTAGATATGGGATTGGAAAATGCAGTTAGATTAAACCTAGGACTCTGTAGGTTAAGACCAGAATGAAAGATGTAGCTAACAAAAGTCTGGAGGCAACATCTTCATGAGATACCCCAGTTTTCACTCCCCCTCAGAGATCTATTTTCAGGTGTTGCCAGAAAGGAGAACACTATAATTTATACCAAGATGTTTCCCCTGGATCCTTCTTCAAGTGCAATCTTTTAGATTTGTTGAAGTCAGGTGAGTATTTTATATACCTGAAATTCCACTTTTACTTCTGCATGTAGAAGTAAAAGTTACTCTTGATTTTGCATAGTTGAGGATAAAAATTGTATTGTTTGCCCAATTTCTAACTTACCTACTTAAGAAGCCTCCAACAGATAAAGCACTCTGACTTATCTCCTTATGGCACTTGGAGGAGCCTTAAGCTTAAATGGGATTTGGCTAGCATATATCAATGTATTACTCTGTCTTTATGTATAGTTTGTATATGTCCAGCAAAACTTCAGCTACTGCAGAAAAACATATTTGAGAGAAACAGCAAGCAAGTTATATTTGACTTTGCATTGTTTTCCAGCTTGTTTCTTTTTGCAGTTCAGTGCCGGATTTTAACCTGCAAGTTTCTGTTTGGACTGCATTTTCTTTGGGGATCGCATTTCTCCCTGTGTTGCTAGCACTGGAATCATTGGGCCAAACCGACAAACAGGAAAAGGCTGAAAACAGGATTTTCAGTGTGAAAAGTAACTTGCCATGGGACCTATTTTCAAACCTGTAGGCCCTTTGTAATGAGGAAGGCTGAGTCTGTTACTCTTCAGGACATCTGAGTGATGTAGCATCTCAAACTGCAAAGAGGGGTGCTTGAAGTTGCTCGGCCTGTTGTATGTCATCTAGATGGGAAGTTCAAGTTTAGCTTTGTAAGAAGCATTTGTGCCTGAAAAAAAAAAAGGTTTTGTTGCCTTAATCAGTGGCATAGCTAGGAATGGTCTCCAAGCTATGGTGGACAGACAGTGACTAAATCTTTTCAAACGTGGCCACCGTACAGGTTCAGATTTAGGAAGGCTTAGGAGCTACTTTTAGTGCCTGAAATTAGTTCACAAGCCACACGGTTTAAAATTCATTCAGCTTCATACTAAAAGCAGGGACTAGTTTTTGGTGCATTGTTTTCAAGTTAAATGTTAAGCACCTCTATAGCAGAAGCCTGCTTCTTACAGGCTTGGCTTTTTCTGGATGGATGGCAAGGAAGACTTTCAGAATTACTTTCCAGGTGACTGTGAGCTTTTACTGTGCAAATTATGCAGTGCATAATTTTAGCTAATGGATTTATTAGCTTACACTAGTTTGTTCCTGTTTGTGTGAGTGGGATCACACAGCAGAGATCCTCTCAGTGTGCAACTTTTAATAATAGGTAACGAAGATTTTGCTGTCAAAGGACAGATGAGAAATAGTTCCTTTTGAGAAAGCTGTTTTGAGACCATCCAAGGCAGAACTGCTAGGATGTCCACCAACTGGTGCCTAAAAAATGCAAACTACTTTTAAAAATGAGTATTGCTTGAGTCTTTGCTTCTGAAACCAAGGGAGCCGTGCATTAGCTGCTTACTGAGCAGAGTATCAAACTGGACCATAGAAGGAGAAGAGGAGAGTGCCATGGAAAATAAAGCTGTAGGCTGAGCCAGATTTTTTCCTGTTTTTGTGCACAAAAAGGTCTTGTCACAGCCTTATCCTTTAAGCCCCGAGGAGACAAGATCCATTGCCAAGAAAGGCTTTTGCATCTCTGATTGCATGCTGCCTCCTCCACTAGCCTGTATTTTTCTAAAAATAATCCTGATTTCATACCTTAGCTGATGGACCTCCTAGCAGCCACAATAGACACAGTCTCCCTGGAAAACATGCAGTAATATGTAAAAGCATTGGCTCCACTCTTTAAGAGAGGTTGTACACAGCTTTTGAAGAGGCATCCTTTGTATTTTGAATTGTGCTAAAACGTGGTAAGCTTATCCTGAGCCCTTTCCGCTTCCCCCAGAACAAACAAGTTGCTGCTGAATACCAGGTATCTTACTCAGCAGAAGAACAAGAATTCCTTTTTTTCTTTAAAACAAAGAAAACAAGAAGTCACTTGGCAGGGGGCAAAGAAAGGATTTGTTTTTCTAATCCATGGGGAAATTCGTCAGGCTGCACAGCCTGAAATGTCTGCTCAGGGTGTGTGATGGTCACTAACAGTCGAGGGACCGTCTCGAGACAGGTGTCATATTCTTTGATAAGCAGGGAGAAAAGCTGCCCTGCGCTGGCAGCACAGCCTTGGAGGCTGTGGGTCTGTGTTACTGCACCGTCGGTGGCAGATCCCTTCTCCACCCCACGCTCCTCGTCCCTCGTCTTTGTGCCGGGGCCACCATCCTCACAGCTCTGTCAGCTCCTTTATCCATTTGGCTGCTGGGAAGCTCCTACACCAGATCTGCTGCTGGAGGAGCAGTAACGTACAGCTGCGCCCTTTGTGGACGTAAGAGCTTGCAAACAGCCCTGAGGTGTCACGTGTTTATCCATCAGGGGTACCAGAGGTAGGGAAAATACACTGATAATCATCCAAAATATTTTCCCAGCACAGAGACATCTGTGGCTTGAGGGCTTCCTGAGCCAGAGGTGAGGTCTCCACGTTTAACAGCATTAGGGTATGGTCAGATGGTGGTGTGAGTGTCTCCAGGCTTCGTGCCCTGAGCCAGGCCTGCTGGTCGGCGTTGTAAGTGGCACTTCTCCTCTCCATTTTCTCTCCCCAGCAAAATGCAAAGACACTGCTGGAGTTTGATATCTACCTTGTACTCATGCTGCACCCAGGACTGCCTAGGCCTGGCTGAGCAAAGTTGGACCTTAAAATGCATGTTGGAGGTATCTGTACCCATAATGTTGTCCAGGCTATAGCCAGATGGCACCAGAGCAGGCTGCAGCCGTGCAAACATTGACGTGGGAGAGAGCACCTCCATCACGGAGACTTGTCCTCTGCCATTTCCAGTGATTGGGAAACAAGTAACAGAAAAGCCTCCTCCCATTACTGGCCACAGACAATTTCTGTCATCCAGAAAAATGTATTGGATCAAGAGTAAAAAGCAAAAAGCCAGAGCTGTAAAGAAAGCAAGCAGCATTGACAGCATCCTTCTGCAGGTTGGCCACCTTCTCCCCGGCTGCTGCTTGACAGTACAGCACATCAGGCTTTCGGCTCCCAGAGCCAGCCTTGGGGCATCTAACACCTAGCACCAGGGGAGGAGGTGACAAAACACCGATCCATGCTCTGCAGGCTCAGAGCTGCTCAAAAAGCACTGATGGGGTAACCTCCTGTGCGTGGTGTCAAGCCAACATAAGCTGCGCGTTGTATGCTGAGGTGGATTTGACACCAATGTGCTTGTGTGATAGTCTCGGCTGCAGGTCAGGTTTGTGCTGCTGAGTGACCTGTCAGTCACAGGCTACTTAAATGGTCATGGCATCCTAGCTTCAGCTTGGGGGTGGAATGAGTGGTTTGAGCACTGTGCGTACACACAACAGGAGTATCAAATGGACTTCGGGGGAAAAAAAACCACACCAAGTGAAAGGCTTTCCCTTCATCTTGTACTGGGTCTTAAAACCAGCACAGAAATGTGTGACCTCCATTTAAAGATTTTTTTACTCTGATGTAAGAATCCTAATCTTCAGCATTATGCATAATTCAGTGTGTCTCAGCACTGCTGTCCTGATGGTACACAATTTTACAGTGTGTCAGTGGTTTGTTTCTCTCTCTCCATCCCTCATTTACAAGGGGTTTCCCCAAAAAAGTTAATTGTCCATTCTAATAAGTATAGACATTTTCAATCTGACTTACTTTATCTTGAGGAAAACCTTACTTTGGAAGTTATCATCAGCCAGTTGGCTGAGTCCTGCTGGTCCAGAAACATCCAGCAGCAAAATCAGTAAAATCATTGTGTTTACACTGCTGTGAATAAAGAGCCGAGTCCGCTTGCCTCTGGGTGAGCATCGGCTCAGTAGGTCCTGCAGCCAGGTGCCCTTTGAGTTTTGGAGAAGAACCGTAGTTTTGGTTTCACTCTGTGGCCAGAGATTAGTGTAATTTTAAGGCCTTAGTGGAAATAACAAGAACATAATAACAGGTCTCTGAGCAGTATTTCTTTGAAACTCTGGGGGCTGGGGCAAGGGGAAGCCTGGTCTATAAAAACATCGGCGAGTGCTACTCTCTGTATGTTTGAAGTACTAAGGTATTCGGTAGCTAGTGAAAAATATGGCATCCACAAAGAACCAAATAAAACTATTGACAGTAAGCAGAGATTTTCCCAAGGGCTTTTGCAGCTGCCCAGTTTAGAAATGGTATCTGAAGGGCTCTGATCGGTGAAACGGGCTGTCAATTCGTGTCTTACCATTTCGTTCTTGAGGTGGGTGGATTGGAAACTGTGATAAGATGCTGGAAATTACTACAAAATCCTGTACTGTTTAAAGGTCCTATACAACAATGTCAGAGCTGTATTTATTGTTATAGTAAATAAATTTTTCAAGCTGTCAAAATAAACAAGAAAGAGGTTCTCCCCCCCATTGTATCTGTAACTAGTGGTTGTAGCGCATACCTGGGTGAATTCCTTGGGAAATCCTTGCCTTCGTCAGAAGATTATGCCTTTCGTGTCACTTGGGTGAGGGTTAAGCACTATCAACCAGAAGGATGAAAGCTGGTGCAGTTGCTTTAGGGAGCTGGAGGGATGTTTCAGCTTTTGGCTCACTTGATGTATTGTTCAGTTATTAGACTGCGTCGTAACAATGGTGTGTGAGAGGCAGGGAGAGCTATACATTTCTGCCTGATTTCTATTAACAGCCTTCCGAATAACAGCCTTTGTTAGCAGCTGCTTTTTCCTTTTCACGTCCGGGGAAGAAATGTTTGAAAGCTTTTATACTGTCTGAGTGAGTTAGGGAGAGAAAGAAGGTGCCCTCGTCTCCAGCTCGATCTTTATGTCTGGTCATTTATGTTTTCACAATGAGCAGTGAAATCCAAGGCATGTTGCAATACTGGTTGCTATTTTCTTATCTCCTTATTTATGTGGCAGTTTAGAGAGAGGCTAACAGGCATGTAACTGATGAAATATTAAGGGCTGAGTGTTCAGGACGTCCGGTGTATCACGTGAGTGATGGGTGAAAATCAACTGATCAATTGGTTTCCCCCCCTTATGCTCTTCACAGCTAATCTTTATGTTGATCCTGGTGGAGGGAGTGATGCCTTTGGTTAAGAAGGAAAGGTATTTGACACTGTGCAGCTACACTGCAGGGAGGTGTAGTGTGTGTGTTATGTGGGATAAGTTAATTGTCATTTTGCATGTCTGCATGGTGTGAGAAATGTGACATACTCGGGCTGCTCCGAGCTGACGCTGCAGATGTTATTATGAGACACAAGGAACATATGAACTTCTGAGAAAACCTGCATTAAAACCTGAACCGACTCCAGCTGGGTTTCCTGAGCAGCTCCAGAAACTACTGATAGGTTCATATGAGCATCAATTAATGATCGTTAGTACAGTTAAGATTCATAGGTGAGGCACACGTGCCTTGAGCAAGAAAGGCTGCTTACACCTTCCCCTCTGTATTTGCACCATCAATTGCCTCCACTGTGTCCCCTCTCTCCTGCTCTGATCCTGTCTTTCATCATGTCTTTACCTGTTACTCTGCCCTCTTCTTCCCCAATCCTCCTCCTCCTCCCCAGTCTCTTCTGGCTTCTCATGCCACCCTCCTCCCCGGGAGCCTGCCTTTCTCCTGACCACTGCCATCTGGTCTGGCTTGCTCACTCTCCTCCCTGGTGTAATGAACACTGACCCGGGGCTCAGAAAAGTAGGTAGTCCTTCTCTTCAGTATCAGCCTGGTGCTGGGCCTGTCTGGTTATAGTCCAAAGAGTGCTAGCAGGAGTGGTCTGGCAAAGGTCTGTCTTGGATATTTCTAAGCTCTTTGTCTATGTGATCGTCTTATCACATCAGGCTCCTAAATGTCTGTGTCTCCAGAAAAATGCTGTGAGATAGGATGTGCTATTAATCCTGTTTTATAGACGGAGGGCTGAGATCAGAACGAATGGGGAATTAAGCCAGGGTCTCCTGAATTACAAATTAGTACGATAATGCTATCTTTATGAATATGCTCTTTGTTTCAATTTGCCTGGACAATTTTTTTAAGTATGATTGCAAAAGAATGTGAAAAGTGGAGGGAACCAGCATAGTTACAAGGCTGTTGCGGTTTGGAGAGGGTGATTATAGCAGGAGGGATGAAGGAGTTAGGGAATTACGTTATCAGAAGTGTATACAGTATTGCCCTCTTCATGTTGAAATATGTCAATGTTGATAGTATTGGGGTTTTTTTCATTAACCATTGGTTTAAAGCTAAGTTATTTTCAAAATATCATACAGAGATGGATTCCTACACACATAAATTGTAACAGCCCAGAAGTTAGGAGGATGGCTTTTCCTGGTGGCATTCCAGTTTCAAGGCTCCTGAGCTACGGTGACGGAGCTAGGGACCCAAGCATCTGTCTTCTCAATCATCAATGGAGTCCTAACTGCTGGATGCGCATGACCCTCTTTTGGGCTTTGAATAAAAATTCTACCTTAGACCTGAGAAACCTTTCCAACAAAACTGTTATCAAAACTAGGGTATGCAGATGATGGGTGTTGTGTTTGATAAATCAGCATTTTCTTCTTACAAATTCCTGTTGGAAAAAGTCCCAGCCAGCTTGGCTTTTCACACTGTATTATAAGAAATGTTCTCATCTTTCGTGTGCAAGTTTTGAACTCTGATAGCAATGCTTGCTGCAGTGTCTGAGCAGATAAGCTGATTTCAATTATCTTTCATTTGATTACTTTCTATTTGTTTTCAGCTCAGTGTCATTAAAAAAAAAAAAAAAAAAAGACCAACATTTATTTAAGGTACCAGTACTGTGTTTAGCTGTAGCAAAAGTAAGTGAAGTTAATCACTGCTGGGGAGAATAGAGGTCTAAACTCTGACCTCACAGGAGAATAAATCAGTAACTGAACAAAGATTTTGAGATGTGCTCAAGGGAAACAGAAGTTGCAGTACTGAGCTCCAAATAGTGCCAGGAGTGGGCTGAGTATGCAACGGAGAGAGTAGTCCTGATTCCCCTTCTCTCATTTGACTCACTCTCCTTCCTCCCAACTAAACTAAGCAAGAAACATGGACCAAACAGAAGAACTCCTAGTAGAGTTTCCCGTTTGGAAAATCAGACCTACGTGGGCTTTCTGATGCACCCTCTGTGAGGCATTTAATCTCTGTAGACTAGGTAAGGTATCCAGGTGCCTAGCATATTCTCTGAAACTTGCCCTTATTTTGTGTCTATGTGGTGAGAATCAGGAGGCTGGAAACAAGTCCTAGGTGCACCTCCCCACTCATTCCTCCAGGGTCAAGAGAATTTGAGCCCAGGATCCTCGTTTATCTGGTAAAATTGTAGGCACAAATAAAGAATGGCACTAGAACTGTAAAGTTCCCTCCACACTCAGCTACTAGTTTTAAGTATTTATTGCAAATACTGTTGAATACAAGTTATTTCTAACATAAGTATCCTTTTGCAATTTTTTTTTTCTAAAGCCAATTTCCTGCTGTAAGCCAAAAGTAATGTACCCAGTTATGAATGATGTTGCTTTTATTGTATTCCTTAAGACTTTACAGCTTGCCTCTCATCCCTCTCTGGAACAGTTTTTACAATAAAATGTTTTCAGTGATATTAAAATATAAATAATAATTGGTTTTAATTTAAAAGCCACATTTCATTTTGAAGTATTTATGCGAAGGTATGTTTTACTCTTAAAATAATTTCCATACGGAGACCAACCTCATTACTGCTGAACTGAAGGTGAACAATGGGCTTGGTGTCAGGTGGGGCAAGTTCAGGAGCAGAATGTTCAAAAGAGAAAGTAAAAAAAGAGAAATCCACTGCTTTTCCTGAACATCAGTAGCTTTGATTTTTAACTAATGAGGTGAGTGCAGTATTGTCAAGGTAAATTTGAACCCCGCTCACGCCAGATCTTTTGAAAACTTATTGTAGATTATTGCATCTTTGAAAAGTTTGTCACATAGTAAGAACCCATCGTAGGCAAAGTAAACAGGTCTGTTGGGCTGATGCTACCTGAAGACAATCAGGATGGACGTAGGTTGACATGGGTAAGAACAACTTGGTGCCCTTTATATTTGTTCCTTCTCCTACAGTATAATGAGATAAATGTATTGTTCTATGTGGTCTGCATTTTGGGCATTGATTCCCCCACCCCAGAAAGCTTTCATTTTAAAATGCAGGAGTCTCGACCTGCTTCATTATGCATCTCTTTACCATGGTTGAATGACCTGTCACACTCATGTTAGCTGTGCTTGCTTTATGATCTGCATGCATTTCAGCAGGGCTGCTGCTTCTGTAGTGACTGCTGCCCTGGCTGCACAGGCGGGTGTCCCGGGATGCCCAGGAGTCCCGGGATGCCCAGGACATCTGGGATGCCCAGGAGTCCCAGCTCTCAGTCTTACAGACAAGCAAACACTTCATTTGCATTCTTGCTCCCAAGTACTGACTGACTCTCTCAGTACTGGTTAAATTAAAACTGTTTTAATCAGCTGCAGCTGTATTCGACTTGATTGCTTTGAATACAAATTCCCAACTGTCTTCCCCCCAGCATTTATCTGTAGATATAGTAATAATATCTGTAAAGATAGATAAGGATAATGTCAAGATTATCTATATTTACGCAAGTGCTTCATTTGGAGGTCCACAGTGTAATTCATCAGTCATTTCTATGTGCTTGAATCCCAAAAGGGCAGAGTCACCTCCATCTGCTGGACCACAGTGCACTTAACTCATCAGATTGTAGAGGGTTTTCTACTGCAGTGCTTGATGTGGAGAATCATCCCTGAGAATGGGTAGCTGTTAGTCACCTGAAAGGCTCCGTCCTTTCCACTTGCAGGTCGAAATACAACAGGATTCTTGTGCATCCTCTCCCCCTATACAAACATCCAGTGACGCAGATTTTCTTTTTGTCCAAAATTGCTGAAGAGGTGCTTTAGGGAGAAGAATGAGGTGCAGTTCCACAGTGGGATGAGGACAGACGCTGCTTTTAAGATGTTCAAAGCTGGCTAAGGAGAAATAGATCCCGCAAAGCTTGGAATAAATATGGGATTTAGAGGGTATTGTAGGGGCACTTTAGAGCTTCCATTGCAGGTGAGTAGTAGCACAGAGAAATCCTTCCTGTCATGCCTGATGTTTTGTTGGTTTACATCCAGAAGAAAGGCGAGGTGAGGGGTTCTTGCATGAACAGAGGGAGGAATTTCAGAATGCAGCAATGCCCCATGGGCAGAAATGCCACTATGCCTTGTACATCTGTGTGCCAGGGAAGTGGGAGTCAAGCTGCTGGCATCCACGGTGCTAGCCTGGGGACTGGAAGCTCCCCTGTCTTCAGAAAGGGCTGGATCTGGAAGGGAATAGGTCAGCATGTCCTCAAGCTCCCATCCCCAGTCAGGGACTTTCAGTGTCTCCCAGGTGTGAGGAAGTGAGTACCAGGGTGCTGGCCTCTCTTCCCACATGCAAGGTACACATGAAATAAAAGATGATTTCCAGAGCAGAGGCAGAAGGGGAGAAGTTTCATGGGTTTTGGTAGCGCATGCAGTATTGTGGAGTTCTTGTCTTTTCCACAGGTTCACACTGGCATGCATCTTTTGGTAGAACTGGAGTGGGAAATTTGAGGATGCAGATGAAGTGAGGCATGATTAGATATAGCTCATTTACCAGAAGATTGATAGTCAGTGAAAGAAGATAGTAGCATACAGTGATATGTTTTAGGACAGCTATAGGTGAAACGTGTCATGGCACCAGGAGATCTGGCTTCCCAGATGTCTCTGCTCATCTTTCATAAGCAGTCAAATCAAAAACCTATTTTATCATTTTTGTCCTGTTTCACCTTTGTACTATGGATGGCAGTCCTGTATATGGTTCTCAGCTCAAAATTTGAAGGTTGAGGGAGCACACTCCCATTTGAATGCTGAGTTTAGCTTTGTCAGGGGGTCTTGGGGGAAGGGGCGAAGGGGTCAGTTATGTTTCAGACCTTATCCATAACTTAAGCCAGAAATTAGTTTTCAATTCTTTCTGTTTTCAGAGAAAAGTATGGACCTGAGTATTGCCATATGTGGCATTTTATAAATTGTCAAACATTGTTTGTAGAACTATTTTGATAACACTCAGTTCCATTGCGTTCACAGTTACAGATACCTCTTTGCTATGGTGATTGTCTGGTACAAATACCAAATATTGCTATTGAAATAAAACCAGCTGTAGTTAAATTTAGATAAAAACGAAAGAAAACGTTGCCAAAACAAAGATTATAAACTGATTTTAAGAGAATACTTTTCAACTTTCCAGCTGATATTAAAAGTAGAGCTTAAATTAGCAACAGTGAAATAGCTAAAAATTATTTGAGCACATCCTTTAGAGTTCAATGAAGAAATGTCCTTGTTCAGTGAAAATTAGTTAAAACTACTGTTTCACTTAGCACGAATGCAGTTTGGGTTGATGCTATATTTTTAAATGATCAGGAACACAATCCAAAGGATTGTCACCTAAGAGTCACTTCTGTCTGAAGCACCAGGCGGTCTCAGTATGGTTGTTGTAAGAATTGTGCAGGTCTCCTCAGGAAGGCAGGGACTGTTTTGCCTCTTCTTTAATCAACATCACTCCTTCACTTTCCCGCGTTGGCCTCTCCAGAGCAAAAGGCTGCTTATCTACTCAAATGGAGTGGGAACTTCCTTTCTGTGGAAAAGCACAGGGAGAAGATTGAATTTATTTTCATTTGCGATATAAGTAGGAAATGAATCCAGCCTGCCAGAGCTGGAAACCAGATGTATTAACTCTTTACAGACTTTCCTGCCAAAACCCCTTATGCCAAAACTCCTTGTGGGATGTTTTTAAGGGAAATCAGTTGGATAAATGTCAGGAGAAGGCAAACCAGGCGGCTGGGTTCAGCAGTACTTGTGTTCCCCGCAGCCTTGACTCCATCCTACGAGCCCAGGCGGATTCCCCAGTGACCCAGTTCAGGGGTGATACCTCTCCTGGGTACTTCAGTTCCTACTCTCTCTCATCCTCTTGCCCCTCTATTTTCCAGCTGCTGTTAGCTGGGGCTGACAGTCTTTCCGCGCACTGACAAGGGGGCAGCTGCAGGCGCTGCCGCTTGCAGCCTTTCCGGGGACCTCCCTCCCCTGCAGAGCCACGCGCAGGGACAGAGGGCGGGCACAGGAAAGGGTCTTCCAGGTGTGCCCACCACATACTGGTTGAAGAGACACATGTGAAACCACTTGCCCATTTTAGATTTGGGAATAGGGTTGCTGCAGTAATTCTGAAATCTGTTTCAGGCTTCATGTCTGAAAATGGCAAGAAACTGGTTCCCCGAGGAAGTTGGGAGCCCATTCAACCATCTGAGCTAATTTTAGCCAGGATGCACGTCCATTTCCCATGCAACATTTCACACATAAACGAGTCTAAGTGAGAGAAGGTGTGGATATTATGACCGAGGTCCCAACTCGCAAACCTGGAGCTCTTTGGACATTGGTATGTGTAGTAATTAATCGTATGGCCAGATGAAGGGATTCAGATGTCCTATTGCAGTGCCCTCAGTTGGAAACTGGAGACTGCTTCCTCTTCTGCACAATGACAAAGTTCACTGAAACAAGATCATTAGTTTACAACAGTGAACGATTTCAGATTGCCTGTGTCATTCTGTCTTCTTCTATCTTTCCTTTTGTTCCCTATATAACTATGTATTTTACCATACTCCCAACAGGAAGGTCAGGCTTGCTTTGGTTAAAGTCATGTAAAAACCAGCACTGTGGTTTACCCACTGTTTGTAATCGCATTTTCCATAAAGGTTTCTCTAGAAAGGCTTTTACATTCATCACAGTGCTATTCCTCATACTTACCTTTCATGCTAATAGCAGACAGACACAGTTATACTTACACATTATTGTAATTGTTGCTGATGGTGCCCTATTAATTAACGTCACTTAGTGTTACTATTAGTAACATTTGTTAATGTCAATTCTTTCTGAGTAGTATTAGATTTGCTGAATCTGTCCAGCTTTACTTTTGTTAAATTAAAAAAAAAGACACATTAACATGCTTTCAAAGAGATTTAGGGAGAGGGAAACCACTACATCCCAGTGCATGAATTAAAAAAAAAAATGCAAATAGGCTCATAAATGAAAATCCAGAGTTGTTTTTATTTAATAGTTGCATCTCTGTCAATGCAAGATTATTGGTTTCCAGTCGTCCCAAGGCTAATGAATGTGCTTAATTGGACTCATTGGATTCAAAAGCAGGGTTTCTTCCACGTTGCGGAGCAGGGGTGCAGGAGCTGGCTAAGTTTTGGCACATCCTGTGAGCCTCACTTGTGTTCACATCACCAGCTTTGGCTTCCCCCGCATGGGGGCACGGTGACCTCCAGCAGTGTTTCTGTTCAGAGATACTTGCTTTGCTAGATGTCATGCTGGGCCTTTTAAAGAGGGAGTTTACATCTGATTTGCCTGCTTGAAGTCAACCAGGTCGTGGAGATGTACTCTGCAAAATATGATGGGTTAAATGGCAGAAGATTTAGGCTGGTACACATGGCCTTACATGCGCTTGGCTTGTCTGTGATGCAGGTGGAGACTGCCTTGGGCCAGCATGAGCAGCAGGGTGGTGGACCAGGTAAGGCGAGGTCCAATCTGTGTTTCTCTAAAGTCCATGCCTGAGTGTGGGTCTGGACCCACACCATAACGCTGGGAGCAATGAGATCCTGTGAGCCCCATAGTCAATGGGGCTCTTCTCCCTGTGTTAGGGCAAACATACAGAGAAACAATTGGCTCTGTGAAAGCAGTGAGGAGATGGAAGTATCTCAGAGACGTTACTGCCTCCTACTGATTTTCCAAACTTATTAAGGCAAGTTGCTAAAAAGGACAGAAGGCAGCTATTGGCAAAGCACTAGAAGTAAAAGCATCTAGGGTAAGATAATAAAGCAATAGGTAGAAATGTGGCAAAATCTTGCTCTTTTTCTCCCTTCAAAAATGTAGATGGGCCATGAAGTGTAATCAAATATTAAAGTAAGAGTTAAAAATAGTTTTACTTCATGCACTTCCCTTATCTCTTGGCCATGTTTTTACTTCAAGATTACTTTTATTCTATTACTACTTTCTCTCTCCTCTGCTATTATATTGAAGAGCTGCACAAACAGAAGTACAAAGTGTCAGTCAAACCATAAAGCAAACAAACAAAAATTTATAGAATTGTTTTATTTGAAGTCATTTTAAGTATCGCATAATAATAGCATATTTGAAAGTCAGAGAAGTGATTTTAAAAAAAAAAGGTTGATTGTATCTTTTAAGGACTGTTCATACAAATTCTGTAGTTCTTTATAGTAAGAAGATTTATAGTAGTCAAACAAAATCCTGTGCAGATTACTGTTGCCTGAGGGCAAAATAACTTTCATAGCATTCAGGGAGGCATGCTGTTGCAGTCCCATAGCAGAATACACATGCTGCCTGGCAGCACGGTGACACAGCAGCAAGCTTGAGAGGACATGTATAAAAGCAGATAGGTAGGAATTGGTTCCAGTTGCCATGGTGTTTGGACTCTGTTTACTTCACCTATCAGCTGAGTCTGGTTCTTTCCCTCTCTTCTGGAAACCTGCAGCCCTAACCTGTAGCCAGGTTCAACCCTAGATAGGCAGTCAGGTCCCAGTAGCATATGGACAAAAATTTTACTGATTTTTTTTTTGTTTTTTAAATAAGGTTTCTGGCATTTGTGGCTGAGGAGGAAAACTCCAGACAGCGAAGTGTGCATTATCTGTTCAGTGGTGCTCCAGGTAGCCTAAGCCCTGCCTAAGCACAGTGTCAGCCAGCCGCTGGGGCTTGCAGCCCTGGGTTAGCAGCAGGAGCCCCACAGGGGTGGGTACTGCTCCCTGCTTGGTCCTGACAGCCGCCAGGGAGGATGGTGCCACTGCTGCTTCTTTTGTCCCCAGGGCCAGGGAGAGGTGGCGGAGCTGCTCTGCCCCATAATGAGATTCTCAGCTCCTGCAGGTCGGTGGGAAGAGGGTTTGGGGGAGATCAGGGGTGGTCCTGGGGTCTCACCTAGCTGGTGGCCTCTTTGTCCCAGTCCCACTCTACCTGCCAGCCTGCAGAATTGCTCTCAAATAGAGGTGCTTAGCTGTTATAAAATTTGTGGCAGCTTGATGATTATCTCAGATAAGGGGTGGGATGAGTTCTCCACATCGGTTTCCCTTGTAGTTTGTGCCAAGCTGTGATTATAAAATGCCAGGTTCTTGTTATAAAAGCACTCTGTCTGATACATACGGCACGCTTCCCTTGATATCCTTAAACTAACTGCAACAAAATGGACCAGACATGCATATCAATTTTAGCTTTTCAACCACTAATGTCATGGTACTATTTTCAGTGACTTTGGTTTTATCATGGTGCCATTACTGCCAGGGAACTACTGTAGTTGAAAGGTTGTTGGCATATCCTTCGTAATTTTGAAAATAAAATATCCTTGTCTCCCTCTGGCTGGGTGGTTAAATCACACTACAGTGGCCCTACTTGATAATTTTCTCATGAAAGACTCAAATCCTAGGGTTAATTAAAGCATGGAATAAGTATCTAGGGAGGCATACATAAGTGCTAACAGGATTCCTACCACATATCTACAGAGGCAAACTTCACCATGTATGGTTTATGCTAAGCTGAGGACAGAAAACCCTTAGATCTCTTACAAGGCAGAATTTTTATATTTTGTGACAGATGTAGCCAAAAAAAACCCCAAACGATAACAAAACCACACAAAATTTGATAATGACGATATGTAAATATATCTCTAATAGTCGCAGGGATTAAACATTCTGGGAGATTGTATAAAGCTTTGTATTTACAGGAATCTTAATACCCGTTCCTATCAGAGGAACCTGGATCTAGGGTCAGAAAGCAAGGAAGACTGCTGTGTCCGACTGAAAGTGCTGGAGAAACTGTAGCAACCAGAATTACCTACTGATAATGTAATCTGGCCAGTGCTGCAGGCCAGAATATTATGGAGAAGAACTGCATGATCCATAATGATAGGTGATCAGAAATACTGTTCGGCTTCTTGCCTAAAAGCCCTGGGTTCGAGAACATCCACTGGCATTCACCGTCCGCCCCCGGCACCATCGTGGGCACCGACTGAGAGGGCTGGGTGCCACCTCCTGACTTCCACCCTCTTCCTCGGCTGGCCTCCGTTTTCCCCCTGAGGCTTGTTTTTCTGTGCTGGCTTGACCCTCTTTAGTTTATGCTGGTTAGCTGAGGTAAAGGGAAATAAATGGATGAAGTAACCTAGAGCTTTTGGCAGAAGCCCTCATCGCTCTTCCGTCAGCAGCTGTTTGGACCACTCTGGCATAAGGGGATTCTGCAGAGGGTCCCTCCAGCCCCTGGATCACCTGAATTTAGGTCTGCACTCCTGTAACTGATTTTGCTCATTTTTAAAGAGGTTATGGTTTGCCTACTCGAAGCAGAGCCTTAGGAGATGTACTGATACCATCTGCTTTAAGCATCCAACTTGGATGCAATTCAGAGGACAGCGTTAGGAGCAGCGATTCCCTGTAACTTCATTGTAAAGAGGCAGGTGTCTCTACACAGGCAATTCAGGTCATTCATGTTAGATGCTTAAAATAGAAGATATGCAAATTTGGATCGTCTGCTCTCTTCACCTGGCCCATTGCTTACATCTATTTATGTTTTAAATGTGATCTATCATCGAACCGCTGAAAGAAACCTTGCACTCATTTAAAACTGTCTGCCCAGTGTAAAAAAATACGCATTTACATTAGATTGTGACTGCGTGCCCATTAGAACACGTGTGCCCCCAGCACACGCACACGCTTCATGCCTAAGTTGCCTGGGAGGTGGTAGGGCAGGATTGCCGGGTAGCCACTGGGGGAGAGAGAGAGCAGGAGGCTGCCGGGCAGGACTGGCAGCGGCCACATTGGTTTCGGGTGAGTGGTGAGAGGCCGGTGCTTGGGCTGATTTAGCCCCGATGGTTTTTGAGGCGGTTTGAGCTACTGCCTTTGTAGAAACATGTTAAAATATAAATGAAGTAATGTGTCTCAAATAAAACCCTCTCTGCAGGAGCGTAGAAGTGACCGTAGTGGTAGGGAACCTAACTGCTAATTTATTTGGGGATGTTTTTTTAAATGTGTTCTTTTGAGAAACATTAGAAAAAGGCTGTTTCATCAAACCTCTCCCTGGCCCCTTGTGCTTGCATGTTTGTTCCCATGCTTTGGAAGTGCTCAAGCTGTCAGTGCTGCATAGTCATGGTCCAGTCTTCAAACATTTGTTCTCCCCAGCGTTGTAGTGCTGCTTCATACAGCAATCGCTGGCCTTTTGTTCAGTGCCATAGTAACTGTTCCTGGAAGGGCAGCTGGACAAGAAAAGGAACATGTCAAGCACCTGAGAGAGAGAAAACGTGAAGCCAGACCTGACAAAGTCTTGACATGGATAGCAAATACTTGACAACGCCTTGTGGCAGCCGGTGAGTTCTCCTTAATGAAAGGAGAAGTAAATAAGCAATGCAGAATAGTGAGCAAAAAATTATGAGCAGCTCACCAGTATTTAACAAGGGATTGCACAGACCAGTCCTGTGTGGAAAAGGATGCTTGTGGCACCATGGGGAATACAGGTCAAACCTCCTGGTTCCTAGGTCATTCACAGCCAGTGCATTCATCTTGCGGAAGAGGTAGGAATGATGAGAAAGAGGCTGGAAATTATATATACCCTTCTCTCTTTCTTTCTTCCTCTCTCTTTTTCTCTTCCCGCGTGCAGCCGCAGAGGTGCGTGCAGGCAGGGTTGCTGTACTCGCTCTCTGCCAAGGTATGGTTCCCCATTTGGCTCGGTGTGAGGGCATACCTGAGTGGCACGCCTGTCCTCCCAGCCGCCCCGTGGGCTCATCGCTGGTAGGTGAAACGCAAGGCTGAGCCCAGTCTCCAGATGGCAGAGTGTTTGTTCATTATGACCTGTTTTGGTGAAAGTACTTTATTTTGCTTTCAGAGTTTAATCGCAACCAGAGGCACGCACCAAGCGAGAAATCCCGCTCATCAAATAATCAAAATAATTTTTCGAGGCACTGTGGGTTCTCACACCGTAGGGCATACCTGGGCTTTTGGCTGCCAGCGGTGTGCGCTGCCGGCTACGGGACAGTCGGATTGTCAGGGAGGAGGAAGTTGGGGGAAGGAGGGGCTGTAAAGACTTCAGTTGTCACAACCCTTTTTCATCTATTAGGAGATTAAGGCCGCAGTTCCGTAACAAACTCTCTGACCGCCTGCCTCAGTGCAGGGTCTCCCCCCATGCCAACCCTGCAGCTGCTCGCTCCTGTCTCTGCACGCTGCTACCCCGGCACTGCTGGAACAAAATATTTGCAGTGCCATGAAGCAGCTCAGCCATGGAGATGTTTCTGCATTGTACTTCCGTCGCTCCGGCCTGAAGCGTTATTAATTCGAGAAGGGCACCGGAGTCAGCTTGAGTCCAGACAGGCTTGTTAGTGCCGGTGCAGCTGCAGCCGTGCCAGGTGGAGGCTGGGCTCTGCAGAGCCCTCTGGCTGTCTCTGCCCTCCCGTGCTCCAGCTTGTGGGGAGCTCATGGGTTCTCCGAAGCCATGCTGGACCCATGCTGTTGGGGCTTGCAGGACCGGGATCTCTGAGGAGCACTTGGTGGTGATGTCCAGGCGGCTGTATGAGGACTTGCCTGGGTCCGGCACGGCAGGCCAGGAGCCAGAGCTGGCACACCATCTTGCTGACACCCTCAGGAGCCAGCTGGGTGCCCCTGCACTGTGCCCACCAGCACTGCCGAGACATACAAGCTGGCTGAGTCGGGATGCAGCTTGGGTCGATAGGGCTTAATAGTTCTGTCTCCTTGTGAAAGCAATTAAATGAGGAAAAAAGAGTGAGCGCTGATCTCTATATACGGGAAAGCCTAAAACTGTGATCATCTGTGGCTCAGAAATCAGACAGTGAACAGACCCAACCACAGGTGTTTGCTTTTAATATCGTGCAATCTCCTGGGGTCTGCAGCGTGACCTTCGGCCATTTGGCCAGCACTAGGGAGACCTTTTCTACTCATTGACCTGAGCAGCTGCCCAGCGCACGGGGCAGGGGTGCTGCGAAGGAAGTCACGCTGTCTGTCAGGCAGGTGGGGGCGGCGAGAAGAGATGTGATTCCCTGTGCCGGTTCCTGCTTGGCTTTGGAAGTACCGGAGCAGTGCTGGAGCAGTGCCGCTACTCCGTCTCTTGTGCTCACACCAGGTTTTAAAGGGACAGTCAAGTCTTGATGGCTGCTGCAGGCTGAGTTCCTCCAGAGGGAGTCAGTTCTCATAGGAGCCAGGCTTTACCTTTATTTTGTGTGGCTTGAGTATTGTGTGAGAGGATCAGTTATCCCACAGCAGTAGGAAGAGAGCCCTCTAGAAGGCTCAGTAGCATTTCTGATGAGAAAATATTTTGATGGAAAAGTGGCTATGTGTCTTAAAAGTCCAAATGGACTTGATGCACTCTGCTTAAGGCAGCCCCTGGCCAACAGGTGTTTAAAGAAAGGCACAGTAACCTTCCTTTGAGTACCTTTGACATTGGCTTGATCTCCTGTTGCATTTTCCAGGTAGTGTATTAACTGACTCTGTTCCAGAACAGTAAGTACGCGACGATGCTTCAAGCCATGCCCGACCCTTTCTGTACAAAAGTAAGTGCCACCTGGAAGCTGGTTCCCACCTTCCTTAGGAGCACGTTGCAGGTGCCTGCCTGTGTTACAGAAGAGTTCAGGGCTGTTCCCTATTACTGACAAGCACAGTTTCTGAAACTGGCACGCTTTTCCTGCAGGTCCCCTGAAGTTCGCTACAAACCCGTAGGAGTGAAGGAGAACTGGATTTGGGGGGGAAACACAGCAGAAGAAATAAAGACTGTGAAAACGTGAAATCATGAGTGACACAGGAGTCTGCTTGTAGCCTTGGGACACCAGAGCGGACATGAATTATTGAAATTATGGCTCTGTTAATCTTTGTGTTGTCAGCCCTTCTATAAACAGTGAGCAGGTGCTGTACGTCCGCAGGTCCTGTTGAGTGGGAAAGCCCTCTGGTCAGGGAGCGGGGAGGCTTCTGCTGGGGCTCCAGCCTGCAGCTTCAGCTGCGTGACCTGGATCATTTGTTGGTTCAGACAGAGGGATATTGGTCTTCAAAAGCCTGTGTTCATTTCTTTTAAAACAGGTGACATCCTTTAATAGTCCATTAGGCTCCCTCAATACGTTTTTTTTCTTGTTTACACGCAATTAGAGTGAAGTCACTAAAAGTATACAAGACAGATAGTAACATTAATAGACGTGCATGGAAGGTTTGCTTGCCTTTCAGCCTTTGGGTTTTTTTGCAATTGTTTGTGTGTAAAGTACTTATCACAGAGTTTGCAAATGACTGCGTAACAACTGAAACTCAGTCACATTGTAGAACTTGAGGATGTGCTTTATGGCCTATCTGTTCTGATAGTATTTGGAGAAGACAATTCACTGTGTGGTAACAAGTGAGGATACGGTTGAGTAATTGTAGAAATTGTTCTGAGGAGAATCCCCTTGTACCGTGTGTTTCAGAATGCCAGACAGAATTTTAAAAGGGAATAAATAAATAAATACCTACTTCAAGGCAAAGTAAGGTGACTCTTTCAGGAGCCTGCATTGCTGTTTTCCATCTTCAGAGGTCTGTTAGAACAGGTGCAGCTCTGAACATCTACAAAACTGGAGATCTGTGAACTCCAAAGCCAGCCTTCGCTGGCAGTTACAGTAAGATACAGATTCCACAAACAGCTTTGCAGGTCCTGTATGAAAATAGTGTAAAAATACTATGAATTAACTTGGACAGAGTTTAACTCTACTCATAAAGCAGTAAGAGAGAATGAATTAGTAGTTCTCATTTTATTTTTATTTTTGACTCTCTACCAGGGTGGGTCAAGATCTATGAATAGTAGAGGCTGTTTTTTCTGCATCTTCCATCACATTCAGGCAAATGGAAAACTGAGTAGAAAAGCTGACCTTTTGGTGATACAGTTGCAGGACTACATTCTTACTTAAGATGCTCCTGGAGCAATAGTATCTTTCACACCTTGAACAGACTTTTTATCTTGGAAACAAGAAGCAGTTATTCTGACTCAAAACGCATAGCAGGCTTTGAGGAAGGCTGGTTGCTGGGAAAACCCCATTAGGACCACTTCAGAAAAACCTGGCACAGTTCGTATAGCACGTATCAGGTTGCTGCCAGTTCAGCCCCTGCTCTTGAAGAAACTTCCTACAGGTGAAAAGCCTGGCTCTGTTGCGTGTTCAGTCCTTTTCTGTCTGCTGAAACTGCTGGAGGAAGACTATGGCTCTGCTTCACAGGAAGAATGTGTTCTCAAAGATGCAGTTGCAAGGCTAGGACCTTGGAGGTGGTAATTCATGTATTCTAGTACACTTCCCAAGGCAGACTTTGAATGGTATTACTAAGATGTCTCAGCCGTGCAAGAATTCATTTGAAGCTGTAAAGCATCAATGTTTAACTCAAAAGGCTCTGGTATGGTTAGTATTCATGCTTAATGCAGTAAGGCAGTGTTAATAATGATTATTTAGCATTTTCCAGATAAATACAATTCTGTTCCACAAGCAAACAGTTTTGTAAAAGTTTTTTTCCGGGCCAAGAGGGTGGAAGTGCATGGATGTTTTGTTTCTGAAGGAGTAAATCTGGTGTTTGTCACCTGTACTGGCTCTGCAGCTATACCGTTGCATTTCTGTCTGCTGAGCATGATTATGGGATTGCAATTCCTATGGAGATAGGGACCTAAATTTTGAAACCAGTGAATGGCAGGAGCAGAAAAACAATGATCAGCTGTTTAAGGGATCAGTGGTGATTTCATACTATTAACTCATTTGTTTTCTTAAAAATAAACCCCGAGTCCCCCAAAGCAAAACATATGGTTTAACCGTGTCTTTCTTTTCAGACTTTGCCACAACTTAGCTCTCACAGGTGGCATGAGTCTATCTGGATTAGATTTGCTGCACAAGAAAACAACCCTGACTTTTACCGGGTGGGTGGACAGGAAAAAAACCCCAACTTTTTGTCAGTCTTTTGTGTTGCAGCAGCTGGATTCATTGCTGCTATGGCAACACACCACATGATGAGGTGTATTAGATTGCTCTGCGCGGAGTACGAGGGGGAAAATGAGCACAGCTCCTTGCTGAAGGTAAAGGTTACGCTGGAGTTTCTGCCAGAGAGCTGGGGAAGTTCAAATGCTCCAGTTCCCAGCACATACTGTGCTCAGCAGAAAGGAGTAGGGGCATGTGGCGGTATTAAACTGCAGAACCAGGTAAGGTACAACTGCATCAATTAACCTGAGATCTTACCCTCCTCGGTGTGGCAACACAACTTCTCAGAGAGTTTTCTCTTAGTTTTTCCAAGTGTTTTTTTTAAAGTTACTCTGCTAATGTGGCAATGTGAATACACTGACAGTGGTTTAAACTGTTGGGGAGACTCTTACTGCAGAGAGACCAATCTTACAGATTAGGAGGGGATTGCCCTCAAATCAATGGAAAAGTGTATGTAGATTTTTGCTGTTGTTTCAGCTTTACTTCAAGGTATTGAACAAGTTTTGGTTTTGTTACTGTCTGCACAGTGGTTCAGAACATCTCTCTTGTCAGTCAGAATCCAGGGCTGGTTTTTATTATCTGTACTTTTTAACGATCTGCTGTCTTTAACATTTATTAACTTTTCTTCCTCCGTCCCTCCCGATCAGCTGCATCAGTGTGCCTGAGACTTCTTGGAAATGAATTTTCATGTCACTTCCTCCTTCAGATTTTATGCTGCCTTCCTAAGTCTGGCAGTTTTGTCAATGCAGTTAAGCAAACTTCAGTGCACCTCTAAGGATGTAAAAGTGGAAACAGTGCCACAGGATATTATGTTTTTTACCCTGTTAACCATTCATCCACGTACAGGTAAATAGAAATAATTAATGTCGGCATTGAATTTATTGGTTTATTCAGACCCATATCAAACTCAAAAAACTATTTACTCTCCCATGTTCTCTATGTACCTTTTTTTTGTTTTTACACATCACTAGGTTAAATGTGACAGGCTTTCGGGTAGCATACATTAGGTGGAGGAAGACAACAGTACTTTAGAAAGGGAAGAACTGAGGGACCAAAACGGTAGTGGAGGGGGTGGAGAGCATGCCTGAAATTCAAGTTAGATGGTTCAGTACTTCTCCTGCTTCCCATGAGGTGTTTCCAACATTTTTAATACTTATCTGCAACTTAGAACATATTTCTTCCTTACCACTGGGCTCCTGTTTATTTCATCAAATAGTTGCTTTTCTCTCCTGACAGTATAAGAGGTGGTTAAGAGCCTCAAACTTTTGCTCCATAGATGATTCTGCTTACACAGATAACAAGAATCAGAGGCAGAAATCCAAGCGCTTTCCATGCCGGTTTAGGAACAGTGGTGAGGCTAAAGTCTCATCCACCCCCTGGTTCTGTCAGAAAGCACAAGACACACAGTATGGATGTGTGTGAAGCCAGTCCATGGGAAAGGCTCCAGTGTGTTTCATGGTAGACAGATATAAAATATAAGGAAAAAGTGGCCTGGCCCACTACTTTTACATAGGGCATAGCAAGGTGTGCAAATGTACGGTCTTCCTCCGCTGCTCTGAGTAAAAGATTTCAAGTGACCTTTCTGTTTCTCCAAATATATTTATATGCCTGGTGATCCAGTGTTTAAAAGCCGTCATTGCCACTGTAGGCAAATTGGAAGCATTCCCGTGGAAGCTGAGCCTTTCCCCCACCACTCACCCCTTTTAGTGGCAAGACGTGACAGCCTGCGTTATGGTATAACTAAACCAAGTCTGAGTGGTAGGCAACTTTGCCACAAGCAAAGAGCAAGTGTGCTTTATGCAATACTGTAGGGACTGCGTGGTCGGAGCTCAGATTTAAACGAGGCTCCTCTGGCTGTAATGAGGTGACTTTAACAGAGGTGAAGAAAGAAGCAGCTGTCCTGCCCGTAAGCTCCCAGGAGAGAAATTGTGAAATAAAGAACGATATAAATGAGCAGCCCGTTAATGATCTCAGAATGAGACAGGTTTGCAAGGAGTTGAATCGGGATTCTTGAAAATGAGGATTTGGAAAGGGTGGAAATCTTTGAAGGGGAATATTAGCTGTACAAGGAAAAAGTCAAACAAAGTAGGACCGTGATTTAGCTCTGATTCCACCAGTTCAAGCAGAGCAAGGAAAATCCAGATCAAATTATCTAAGCAATCAAAGAAGCTTAATCTATCTAGATTTAGGAATCTTGTTCAATTGGGTGAATGAGAAATCTAATAATTCAAACACCAAAGAGCTCTTTATCACTAATATAGCGCATCCATTGTGGCCCAAAGCATAAGGCTCCAGGGATGCAAGTGATTCACAGAATAGTATCACCAACACACTAACTGACTGTCACAGAGATGCACTAGGGGTGAATTTGTCCAGGGAATTCAAAAATGAAGGAATCAAGATGAAAGGAGACAAAGCACCCTCTAATAAGTACTTCCCTCTCCATGAGTTTCATTTGTCTTTGGGATCAGAGCTGTGATAGTTTATTGCAAGGAAGCGAGAAAAGGAAGTAAGAGTCTTAGTTAGGGGCTTCATTATTAAGCAGCAACAGCAAAACAAGATAGAAAAGAGTGTCTAGCTATAGTCATCTTTGCTAGAGTAGCAAAAGGTAAGAGATTACAGAAATATGGGTATGGAAAATCGTATTCTCGGTGAAGTCTGGTGAACAAAAGGAACATGAGCACTGTCAGCAAAAGGTAGTTTCCTTCACCATAGGGTGTTTCTTTGCATGATTTTTCTAGGATCATATTAGACTCTAAAAATGTTCTCAAAGATGACAGTCCTGGTCATGATTTGGTGAAGAATACTGTATTTTCAAGTATCACATTTTGTCCATTTTTAGGATTGGTGAGTACATATGAACCTTCCCCCTTGGATTTTCATTCCACTTAACTTTCTACTGTCTCATTAATCCCACTGAATCTTTTATAAAACCTTCAAAACAAGGGACAGCATCTTATATGTCTATAGACTGCACAATGTATTGATACCCAGTGCTAACTGAAACCTCTGACAGGTGCAGTAAAACAAATAATTCTTTATAACGTATGGGTGCCTCTTGTACATGGACCAGCTAAGAAAGTCATGGAAGACTGATAAAATGTACTACTGTACCATCAGAATAATTTCACTGCACAATTTTGCTATTCAGGTTTTACCCAGCATTAAAACTATAACTCACTAATAATGTCAAAAAATTTATAAGAGAGATCTCATCTGCCCACTCCTACAGATTAAAATCACACAATTTATTAATATAATATTTTTTTTGCTAGTTTTGGATTCATGGAAAACAGCGGAAAAGCCAAACTGACTCCACTGGAAAGAAAAAAATGAGTCCATTGGCCTGACATGACTGTGTGTCATTCTCTGAGAAGAAAGAAATCTGGGATCTTGATTACTAGGAATCAAAACAGACACAAAATTTTAAGGCTATGTAATATGATGTGTATATGCGTTGTATGCAAATAATAACGTAGGCAAAATTCCAGTACGGAACAACTTGCAGTGACTAATTGATGTAGGAATATGTGCACTAGTAGGAGCAGGCCAGTCCCTCACTCAGCTGTCAGATGGCTGAGAGATTTTTCTAGGGATAAATATGTACAAGGATGATTACAGTAGCAGATGCTAACTCTAGGAGCTTGGGCTCCACATCCAAATGTTCATCTGGCTCAAATCAAAATGGGCAAAAGCATTTCCAAAGGGAGTGCTAACATCTCCATGGCCACATCTCAGATCAAGAGCGGGTGTATTGACCAGCTGGACTAAGTCCAGGGTGTCGTCTTCACATGCAGGAACTGTGCTCTCAGGGCCAGTTATCTCCAAAAGGTCCAACCACTTAAAGCATTCAACATGGAGAATTAAAGAAATCTGTTCTCTTTGGAAGGAAGTCTGTTATGAAATCATCCCAGGAGAAGCTGATTCAGTTCTTCATAGAGCACAAGAGCTTGTGGCATCAGGGTGTTTATCTTGGATGTCTGGAGGGCTAGCTCTAGTACCCATTTCAGCTTTAATGGTGTGCTGAAACAGGTCAAACACACACAACAACTTGCGGAAAATGAGGCTCTGGCTTGCAGACTGCCATGGCCACTGAGCGAGGAAGGGAGGCTTGTATATGAATGCCTCAGGGAGAGGTGTAAAGCTGCCACCTGGCCACATTTGCCTGTGGTCAAACTTCCTATAACTCTTCCTCCGAGGAACTTGCCTTCAATATTGCCAAGTCCCAAGTGCTCACAGATCACGAGTCTATGCTACAGAACAGTCATGAGATGTTAGAGCTACTCTACTTTCTGACTCGTTGCGTGTTCTTTTCTGCAGCTGTGAACTGTGGAGAACTTTTAAGTTCACTGCAGAGCAAAGGAGTCTGTTCAGCCTCCTGTTGCCAGTACCACAGTCTCTTAAGGAAAAAATGCCAAATGCTGTGACACTCTGAGAAGAGATCCTCTTTCCCTGATGGAGCACTAGAGATACAGCCAAAAGAAGAGCTCTGTGAGGTGGGCAAGGTGGGCATATAGTGCAGAGACCCTAAAACTTAGAGACTCATTTTGGAATACGCGCAGATGATTACTTTCAGTGAGGAATTAACATCCCGTGAAAGAAGGAGAAAACAGCTCCTTTAACCAACAGCTCAGGGCATCTGGTGGCTCTTGGAGACATTAGGTCTTTGAGTGGAAAGGGAGCATAGCTTCTTCCTACAGATTTGTCCCCCAGTAAACCTGCACTGAGATCTTCTCTGGCTCTGAACATCAAAGACTAAAGCTCCTATCCAGATCCTGTGCTAAGGAGAAGCTCCTCTCTGTGATTCCACTACCTCCTCCGTCAACTTCAGGCTATACTGATTAATTAATCTACAACAAGACTCCTTCTCCCTCCCTGCCTGTCCCATGTAACCCAACCCTCATATACATGCTTTTGTGTGTGCATATACACACAGACTCACTTAAAGTGAGTCATGTGTGCTTGCTGTATGTCGTTAGACACAAATCATTGAGTTTGGGTTGAATTACTTTGGTTATCATGATTTCCAAAAAGAAAAATGACTGAAGAAAAGATTAAATGCCACGAGCTCTTTTATTAAAGATAAGTGACATAAGATGTGCTATCACATTGGGTCAAGGAGAGCAAAACGGGCACAAACTGCAAGTCTCCCCTTCCTTTTACCAAGCAGGTAGCCTACTAATTGTGCCAAATTGTGTCCTGATCTCCTAAGATGCTGAAGTAACTGGCTGGCTCTGAGGCTGACCATCCCACACACTGCAAGTTGCAACCGAACACTGCATTGAAAGCAACTGGATTTGCAGGGCTGAGAGGCACAGTGCCACCTACCTACTAACTGTAATTAAGAATGTTGTTTCTCACACATCTATGTCACGAGGTGAAGACTAAAAGCCCGTTAGCTGTTTTCAGTTACGGGTATTTTTGTGTGGAATGCTGCTTAGAATGAGAAGTGGCAGATTAGACTTTCAAGCACCCTTTGACAATGGCAGCGAAGCTGAGGGGGCACCGAGGAATGCTAATACTGGAAAACTAGGAACATCTTGATTGTTAATTCTGCTGAAGTTAGCAGAGCAAAGCAGAAAAAAAAAAGTTTTTTTTTTCCTTTTCATAACCCCTAGGCTTCATAAATGCATCACACTTCCTTATTGTCAATTTGCTCGGGAAATCACTGCTGACATCTCACCTAAGAATTTATTATCATTCCAGTCAGGCTATCTTTCACTTACATTGACGACTTCTTGGATTTTTACCAGCTTTAAATTATATTGAAAGTGGGCAGATGAACATTTAAATTAATAGGTTAATTGAAACTGAAATATTGCAGTGGCACAGTTAATTTGTTTCAGTTAAAATGTTTATTAGCTTAATTGAATATTTACAGAACCAAGGCAAAAAAAGTTGTGCATGTGTTTCCACACACACAGAAGTAAATGTACTTGTATTCAAAAGGTAAATATCCACTAATAACCCTTAAAACCAATAGTCTGTAAGAGTATATTTCCAAAACTAGGAACGTTTTTCTGCAGCCAAAGGCCAAATTTTTTATGGTTTCCTATCAGTCACCAGCTTCTTTTAGGACTCTTTAGAATTTATGAGCACACTGAAGTCTTCAAAGGTCTCAAGAGAAAGAGCTTACGTTGTACAAATGTTTGGGCCAGCAGACACTGGTAAGGTCTTCTGCCTGACAGATGACGACCAAATATATGATTCTTTTGTCTTCTTTGTGGACTTTTTGAGACTGACCAGCAAGATCCTCGTGAGGAAGAGTTGTTAGAGAAATCTGTCTGCTTTTCTTATCCCTAATTGGAGAGGGGTCCAGCTCTGCTGGTGGCAGGAAAGGGAAACAGTGATTCATTCTGGCTTTCCTGGAAGAAACCAGCTTTCAGTCAGTTGGCTTTTCCAGGGTGCCTAATTTAACAGCACAGTCAAATGAAGATTTTTTTTTTTCCTTTGAAAAAACTGTATTCCCAATCTAGGGGGCAAATTCAACAGCAATAGCAAGACCAAAACTAAACTAATCAGATTATGTCTGTATGAACACAAATGGTTTTTTGGACAGAGCAAATGCTTGCAGTATGTTCCAAAATAAGGAGTAACAAGTTATTTGGAATATGTTTAAACATGAGAAATATGCTTTAATTGGATTATTTTAAAGAAGTTTATATTTGAAGATATCTAAGCTTAATAAAAATGATATTGTGTAATTTCCTATTCAAAGAAATGTTATGGCCCTAAATAGCAACACAAATGGTTTATTATTTTTTTTCAATATCTAAGAGATGGACTATTTTAATTTCTACTTTATCCCCTGTATTAGTTTTCTGACAGGAGTTCCATCATCAGGCTTTAGGGAATACACTTAAGCACTGAGGTCTTGAAAGTATAGTCATTTTTAATCTTTAGCAAGTAACCAGTTAGACCTCATTGGCTTTATGGCATTCAAACCCCTCTTCAGATTTTAGTAGGTATTTTGCCCATTATAGCATCTGCCTCAGTTACACAGATGGATATGCTGGGACAGCATCATACCAAACCACCAGTTTGTGACAAGCGGGAAGGGCGCTTTTATCCCCCAACATGATTTTGTGAGTCTATGCATCTTAGCAGAACTGCAGGAGAGGAGGCAGTAGGTATTCTTGGGCAGTGAGGTGGATGCGAAGGTCAGGATGCTTCCTGTTTCGCTGGAAGTGTGGCCGTAGATCTCTTCAAAGGGTATTATCCCACCCTTTAACTAACTGCGTCAGTTCTGAGCAACTTAAATGTGCTACCTTGTGTGGCTTGAGAAACAAAGCCTAGTCCTTTGGCCTCTAATCGAAAGAGTTACTGTTTGATTTTGACCATCTTGTCAGCTGTTAATTGTTTTCCTCGTGCAGTGCACACACAGCTCCCACATCAGCAGTCACCCAGCAGATGCGAGGTGCCCAAATGCTTCTCTGGCGCGCTGCTTCAAACTGATGCGTTGCTCATGAGTAGGCTGACCAAAACTACCTGTTGTTCCGGTTTTATTCTGTGAGCCTAGTGTGTTTGTTGCATGTTAGAAATGTAACTGTCGACCTCTGAAAACTCTGTATGCAAAAGTACAATCCAGTGTCTTCAGCGGGCTTTGAAAACACTTTCAACACCTTAGCGTGAAGGGCACTGATAGGTACCCCTTAGCTTCCAGGCTGTATGTTCATTGTATTTCCCTACTCCTCCAGTATTCTTACTGCCTTCCCCTCTCTGCCTTGCCACTCCCTTCTCTCCCCCATCTGTCCTATTCTTCCTCCATCCTCACTACATATGTGCAATTTTTTGCCTCTGTTGTGCTATTCCTTGGAGCAGGCTCGCATTTTCTAACAGCCAGATGCTCTTCCTTCAAATCCATTCTTTAACATTTATACACGGAATCTCTTTTTCTAGCTCTCATCACCAAAAATCCTTGTTCCTTTTCATTCCCTTTGTTTCCGTATGTCTTGTCTTCTGTTTTTCCTGTCTGCGGTGGGAAGTTTTTCCTGTGTTCGTGAAGCACTGGTTACCTATATGATTCTCTGTGACTGTAGATTGTTATCAGCATTGCGGCTGCAGTTATGTTTACACTTCGCATCGGGCTAATTGCTGATGTTATTCAGAGATTTTAATTGGACTTCACCCACGCTCTTCCTTATTGTTGCTTTGTGCCTGATAAAACAACCTATTTGGTGTCCTACATATCTGATTGATTGAAATGAGGCATTGCCGGAGCCCAGCACCTACTTGTTGTCAGTTAGGGGAAAAGTACTGAAACCGAGGAGCTTTCCCTCTGCTAGACCTTTCCCATAATGAAGCCCATGTCACTCCTGGAGAGAACCTGTTCTCAGGAGAAGATGTGAGCAAAGTGTGCGCCTTGATCCACCTGCCTCTAGTTTCCATGGTTGCCTTGTGTGCACCTCTGGGCTGCCTAGGGGTAACAGCTTCTCCAGGTGGCCCACCAGGCACCAAGCAAGTTTTGAGCTGTCAGCATCGCTGGCCTTCCATCCTGACCTGGAAGGTGACCTTTGGAGGTGCTGGGGGCTGTGGCACCACGTCTGGGCTCTTATCTATAGGGCAGTCTCAGGAAGGCTGTCAAAGGGTGGTAGAGGCATACCCTAAAAAGGCATAACAGTTATTTCTGAAGTACCCCTATGTGCTCGTGTACTAGAGACTTGGAAACTCTGCCCCTAACTGCTGAGATAATGTGAAATAGGGAAACAAGTGCGGTTTCCGCACCTTGAACACTGAACAATGATCTTTGGAGAGGAAGATCTGTGGGTGAATGAGAGAAGGTGATGGTGGGGGATCGTGAGCACAGAGACAGGGGACTTACTGCTTACAGCTGCACCATGTGTGAGGATATGAAACCAGCTCCTGCCGTGCCTTCTTTTTCATGTTGTTGCAGCACCTCACTGCTGAGTCTCCTTTTCAGAGTGATTTTATTACAGTGATATATTAAATGCAGGAAAATAGAGTAATCCTGAGCCATGATTAGAAGCTGAAGAAGGAGGATGTTTTAAGCTAGCCATTAGTAGGGGTTTTTTCTCCCAGTTGACACTGTAAAAATCTGTAAATCACATAAATAACTTAAAAGACTAAAAGCAGAATGAAATAATTATTCATTTTGGGTCAGGTTTTGATTTTTAAGAGCCTCTAAGTGTAATTATTCTGGCACAAGGGACCTTCTAATGGTTTTAAAGCAGACAGAGCTGGCTGCAACGGGAAACCTTGTGCCTTCGAACCAGCAAGCACGCGGGGCTGGGCAAAGCAGTGAGGCAGAGTCCCATGAGCCGGAGCATCACCAGCTCAGACCTGCACTGGGGCTGGGTGGTTGCGGGCTTGGGTAAGTGTTACAGCCTTCCAGCTGTCAGGGGAAAAAAGATTAGTCACCTCATTTTCTTTAAATGCCTGGGTTTATGATGAAAATACACTAAACTGCTGTGTTTTACAACAGAAGTAAGAGTTCTAAGTCAAAAGCCGAAGAGGGAGATCTTCCTTGCAGGAGAAATTGTGGCTCAACACACTCAGACTGCATATGGCCAACAGTGAAGCATGTTCTTTGTGGAGCTCTTTTTCCAACCTGCTCTCCGCTCCTTCTCAGTTAAACAAGGGGCACATCTCAGCACATTTAACTGAGCTGCATGGTGAAGGAGAAGTGATTTAAAACTACTGAAATTGTAGGAGTCGTTTTTTGTAAGGCAGAGAATGTATCAGCTAGGTGCAGAAACAGATCTTGCAGTTCAGAAATAGGTTTTGAATAGCAGAACATCCCAGGCCGTTAAGTTTTGGGTGAAGTTCAAAGAAATCCTTCCAGAAAGCCAGTTCAGAATTCAGACAGGCCATTCTGTTCCCATTTGTCTCTCTAAAGCCTAGGAAATAAAAAGGAGTTTAATTAGCAGTCCACCAGTACAATTAGTATTAGCTCAGAAAATTTTCCTCAGTTTGGGGTGTGACTTGGCAATGTAGAGAACAGCTACAGATCTGAAAATAGTGAGACAAGGAGCAGAAAGTCGTTTTGCTCCCTTTTGCTAAGCTCTCGTCTATATATTTTGAATTCTGACCAAAACCCAGGATCATACAAAGTTGAAAATAGAGTAAGGACAACGTTGCAATGATCTCAACAGTTTGTAAAAAAAAAAAATTTCTCTTTACCTGAAATGTCCTGCCCTTGTCCATAAAACCAAAGTTTTATGTGTAAATTATAATTTCTAATAGAAATAAAGTACTCTACACAGTGTATTTTAAATTGAGTGCTACCACGTGAGAGAATATGTGTCTTCATAATGATATTTCTGATCTTGAGTTAACTGTCAACCCAGGACATTAATATTGTGCAATTGCAACTGTTGGAAGGGGATAGTAAAAATCTGAAGTCCCATTCCAGTTTCTGAAACTGATCTTTTATGGAAGTAATACCAGGGCTGTAAGTGCATTCTACCTGGGAAAATGCTGATCCATCTTCCCTTCTACTACAGCTGGTCAGATGCGAACAGAAAGGTCCCACTGGAGTGCTGGAGTCAGAACGGACCGTGACTCTGCCGTCTTCAAAACACTCCATCTGGCTTTTGCAGCTCCTTGCAAAGGGCAGGACCACATTAGCTACTGCTAATTAGAGTCCTGTCCCTTTAAATTCCTGTTGTATCAGATGAAAAATTGGTATGCGAAAACACCTGCAGGCCAGGAAGAAGAGTTTAAGTGGTTATGCCTGCATTTTAAAATAACTTTTTTTTCCCCCCACCATAATTTATTGCATAAAAATAGCCGATGTTTTAGACCTCTCTCTTTTGGGAGTGTCCCATGCAATCTCTATGCCTTTTCATCCTCTTTTCTATATTTACTGTTTGGTATGTACACTTTTCCTATCAGTTTGAGGATAGACAGCTAAGGGATAGATTACTTTCATTGGAATCAGTGACTGAAATTACATCAAGGTCATTACGTTAATGTCCTGTCTTTGTAAAACAGCATATAATTTTAAATCCAAAATTGTCTAAAGTGGATAAAGATGTGGAAAAAATGAGCTGATACAATGATGCATAAAATCTTCCGTCAGTGAGTATTTCACATCTGCCACTTAAGGATGAACAAGATTGTGTTGTTTATAACAAATGCCGCCTTTTTCATTGAGAATCTTGCAGTAATGAAAGAACAGAAGTGACTGTTGATCCACACATTGCCGTCATTCATTGCTTGTCAATTGTTATTTCTGATGTTGCTGTTCTGTTGTCTTGGCTCCCCCTTGATTGTGAATCTGTTCACATTACGATTTAACCTTGCAGCATTCTGATTTTAACACTGCAACACTACAAAATAGACAAACATACAGACTAGACTCTGTTTTCAAAAGATGATGTTTATTGTCATTGTCCAGCTTGATTTTGCGGGGGGAGAATGAGAACTCTTCCTTTGTGAAAGGCAGACACCTAATGGAGGTCTTACAATATATCCAGAAATAGAGGTATCCTAAATCACAGGTAGCTTTAGAAAACACAAGCCATTATGGCTAAAATTAAACATACGTAAAGTCCTGGCAAAATCGACTTCATTGTCATTGAAGTCAATGAAAGCCTTTCCATTGATTTAAGTGGAAGTGGGATTAAACTCTGTATTTTATATACAAGATTAAGAGCTTTTTCACATGCAGACGTATGCACCCTTTCTATTCCCTTTTCTGCTCTAAATGTGCTGTGCTGGGAAAGAGCCACTTAAAAGTTCACCACCTTTAGGAAAGCTGGCATGCCAGCAGCGGTGAAGCATTAATCGGTGCAGGCCAAGCATGGCTGCGTAAGTCAGCCAGTGCCTTTAGTTCCCAAACGAGAGGGTATGTCACTTGACAGGGCTGCAGCAAAAACTCCTGTTAGATTTCAACAGGCTTCAACTCCCAGTGTTAAAAGGAGAAATTTCAGACATATTTACTGAGGCTTTCGAGTTCAGTGCAAGACATTTTCCGTAAGACGGTGTGCAGGCTGCATTTGCAATATACAATAGTATATTGTTATACCAACTTAAAACAACGTATTGGATATCAACTCAAGGGAGTAAGTCTGCCGTGAGCTAAGCCATAGCAATACTCAGAGTAAAAGGCTTCTGACTTTTAAAAGTGTTTGTTTCCACGGACAGATGTTAGCTTTGCCCTTTCTCTGTGTGGCAGAAATCTGAGGAGCAGGGACCAGTGTCAGGTCTGTCTTGTTCCAGGTGTTGGTCCTGAGGGAGATTGCCTGGGGCCTGCAAGCAATGGAGCAGGTACTATTGCATTTTACGGTGGACGTCCTTCAGGGAGAAGCCGGGGTTGTACCAGGATGCCATGTTTTCAAAATAAAATTTGCAGTGTTTGTTCCAGCCAAGAGAAATTTGCCACAATATTTTGCTCCAGTCCTCATGGTAACTCTGGCCATAAGCCCTCAAACACAAATCTCCCTAAGTGTCTGCTCTTCATCGTTCAGCACAAAACTTTGGCCCAGCCCCTGAAAAAAAATAAAACCTTTATTTTAAAGAACAAACATTTACTTTCCCACACAATTACCTGCCTGGAATACAAGAGAACTGTTTACTGAGAAGAATGAAAAAACAGACATTTTTCTTTTTTAAAGTCACCCTGTAAAAAGGATGAGAAGTGTATGCTAAAGTCCCTTTCTTTCCAAATCTGTATTTTTTCCCCATAAATACCAACATAAACTGATGCATGTACAGAAGTTTGCATTTGTTGCAGATAGATCCATGACTTCAAGAACAAGTAAAACACCTTTGTACCGGGACAGAGACAGTCCAGATGCTGTGTCTTGCCTGGAAGGACAGGAAATCTGTGTAGAAACCTTTTTCATTAATAGGGATATAGCAGAAAAGAGTATTCTGAGCAGCTGTTGCCCGCAGGAAGCTTAAAAAGTTTAATTTTAAGAGGTTTTCTATCCCATATACGTTCAGGTGTTACCTGTTTTGCAGTCAGTGTTTGCAGTACTAGGGAAACAAATATAAAACAAACTCGCTTTTATCCTGATGTAACCAAATGTGTGCAGATGTGATCTCTTGTTTGTTTGGTGTGCATGAGGAGAATGGGAACAACTTTTCTTTGAACATTTGAGAGTACTGTATTTGGGTTTTTTCTAGTCCTTTGCCGTATCAAAAACTGAGCAGTCAGGACAAAGATTATGTGATGTGTCTTTTTGATCCTAGCAAATACATTATTCAAGTCTGATAAGGTGCCTTTTTTTAAAAATGTTTGTACCTATCTTTTCTGTTGAAGTTTTAGAGGTGAACAGAAAGCATTCACATATGAAGCATTGGATTTGGTGCTCAGTATTCTTCCTCTTCAGAGTAGCTCACGTAAAACTGTTCCAGGATCTGAGTTTTTGGCACTGTTCAAGAATTCAGCTGTGTCATGAACTGTTGCTGTCAGATGCAGCAACTTCCAGGGGCTTAAAAATGTTGATTCTCCAACTCTTTCTTTTTTAAGTGCACTAGTTTATCATTTTTATGTGTATGTATTTTTACAGCTTTATAAATTTATAATCTTAGAACATTCTAAAGCTTTTTTAAGGATTTCTAGTCTCCCCCTCAAGACAGCGACACCATTTCAGTCAGTACAATTTCAGCAGATCGTTCCGAAATGATCTGCTGAAATTTAGCTATTTGTGTCTCAACCTTGAGTATTTTTCTTATATAGCTAACATGATTATCAAAAATGTGTATTGGTTTTCTTCCTAATGCGAGATCTTAGATGAAAATAAAGTTTGAAGGGATCCTGTTATAGTTTTTTTGCTCTCATTATTTTGACCTCATTAATGCTGCAGGTTATTTATATCTCCATGACTGCTATGTTAAAACCTTCACAGGCAGACTGACTCTATCAGAAACTGCGTATTTGAAAGATTTCCAGGCTTGCTGCTACTTTGGTGTAGAATCTGCTCCACGCTGGCTTCTCAGGGACTCTTTGGGGCTTCTGCTCTGGGAAGCACTACTGATGTAGCTAGCTCATAGGACTGACATACAAATGCTACCTCCAGACGTGCTACCCTGTAGTATTTTTCTACCTCACCCAAATCTCTGTGATGTTGTGCATTAGATGATACAACCTTAAACAGCCTGTTGCTGATACCGTGAGGAATGACTGGCACTTGATACAAACAAATCTCCTGGCATTGGAGATTGCCAGTGGAAATCCTTTCAGTGCTTCTCCTCAGCTGCAGAAAAATGAGGTGTATGCAAGGAACACCACCAAAAGGCCTTTCTTTGCCAAATATTTCAACACTTTACAGCATGTAAGTCTGTTCCAAGCAAAGGTATTTGTCCTCTCTAGCTGCTCTACAAATAGGATTGAGTGGCAAAATTGTAAATAAAATAAAAAAGTAAAATAAAATTGTAAGCAACTGGAAAAAAAAGCCTCTCTGACTCTTTCAAGTCCCCTTTTCAACTCATTTGTGTTATAAAACCACACTTGCACAAGCTTGCTTAGAACCAAGCCTGCAGCTAAATATTTACCCAATAGATTTTGTTAAATCTGTTTCAGTGCCTATGGCAATGAATTCATACCTCTAATTCCTACGTACCCTTTGCCTCTGGGCATCTCTTGTGAAATGCAGGTATTAGAAGAGCTGAAATCGAGTTGAGAGAACTGATAACCTGAGTCAATAAGCAATGGATTGAGAAGGCAGAATGATCTTTTGTCTCTCCAGGGTTTGGAAATGAAAATTTTCGAGCTGAAAAGCCAAGCTGAACTGGGGTATTTCAGGTCCTTCAGATGATGCTTGAGAAGTATTTTCAGTGCCTGTTGTCAGGCTTCCTGCACCCTCCAGGTCAGCTCCCGCCCTTCCCAAGTTGGATCTCTTAGAGAGAAGGCAATACGCGTGGGGAGGTACCACCACCCCCTGAAACAGTGGGAGAGGTGAAGAGGGAAGGCAAGCTCTTCTGTGGGAAATCAGCAGCATCACACAATGACAGCCCGCACCACTGGGCTTGTAACCGGAGCATGAAGGACACTGTCTTCCTGGAATTGCCTTGGTCAGGGGAACAAGGAAAAGCCCTGGTCAGCTCAGACAGCCTCTCCGAGACCCTCAGCCCTGCAATGGGTTGTATTCAGTCTCCTTGGCAGAACAGTCCCCTGCAGGCCAGACACAGGTCGGGAGGAGCTAAAGGTTGGCCACTCACCCCACCAGAAGGTATATCGGATAATCCCACCAGTTTTCTGGCTGCTCAGTGTATTATGCTGTGTTAATTCATCTCACCTGTTAGTCCTGCCCCTTAGAAAAGGGGCATAGTCCTGGTTCTCCTCTACCAGAAAGTTTTTGCTCCTCCCGCTGACTTTGCTGCGGCTCTGTCTTGTTCTTGCCTGGGATCCTGCTACACAGGACTCACCTGGTTTCCTGATGCGGAGCCCCACCTCTGACCATGTCTGCCCCTAGACCTGGGCTTGTCATATTCTTGCTTCTCAGGTTTCTGATCCTGGATGGTTTTGACTTGGCTACCTGGCTCTAATTTGGTCCCTAGCTCTTCGAAGCCAATACCTCGATAACGATGCCTTGTGACAGCAGAGCAAGGCTGACCATTGTTTCTCCTTCCATCCCATAGGTTTGCCTTTCCCCTTTGCACATTGCAAAGGCCTTCACCAAAGGCCAAGGTGGGAGGGTGGGTGACATTCAGTTGCAGAGCACTGGGCAAATATACCCCTGTCCACGGGCAGGTTTGTAATTGGAGAAGTGGAAGAATTTGCTCCAGGAAGTTCTCCTATGTTGGGGTTCTGCGTGTAGCTTGAGCACCTTGTAAAAAGTACCAGTTAATTCAGCCCAGTCCAAAAAAATCGCCCGCCAGAACTTCTTTTAGTAGAAGGTGAAGAACATCTGAGGAGGCACTTGTGCCAAAAGGCTTCATCTGCTCCCTTTTCTAAGGGAGGGGCAGCTTCTTCACAACACTAGCACTGCTCCTAGTCACCTTGTGTCTTTAATACACTTCACTGATGTGTAGGGTGCTGTGTTATTGTCATCTTTCTCACAGGTAAAAGGGGAGTTTGGCAATTCTTCCATCTTTTTCATGTTCCAGCCTTTGGCGTCTGTTCAACACAAGGGAGAGATCTGAGCCCAGTGCCCAAAACCCAGCTGTGCGGTTTGCTCCCTTCCTTTGCTCTCTATTTACACTGGAGGCTAAGGCAAGAAGCGAAGTGGTTAGCTGTCACTGAGCAGTCTGCTGTAGGACATCACAACTCTGTGATACAACACAGGGGAAGTCTGAGAAATTAGAAGTCAATAGAGGCGAATGGATGGTTTGGGAAAGAAGGGACAAAAGAAAGGTAATAGTGAAGGCAGAAAGAGCAATGAGGGAATAGGATGTGGCTGCCGAGCTAGTCTGTTTTAAAGGCTGTATGTCTAAGAAATTAAATTAGGAAATATGGGAGAGGAAAAAACATATATACAACTGGGGAATGGAAGTTGATCCTCTGCTGATAAAACGCTATTACATGCTATTTTATGCCATCTGAGAGTCTGGCCCAGAAACACTTCTGGAGTCTCCATTTCACCTCACTGAAAATAGAGTGTTGGGCCTACAGTATATATTTCAAAGATTTATTGGGATAGTTTTAAAAGCCACAGACTGTAGGGCATTCACCATATCTCTTGAGAGACTGTCCACAGCCTCATACATCTTTCACTTCAGAGTTGCCCTGTCGAGATCGGACATTTCTGTATTTAAATATCGTTCCTTTTATTCCTAATTAAACCCTGTGTATCACACCTAATAATTCTCTCCTGAACACGAACAGCAGATAGCTATTTTATTCCCAGCTCATCAGCATTTAATAAAACTGTATAGATTCAATGTTATTCTCTTCCCAGAAACCAGACCCTCCGGTCTCCACCCTTTGAGTATTTCCCCATCTCTCCTCCTCGCTCCTTCCGCTCTGTCAATAGCTTCCAGACAACTCGGTGCCTAAACCAGAATGTAATAGTTGAGTGTGGTTGAACCAGAGCCAAACGAAGGGAGAAGGTCTCCTGCTTCCTGCTCTGATGTGATGCATTTGATAAGGCAGACCAAAAATACACCGCTGCTTTCTTGCCAGAATACTCAGAAGAATATTAGACGTGGTCTCAGAATTAAGCAAATGACACCTGAGGTGCGAATGCACTTATTCTTGTGTGCAAATATCATTAAGCAGCTTAGCTCAAATCTGCTTATTACCAACTTAAACGACTTCAATTTAGATGCCTCTGGACCAGCTTTAGTCTTTGGTGGAACGTGACAGACGCACATACAGATGTAAAGTGCTGTGTGACTGTGTCTTGACTGTTTTGGCACCTCTTCTAACCTGTTGTTAATATTACAAAAGTCATTTTTCCACACAAGTTGAGGCATTCTGTGCATCTTAGAGCAATGCTTGCGTAGGAGCGTCTCTTCTGTCTTGACTACCCTTAGATGAGTGTTTCTAAGAAGCTATCATCTACTTCATTTTACATGAAGAAAAATCTCTTTTAACAACCATTTGGGGATTTCAAAGCACATCAGGAATCTTTGCAGCCATAGCTGCCAGTTTGATTAGCTGTGCTTCTTTTGGGCTTCCTTGTGCTCCCCTTGGCTTTCTTCACATTCCCTCCTCGCCATGGGAAAGGTAAATTCAGGACACTGAAATTTCTCCAGACGAAAGTCTGCTTACAAGTATATTTCTACCAGCTGAAATGTTTATGCTGCATTGGAGGGATTTTTATAGCCTAAATGTTCTTTCACAATACAATTAATACTGTTTTAATAAAATGTTCCTCTTCAAGCATATTTTGCATATAGAACAGTAACTCGAGTTTAGCAGGGTCCAACCAGTGTTAGAGGTAATATGCATATCTGAGAGGAAAGAACAGGATCAGTGAACCATACGTAGCAACCTGTTTCTGCTGTGTCTGTTTACAAGCATCACCAGCCATTATCTTTGCATTCAATATTTCAAGCATTAGCTTTCTGTTCTGGCTTAGTGTATGAGACTATTTGCTACATAATTATATTGTATTTCATTTTCTTCTGTACGCTATTGTAATAATGATACTGCCTAACAAAATAATGTCAGATTTTAATTAGGTTAAAAGTAATTTGGTATATTAGGTTTTTTATTTGAGAAAATAAACTAGGCGATAGTGCATATCAAGCTGTCCATTTTTTTCATTTGCATTTGCTTTCATTTCCTGTTGTCCTTTACCTGTTGAAATAAGGGTGGGTTTTTTCTTGAATTGTTTTAAGTTATTGCAGCCCTTCATAGCCTTATGTCTTAACATACTGATGTTGTAGTGAGGACCTAAGATACCTGACTTACTATTTATTAAATGGACAGTTTTGCAAAAATTCCTGCTCCTAATAAATAGATGCACCTTATTACTCACTGAAATGAATTAACTAGACTAATGTGAAAGGGTATGGTAATATTGTATGAAAGTAGTCCAGCAACAGGAGGCCTAAATTTGCTGGGAGGCAGAGAATACATTTGCATCAACGACAGTTCTGTAACAGAAAAGCTTATGCTAACCTTCTGCGGTGGGATACTTGAGGAATAACCAGGGATGTATGAACTGACATAAAATGTATCTCTCTTCGCAGTTCACTTTTATAAGTGTCCTGAATAGCATCTCAACATACACCCAAATAATGAAGAGAGGAAGGGGGAAAGGGGGAAAGATTCTTGTGCTTCTTACACCCTTCTCTTTAATTCTTTAATTCCTTTTGCTTTCCAAGTGACCTCAGTACTCTGTAAACTTCCACATCACATGCGGAGGAGGTATGTCCTCTGTTAGAAACATCTCTGCACGTGACTAAAGCTTATCTTGTGTTGGGAGATACTCTGACTCCTCCTTGAAGTGCTATTTCCAAGTACATTCCCTTTTATACACACTGTAGGCTGTCCTTTTTGTTAGACATTTATTAAGGACTAAATAGAAAAACCTTTGAGCCCGGTTCAGCAGTCCATTCGTCTTCAGCTAAGTACTCGGTCAGCACAATGGAATTCAAACATACGCTTTGAGTCCAGTGTGTGTGTAAAGGCTTTGCAGAATAAGGACAGGTTAAAGAAAGCTTTTGTTGAACTGGAGCCCATCTGAGTTTACCTTTCCTATGCGTTCACCATTAGAAGACTGAGAAATGTTTGTATAGAATCATAGAATAGTTTGGGTTGGAAGGGACCTCTAAAGGTCATCTAGTCCAACCCCCCTGCCGTGGGCAGGGACATCTTCAACTAGATCAGGTTGCTCAGAGCCCCGTCCAACCTGACCTTGAATGTTTCCAGGGATGGGGCATCCACCACCTCTCTGGGCAACCTGTGCCAGTGTTTCACCACCCTCAGCGTAAAAAATTTCTTCCTTATAACTAGTCTAAGTCTACCCTCCTTTAGTTTAAAGCCATTCCCCCTTGTCGTATTGCAACAGGCCCTGCTAAAAAGTTTGTCCCCATCTGTCTCATAAGCCTCCTTTAAGTACTGAAAGGCCACAATAAGGTCTCCCCGAAGCCTTCTCTTCTCCAGGCTGAACAGCTCCAACTCTCTCAGCCTTTCTTCATAGGTACTGGCCTGTAATTTCTTGTCACTTAAATTTTTACAAATTTGGACATCTCATTGCTTGGATTTTTTTCTGCTGTTTCTTCAGTTATCACATGGTACTGCCAGCCTACCTGTTCTGCTTCTGTTGGATATAATGATTGTGTTGCTGTACTGCAATGACAATTGCAGTACATGACCTACGGGTCATTATTCATGGGTATGCAGGCAGACAGTTATGGAACGAGAATGTACAGACACTGATTTTAATCATTCTGACTTTGGGATAGTTAGTATCTTCACTGAATATCTTGAGAACTGAAGGCTTATAGCTAAGGCTGCCAAGTGAAATCATTTTAACAATGCACATGGAACTTGTTTTCCCACCACAGACTTAGAGACTTAGACGCATGTCCTTCAGTGTGATCTGGTACTTGAAAACAGAATTAAAAGGAACAAGTTGACGTCTGCTTTAAAAGAATCTTCAGCTGAATGCAGCCACCAAAATGATCAAGGTGTATCACTTTTACCCAAGCCTTCAGGCCGCTCACAGAAGGCATATGGCCAAGTAAAAAAGAGAAAATCTCCCATTTCCTTATTCCCTGACAATAGCTAATTGCTAAAAATGCCTTCTTCAGATATTAATTAGATCAGCCTGTAGGCTGCTCTTACTTGCATTACAGATCTGATTTCTCTCTGCATGAGATTCACACAGACTCAGTAATCAAAGCTTTTTTTGTCTCAGAAGGTATACTTAACCCAGATATGCTCATAAATTCCCATCCTAGTGCCGTTCTTTTGTCCTACTGCCCGCTCTCACTGAACTTTTAAGACAAATTAACAGCTACCACTATGAAAGAATATACGTGAACAATTTCATCAGTGCCTCATCATTCTTTCATTTGTAATTTATTTTCCACCTTTCCCCCAATTAAATCTGGAGAGACTTGGATTTCCATGGGAATGTTTTTAAAGATTCTTATTTTAGCTGTGTTGTTTAAATATAATTCAGACTACTTTTTCATGAATCTATTTGTTATAATATTTCAGAAAATTAAAGAGTGGAAAAAGGCCAAAGGGGTCTATTTCAGGAATAAAGATGAAAAAGTTTAAATTCTTCTTGGTTCTCAGTTGAATAATGGAAAACTCTTCTTAGCTAATAAGGTTTTTTCAACTTCTCTAAATCAATGGCTATTCAATTAATTGTTTGGATGCTGAAACTTTTGATCAGGTAAGGTGACAAAAGCCAGCAGCCTCTCTATTAACTGATTTGTTTGACGACCCAACAATACTTAATTTTAGTGAAAGATTTTCACAGTACATGCAAAGGAGCTCAATAATTTCAACTGCCTGGGAATGTATCTTCTCCCACAGCTACCATTTGGTTTATTTAGATGTTTTTATAATTCTAAGGAGATGATAGTACCTACTGTCCTACAGCAAATAATCATCAAATCCCTATGTACAAAAACTGACAGCTTGTATTATTAAAATTGGCAGAAGCCAGGAAATGCTTCACAACACAATTGTATCACTGACAGCTTACTCAAGTGAATTTGGGTTTAATTATGGCAGCACAAGAACTGAAAGGTCCCTTTGACTAAGTAGGAGTTTAATTATATGTGAAATCCTGCAACCTCCTTTGTGTCTCTACAATGGCAAATAAAAAGACCTGAGAGAAGACCAGAGTACCAAAGTATCAGAGTATCAATTACATGCTTCCTGTGATAAAGTCCTTATAACTTTTTATCCCTTGAGTTTCATTACAGTTTTCCCTATGAATTATTCTTGGCCTAACCAACTGAAGGAAGTAGAGTTGCAGATTTGAGTGTTTAAAGGTGATCAATACTTTATTGATCATGTTTTTTAGAAAAACAGTAAAAAAAACCCCATATGTTGAAGGAAAAGCTATAGTTTAGGTGAAATCCAGGTCCCTGATGAGGGCATGGCAAAACTCCATTAACAGATTAACACATCAGACAAGCAGATTTGGTATTGTATATCATCAACTTTTGTGTCTGGGGTTTGGAGTTTTCTTCTTTTTCTGGCATGTGTTTTGAGTGTAACAAAAAAGAAGCGACTGTTAGTGGAGGTTATTTCTAACTACCCCTCAGCTGAACTAAGGCTCTGAACCATTGTGCATGTGTATAAAGGAAATCAATATCTGCTTTATTTGTTTTAAAATATTTAATAAAACTTGGACGAAATATAATTTTAAAAGAGCATTTGAATAGAACTTTGAAAAGCTGTATTTAAATCTCTACCAGTTAGCTAAAATCAATCCCTACTGTATATCAGAACTGTTTATCAGAAGCGATGGCAATGAAGCACTGGAGAAAAGTTTTTTGGAGCTGACCAAAATTATTTTATTGGATCATTTTATACTCTCAAAGGGTGAAAACATATTTGGAGCACTGAACGTTAGTTTTCTTTCCGTGTTTCATCCGATAGAGTAGTTTCTTGTAGTGCCAGGAAGGCTGACTCTAAAAGAGTCTTACAAGAGTAGGAAAAATATATCTAAGCAACTGGTTTTGTAAAGTTTCACATATATATAGTAAGTCTCAAGTATTGGTTTTCTTAAATGTCTTTCACGTCTAGAGTAGTAAGAGTCTCTGTTATACAAGAGAAGTCCTCCTTTGTGTCACAGAGAAAAGCTGAAAATTATACTCTGCAAGCACCCACAGAAAGCAGAAAAACAATGATTTTGGGATATATTTTGGCCTAGTTGTTAAGAGTTTGAATTCCTAAACTTGATAATGCCTAGTGCACATGGAAAATGACTGGTGGTTCCTGTGTTCCCTGAAGCCAAGCACTCACGGCATCCTCTGTTAAAGTTCTGATTCTGTACAGTATTAAATATGAAATTAGTCTATTTTGTCTCTCATGTTTTCTATCTTCAAATTGCCCTTTCTGTCTTTAGTGATGAGTCTCTTCACAATTTGTTTTTTAGACCTCACAGATAAGATTTGCATAGCCTTCAGACTTCCTTGAAGACTGAGTGTTATGAAAATGAGTTGCAGTGAGTGCCTTATTAGGCATTTTTGACAGTTTTCTACTAAGGATACGAAGCTCCCAAAAGGGAAACTGATGCAAAATGTGTTGGAAAATTCTTTCTTAAAAACAAGAGACACATTTCGCTAAAGGAATAAATCAAGAGAGAATTTCACATTTTTTGTAATATTAAAATTGCAAAATATGACAAAGATAAGAAGAGGCAGACTTGCTGAGGCTCATGTGGGAGATGAGCTTAGCAACAGCTTTTGTTTTCCTCCTTCACTGTAAATGCTCATCTAGATAAAATACAAACAAGCACTGTAAGTGCAATGCAATTATACCTAGCCTCAGGAAAGAGCATTGAACAATTTATTACAGTGCCAAAGATTAGTCCTGGAATGTAAAGCTGAGAGAGACCTATTAGGGACCTGCTTCATTAAAGGATGTGGAACAAGACATTCATAAGGCACCAGTAAGTCCATTAAGGGGAAGAGGGCTCTGAAATGGCCTTTCATGATTCTCGTTATTAACTTCAAGGATTGCTGAGGTTGGTGACTTTGCAAATACGGTTTTAGCTAGCACTCACTGTCCCTTTTAACTCTATTCTCCAGTCCAAATTCACTTTGAAATAAGCAGCCATAACTCTGCTCTAGTTAGCTGAGCGGCATCCACCTACCAGAATTTGGAGAAAATAGGAGAAGAAGAAAAATCTATGGAAAATCTCTTTCATATTGCTATGAATCCTGCATGAACAGCACTCCAAACCTAGCTGTTGACTACAGCTTTTAAGTTCCTCATAAAGTCACTGTAAGCTAGACCCTAGCAGGCTCTTTCATTTTCATAAATCAAAATTTCTGATCCTGGTAAATCCTGAAAAAGAATAGCAGTTTGTTATGTATGGAGGGCATTTTGATAAAAATGTCCCGAGCAATGATGGACAAGAAGCCTGTGCAGCTGAAAAATGTTACTGTTGTCTCCTCAAAGCTGGGTTTAAGTATTGGCCAGCTGCATAGAAAATAGCATCTCATTTGTCAACAGCATGAAAAATAGCCACTGAGAAACCAGCGCATTTCTCTGCATCCTAATGCTTCCAATTCCCAGAGATACCAAAGCGAGTATCTAACATTTGACATTTCATGGAAGAAAAGAAATAGCTGTTTGTATCAGAAGTTGAAGATTTCCTCACTAGGGAAATACAGACTGCTCAGAATAAAGGATGCTTGAGCCTTGTTGGTATTTCCTACCAAACGTTGGTACTCTTTCCAAAAGTGATCTTGAGATACTCACTGTTGGTTTTACCAGTCTTCTGGAGCAAAGCTTCCAGCTAGAAGTTGTGTCGCAGAATGCTTCAGAGCCGCAGCGAGCACGACTGGACAAGACTTGGGCAGAGATGGGTGTTTCTCTTTTTCCTCTGTGCCCGCTGCAATGGAAGAACCAACTTTTAGCCAGCCTGAAAGACTGTCAGGAATGTCACCGGTCAGGATTCAGAGCCTCTTGTCAAACACACGGCTGCGTCACAGCCATCACATGGGATTTGGTAAATTTGTCATGCCACAATTAATCAATTTTAGCAGGCGATTTTCCTTACTGGTGTGCTTCCCGCCTCCCCAGGGCACTTCATCTGTCACAGACGAACGGGATGGGGATTTGTAGAAGTGTTAATGGGGTGGCTTTTCTCAGAGCCATCAAACTGCGCGTGCGTGTGGTCAGGTCAGGAATTTTTGACAGTCTCCTGGGAAGTGTATGGAACTCTCCAGAGGGGAGCTCCTTCTCCAGGTATACAGGCAGTTACTTCTTTTGATGGTTTTTTGGAGCTAATTATTTAATTGTGGCAGGCATTGCTTTTATCATGCATAGAGATAGCTCAAGAAATGGAAATACACTAATTACAAGAAGGATGACTTAAAACAGGGGTTAATAAAATACGCTATTTACCCTATAAATACTAAAACAAGAAAAACACTTATGTGTGAGAGAGATTATTACAGGACTCATAAATCAAAGCAGCACAACAACAAAGGAAAGAAAAATGAGGCATTTAGTTCTCATGTATATTATATGATATTCCCTCCCAGATTTTATAAACAAATAAAGTATATTTAAAAAATAGACCAACTATGCTTTTGATACATGATAAGCATGAAGATGAAATTGTAATCAAAAGAGTTCAACTCAAACTAAATTATTTATTTATTATTTTCCTTCAAGCGCTACTAACGTCATAAAAGTTTTCAGCTTGAAACACTGGTAGAAATGAAACATTCACGGTGTCTTTTTCAGAGGCTGGAAACCTTATGCTTGGAATGATTTCTGCTCTGGAATGTCTGTAATATATTGAAGCCTTAATACCTTGCTAATTGGTACCTTACTAATTAGCCCGTGACAAGAATTTTAATTAGATGCACAGTAGGTGTTCTCCCTACCTGCAGTGGAGGAGCTATTTCCTGGGGAGAAAAGTGAAGGGAAAAAGGTAGTGGAAGGTATCAATAAAAGACAAATGTAATCTAATCCCTACTATGGGAAGAGTGTACATTAATTAATATTTTTCAAAATTATGTCTCTGATAATTTATTCTGGTTTGTAAAGTACATTAAAGTTCACTTTGTGATTTGCTCTTTTCCCCTGTAGAACAAATTGTACTTTTTTTTCTGTGACTTGACATGTGTTATAAGCAAAATGAGAAATATTGGAACATGACTGTAGTCAATTATGCTCACGGCCAGCCCCAGGGACTGAGCTGAGCGCATCCCAGGCTCAAAGCGTGAGTCTCTGTAATCTGAGTTAAAGAGCTGAGCTGTGTACCTGTGAGCTGGATCAAGGTGAACAAGGCTGAAAAGGGAGATGCCCCACACCCTTGACCAATGGCATTAGTTGAGCCTGGGCTGTAGCACATTCTAGAGATAAAAATGCATACAAAAAGCTTGGAAGACACAGTTGAGTGAATTCCTATCAATGGCGACTCAAAAATAACAATATTGATGAGCATCATCTATCATTTTTCTTCTATCAGGAAAAGATGCGAAGGAGGGATAGAAGATGGCCTCAAGTTGCGGCAGGGGAGGTTTAGATTGGATGTAAGGAAAAATTTCTTTACTGAAAGAGTGGTGAAACATTGGAACAGGCTGCCCAGGGAAGTGGTGGAGTCCCCATCCCTGGAGGTATTTAAAAGACGAGTAGATGAGGCGCTTAGGGACATGGTTTAGTGGGCATGGTGGTGTTGGGTTGACGGTTGGACTCGATGATCTTAGAGGTCTTTTCCAACCTCAATGATTCTATGATTCTAAGATACCTATCTGAAAATACTGCCACCGCTGATGTTCTCATTAGCTTAATGGCATATATCCCATTGCAGAGGATTTTAGGATTGTCATTTGGGATGAAGGCTATATTAAAATCTGCAAAGTATCTAGTGCAGTGAGAGTCTTAAAAATACAAATACAAAGTTGCTTCCCTCTCCACGGAAGCCTGAGTTGTGTGTGGATAAATATGAAGTTATTTGTCAGGCCTGGTAATCCCCATAAGCCCAGCAGTGAAAAGGGTGATTCAGTTTCAGCAGATAACGGGACATTCTGAAAAATGATGATCAGGTCCAGGGAACATTTTATATAAGGAGATATAAACATCAGTAAAAGTAAGGGGAGGATGAATTGCACAAAAGGGAAAACCAGTTAATGATTTTTACCCCACTGAAAGGACACTTTAGGAATGGGCTCTCTGGAGGAAGTGGAGAACTTGCTGTACAATTTGCATTATTTGAAAAATACCTTTTTTTATTTAATTTTGACTGGGCAAATTCTTCCGCATCGTGAACAAGGTCACAAGTGAGCCACGTTCCAGTGAATGCACTGTAGATATTTAAAAGCAATGGCTAAGGTATGTTTTTATCCAAGAGGCAGCCGGAGGGAAGGGAGAATAAAGTTGCACCCCCTTGTTTTTGATAAAGTTTGCAGCAATCACTGTGAGACCAGTGGTTATTTCATGAATGTTAGAGAACATTGGTGGAATGAAAACAGCAAATTAATAAATGGAGAAAAATCTGTAAGATTTAAGTGTACATTATATCAAGAAACTGAAAGAAGATGATGTAATCCTTGTGCCAGAATCAAAATAATCCAATCTCAGTCAATTAATATGAACAGTATGTAGTCTGAACACCAGTTGCACATTGTTTGTAGAATAATTCTGAGTACAGGAGAAGTCAGAGAAAATTATGATGGCCTGTGACCCACTCTACAAATAATAAAAGTTAATCTAAAATTGTATTTGCTCTGAAGTGTTCACTCAACTGCCCTGCCTGGTAAAAGATACTGTCTTTTCAAAGGGCTTTATTAACCGACCTGTCCTAAGAGATCTGGTCATTTACCATGGCAAATTTGTCTCCTACTATGAGTTCGATTAGAAACAGAAAAGGAGTGGGGAACTCAAACCGGGGTTAGTGGGATTACATCATTTTTCATCTTTTATAGGCAGAGATTTAAGGCTGATCCAGGTGCAAAAGATATTGCTACTTGCTGTCTAATTAGGATGCAGGTTGGGTCTGGCGTATCTTGAGGTACATCTCGTTTTGCAGGTAGGTGTGAGTCTTCCCTGACACCTCTAAGCTAGCAAGACACCAGCTACATCCAGATCACAGGCTGTGTGGCCACTTCTGTAAAGCACTATACTGAAAACTGTTATCTCTGCAGAAAGGCAGGATATATTAGCTCAGACTTGATGCCATGCTACACACATCTGTATCACTCCTGGCCAAATTAGAGCATAAGGGTGAACTTGAATATCCCTGCAAACAGGCTGCAGTTGTACCCTTTGTCCAGTTCCTAGTGGGACTGCTGCTCACATCACAAAATGTCCACCATAGATAGCACTTTAGCAGAGCCTTTCTCAGTACTCTGAGAATTGAATAGGCTATTTGGAAAAGGCAGTTATAATGTACCACCACTTCATTTGAACAGTGCATTTTGGAAGGAAAAAAAACCCCACACAACAAAACATCTCTGATGTGATTGCCTTTCTTTCTCCGAGAAATAAAAGGAAGCTGGTTTTCTATCCTGAGTCCTTTGGTGATGGTAGAGTTCAGCATCCAGTACTTTTATCCTTCCTGGATAAAACATACCCATATACATATGTGGGTTTGCTATGGGATACGGTGCAATATTTCGGATTGCAGGCCTCTACGGAGCATCTCCTTTATATCCCAGGTGGTCCAATGTTATTTTACACAGTCTAGTTGAGATAAGGATGTAGATTAAAATGCAGGTCAGAAGCCCTAACCAGACTTGGCAGGGAGGAAAGGATATTGGTTTGCTAGAGTAATTACCCGTAGGAAGTGGTGATGCTGACACGGGTTTCATTTTTTGAGTGCTGCTAAAGATGTTTATCTTTGCTCTGAAGGCTTTAGTCTTTTATGGTTTGAATGCTGGCCATGAAGGAAGCTGTCTCTTTTCTCTATGCTCTATCCAGCAGTAGTGCTCTTCAAAATATTCTGAAGATTTTTATATCTGAAAACTGAAGGAAAATATATTCTTACTTCTGAGCCTTTTACTGGAATTCATTTAATCAGAGACATACTGTCTTGAATTTGAATTAATATTTGGAGTGTATTTGCTTGAGTAAATAGAGCGTATCATGTTGTGGAGTAGAGATTTAGTTGCTGTTGTGTTATTTTTTTGTCTCCTCCACCCAGAATTGGCTAGAAAGGCATATTCTAAACTGTAAAATAATATCCGAATCTTTTATGATATCTTCTCTCTTACATAATTTAAACTGAAGATTCATTATTTAAGAAAACCTAAAATGAATTTCAGAGCTTGTGTTATGTAAGTCAGCTAGTTACATCAAGCAGAAAAACTGAACATTGCCTTTGGGAGAGAGAGAGAGGGGGAAAACAAATGCTTGAAAGCAGAGTCTAGGGAATGGAGGACAATTTGGGGACCAGCTTCCCTGCAAACCGTGCCATAGAGAGGCTGGCAAAAGGCACTGGGTACACATGGAGCACCAGTCAACCTCAAAGGTTCTCCGGGATCGATTATGGATGCTTATGTACGTATGTTCAGTCTGGGAATAATACTCAATATTTTCACATGATTTTGTCTTCCAGAATGATTGAAGATTGTGGGAAAAGAGGAAATACCATGGCAGAAAGAAGGCAGCTGTTTGCAGAAATGCGTAAGTACTTCCTAGAAATGTTTCGCTGTGATAGACCAAGCCAGTTGCAATGCAGTGTCAGTAAAATTTATGCAAGCTTTCTACCTCAAGTAGCTGATATCTCCATTTCACAAATGGTTTAATGTCGTGGGACCAAAATTACAGGAAAATGGGCTGATTTGACCAAATAGCAGGAGAGAGGGATTTTCTAAATCAGATTTTGTGATTGTATTATTTTAATCGGTGGCTTCTCGAGACAAAAATGCTGCAATACACAGGTAGCAATGAAGAGGGATAAAGGTCTCCAAAAAACTACATCTTTTAGTGGGGGTATCCGTAGTGGGTTGACCCCAGCCAGCTGCTAAGCACCCACACAACTGCTTACTTAATCCCCAACCAGCCCCCAGCGGGATGGGAGAGAATATAGGGAGAGCAAAAGCAAGAAAACTCATGGCTTGAGAGAAAGACAGTTGATTAAGTGATGGAAAGAGAGAAAAAAATGACAACAAAGACCAACAACAACAAGTGATGCAAAGGTGGTCACTCACCACCTCCCAAAAGCAGACTGATGCCCAGCCAGTCTCCGAGCAATGTCCACATTGGAAGACAAAACTCCCCACCCCCTTCTTTCCCTACCCCAGTTTTATTGCTGAGCATGACATTATATGGTATGGACTATCCTTTTGGCCAGGTGGAGTCATCTGTCCTGGCTGTGTCCCCTCCCAACCTCTTGCCCACCCCCAGCCAACTCTGGGAGGGGACAGAGTAGGAAACAAAAAGGCCTGGATGCTGTACAAGCACTGTTCAGCAATAGCGAAAACATCGGTGTGTTATCAACACTTTTTTAGCCACAAATCTAAAACACAGCACCATGCAGGCTGCTATAAAGAAAGTTAACTCCATCCCAGCCAGACACAGTACAGGGACTCATATACTACATAGCCCACTTCAACACATTTTTTATAGTTTCTAGTGAAGCTTTGTGTTCCCTGCAGAATAGTGTGTCAGGGATATACTATACTAACAATATTCCTGCAGTTCTCTTGACAGTCATCTCTTACTTCTCTTACAAACAATCCACCATTTCTCAAGGAAATTCTATTACGTATGAAGTTCGAGACTGTCACCCTGTTACTAGATTTACCTAAGTTCTGTCTGTAATTACTAAGCTTCCTATTATTTGTCCCCTGCAACATAGTAAAAAATGACAGAACATCTCCCCCATCTTCTGGGGGAGACTAAGATGAGCATTACTGGGACTTGAGCAACTGTGCGCACTGAAAGGCCAGGTCTGTGCTGGTGAATTAAATGTGCTCGGGACTGTTCTCTGGGGGTGAGCCCGGGGTGACCGAATGGCCTACATCTGTGCTCCTGAGCTCTCCAAATTAAGGACTTCTCATTCAGATGGCCTACTGAGAACAGTTCTTGGCCCGTTCCACTGTGTCCACTAGCTCTGTTGTGCCCTGTAATTATTTCAATATCACACAAGGCTTGCTGTTGTAACTCAGATGGATATTTCTCTTGTCCCTTGTGTACAACACCTTGGACCGGTGGAGGAGGGGTTGCTCTTTGGCCAGAAGCAGGGGGGGGGCGGGGGGGAGGAAAAAAAAAAGACCAAGAAAAAAGGACGATGCATTTGTCCATTACCAGAACGTACTATACCTTTAATTAGAATTATAGAGAGGACTTGAGCTTGTATCAGCTAAAGTCAATAGTACAACTTCCATTAACTTCAGTTAGTTTGAAATATTCCTAAAATGGAAGATAATTGCTTAAGACTTTGCTGTGAGGATTTATGGTTTGTTCCCACAGTTTTGAAAGCTGTTTTGCTGTTGGGTTTTTTTGGAGGAGTTAAGGAGGTGTTGGGAAAATTTGCAATCAGTAGTTGGAGGCGGAGGAGGGACTATTTTCCCATACTGTACACAAATAGTTATTGTCTACTATTTTTTCTTTCACATTTTAGTATTTTGACATACTTGAGTCTGGTTTATCTCGTATGCTTCCCTTTTCTTATTTGCCTGCCTCCCTTCCTCCTCCTACTACACATGCACACAGAGAACTAGGTTCCAACTAGGTGAAAAGAGGGGAAAATATTAAGTCTTTGTGAAAAACTAAGTATGTTTTAGGCAGAGAAATGTCCATATTCATGAAACACTGAATTTTGCATTTTGACAGTCCCTTGGATTCCTGTGTGTGTAAAGGGTGTGCTTCACTGAAACAGAAGCTCAACCTGGCATTGCATTCAGGTGGCCTCAGCTGTGTGCAAGCCCACACGATCCATGTTTAACAAAAACCATGTGCTCCACGCGCCCTACGTACTGCGGGCCACGCAAAGCTTCTTAGCATTGTAACAAACTTAAGCTTCTGGTAAAATGTTAAACCCCACAACCTGCTGATGTTAGAGGAAGAAAATTCATAATATAGAGGACTTTGCCAGTGTTTCAGGTTCTTGCAGTCATATCTGCAAGTCTGTGATTAAAACCCCACAATACTTTTAGAAAGTGGGTCATGTTCCAGACTACACAAGACAGCAAAAAAAAAAAATCCAGCTTTTCCTGCCTTTTTAAGTAGGAAATTTGTTCTGAACAAGGAATAGCTGGATTTGACTCTCACTGTAGATTTGAGCCACTGTGTGATTTTCCCTGTATTTAAAGAAGTTTAGTTTGACTTTTTGTTTCCTTTCCTTCAGAAGAGGCATCTTTGTAGTTCCAAATTACAAACTTCTGTGAATTAGTATCATAATCAATATCATCTTCTGTACAATCCTGTGGTTAAAGCTTAAATTGTGTCTTATATCTCAAAATGCACCATGGGATGTCAAATCACTCGGCTACCCTTGGTCTTACCTGACATGCTCAGATATATCCGGACTGATGAAGAGACTTCAAAATGTACATCACTCTTGTGCTGACAGCACATATTATCCAGCAAGAAAACAGCAGCCAAAGCTTGCAATGTATCCCTTTATTATTTTTGCAAACTGCAAACAGTGTTACATGAGATGAGCATATTCAAAGGAAACAGAGTGAAACACTGCCAGCAGGCAAAAGGAAGGAGAGGCCACTGGCAATCCTGTAGGCAAATTACAAATTCACAGTCTCGTTTGCCGTGCTCAGTCCCATACAACTTTCCACTTGTTTTTCAGGACTCTCCGTGTAAGTGAAGTCACTTTTCTACAGAAGTTATTTGACAAATAGATCTCTGACTACGGCGAAATGTGAATCATGATAAAATTAAATTGTCTGTTCCAGGGATTTATCAGCAAAAACACCTACTCCCAAAATAATATCAAAATAATACTATCCACTGTGTGTGTAAATAGTAAAGAAAAAAAGCAACATTATTGCCTACAGATTTGTTTATTTAGGATTAATACTGCAACCTAGGAAGCTCAATGAGCCAGACTCTCACTTTGCTTTGAATCTTTACATCTTGTTAAAGAATCTTTGCATCTTGTTAAAAGGCTGAAGTTTTATGAAGGAGCACTGGAAGCTTTTATTAGTAGCTTTCACTAAAGTTAAGAGGGAAGAAGTTAAATTCATTTTACTCATTGGTCCCATTAAAAAATGAAAGACTTAGTCTTACAAGCATTATCCTCCCCTTTACCAGTAAAGAAGTTTTCCAAAATCTGTCAATGAGATACTAATGGAGAAGCGAAAAACCTCTGTAATTTAACAATAAAACATATGATGAAAAAAAAACCAAACCAACTTTCCAGTCCTGATGTTAAGTAGTTAAGGGTAGCTTCTCCCAGGAACAGATGGTGTTAAGACAGCCAGCTGGCAAAAGGGAGTAGCTGGGAGCCCTGGGAAGATGGTGTGGGAGAATCCGGTCAGGAAAAGAGCAGATTCTGGGGAAAGGGGAGAGTATCATTCTCATTTTTATCTCACAGGTCAGAGCACATTTGAAAAATTTGGGTCCAAAGGATGGCAGATTGTTTAACAAAGTGTGGGTGAACAGTGCCGACATGGCCATATGTACACCGGTGCAGCTGAGCAGCCAGTCTAATAATGTCAAGATGAATCTTAAAGCATTCGGGAAGCATGTGTAAAAGCAGAATAGGGCCATATTCCACTCCACTTCTCTTACAGCTTGATTGTACCTTGTCTGGATGTGTTTCGTGCAGACAGTTCATTAAGAAACTCTGGTTTTTATAACTTGGTACCTTGCTTAACTGAATAGAACAGGTTTTACTCCTGTTACAGGGCCAACCACAGTGAAAAAGCAAATACGCAAAAATTTAATTGAATGGGTTTCCATGAAATGTGTGGTAAAATTAATAAGCAGTCTTGTATTTCATAGGCCATATTGTAGCTATGAGGCAACACTTCTTTATGTAAGACACACCAGCCAAGAAGGAGAAAGATTTAAATCACAATCTCCTTATCTACTTTTTGAGGTTTTTGGGAAGCGTTATGAGTGGTACACAGCAGCAGGAGGCCTAAAGACACTGTGCCAGGTTCTGCCCCCATCCCGGACCCTCTCTGCTGCGCTTGTATGTGAAGTAGCTACCAGTCAGTTTATACCCATCTCCTGGACAGCTGCTTTGGAAGTGTTGCCAGATCTTTAAGTCAGAGCAGCCAGGGCCAAGCTATGTGTGAAGCAGAGAGCTGACCCTTTGAGGTTCCCGTTGCAGAGAACATACCTCTGCAAAACAGAGAAAGGCCTCACGGTCTTTGCATTATTTTTGCCCCCCTTCTGCAGACTGCTATCAGTCTTTTCATTACAGCATGATACTGTTTCTAATTTGGTTTGCTGGCAATACCTTGTTCTGATCTGGCATGTCAGTCAAAGATATTTGTTATGAGCTTTGTTGTTAAATATTAAAATTAGATGGAGGTTTTCCCTGCTGTTGGAGCCTGGCCAGCGTGTCTTTTAGCCTGCAGCTTGACCAGATTGTTCTTCGAAGTGACAGACACAGTGGGCTGACTATTCCTTGCCTTCCTTTATAGAAGTCTTTTAACACTGTAGCTCCTGCCATTCCCCTTCTTTCTCCTCACCCCTTTCTACTCTCCCTGCAAAGGAGAGAGCCTTGAAAATTATGAAAGAGTCAGCTCATGTGTCCTCTTTGTTCTCTGGCTTCCCTGCTAGCAAAGATACGCACAAGTCATATTCCGTACAAATGTCGCTGTTATTCTCTTCCACTAGGGGCTCAAGATCTGGATCGCATTCGTTTGTCCACCTACCGAACAGCATGCAAGCTTAGATTTGTTCAGAAGAAATGCAACTGTAAGTATGTCAGCGCTTCTTTTGTATACCATTGTTATTAGCTTTCCACTGCACTCCCCAGTCTGTCCTTCACATCAGTCACAAAGCGGGACTGTTTGATCCGGCATTGCAAAGGACGCTAATCAGAGTGCCTGGGCAGATTTTAAATAGCAACTTGTTTATCTAAGGAACTTGCCTCAAACATGCTAGTGATTCAGCCATAGAAGGGTGATTCGTGATGCAGGCCACAGCTTTAATTAATAAGTACATTAACTACATTCTCCAATTTTCTTGTAAAATAACATTTGGGGGTTTCAGCAAGGTCCTACAAATTAAATGCTTTTATAGCAACTCCGTGAGAAGAAATGGTGATTCTAGTCCTCGTCTATTTGGGGTGCAGCAAAGTAAGTGCAATGTCAGTCAGCCCCCTTTGTTCCAGAAGGCCAGCCTAGAGGCATCTCTTCTAAGAGGATGGACCTGCTTGTAATCTCTGCATGTCTGTCTTCCTCCATCTAGGCTTCGTTCCTGAGAAGCTTCCCACTTGATTAGTGACATTTTTAATGTTTCTTCTGAGATTCAGTCTTTCTTCCTTTACAGCTGCAGTTTCTATTAGCACAGTAACGTGCTGTGAACTTTAAAGGGGAAATACATATAAAATCTGTAATGGAGTGTATCCTTTCTTCTCCATCCAAAATAGTATGCAAATACTTAGAATGGCGGGGTTTGGGTTATGCATTTTACCGGACCTTTCCACACCAAGTAAAAAAAAAAAAATCCTAACCAGGGGAGCTCTTGTCAGCAGTAGTACTGGGGGAAAGGACTAATGCAAAGGAAAGTTTTTTTAGTCTTCATATCTAAACTAGAATGACAGCCTTGGCTACGCTTGTGCTACTCACAGTAGTAAGTACTATAAGAAATGCTCACTGCAGATAGAGATTAACCACCCAGGAAAGAGTTCCTAATTTTCAGGCTACATCTATCTGCGTTACAGAAATGTTTAGCTTATGCTGTCCAGACATACTGGAGAGGCAAAGTTGTGGCGGGAAAGACTTTGGAGAGTATTTATTGGGTTATTAGCTACGGAGCTGGTCATTCAATCAATTCTGCAGCACATTTCTCATGGTTTTAATATGTGTTTAGCTGAAGTATGAATTGGAGGATTAGTATCACATTATGAGCAGGCTGCCAGACGTAAAACCCAGGAGGGGTTTAGTACCTACCCAGCAGCTGGCTTCTCCCATTCAGGAGGAAATGCATTGAAAGACACTATTATGTTGCATTCAGTTGTTTATTTTAATTTTTTTAATTTTATGTTTAAGAGGATGAAATTTTCTCTTTGTTTTCATGGTAATAGAATACAATAGTCTCAGGTGACAAGAGTGTCCAATTAAGTTGACAGTGATAGCAAAGTCGTAACACTAATTGCTTTGATAACTGTATACAAAGCAAATGAAAAAACCTAAAGGTGCAATAGCCTCATTGTTGGGAGTGGCTGGCTGGCTAAAAATATTGGTTGTTAATCTTAACTTTGTTCTTGTTATTTATCAACTGCGATCTGCTTTTGCGGAACTATTAATTCTCTGCATAGAGAAGTAATGGCCTTCGGTTTGCCAGCTTGTGCCAAGTCGCTCACGGTCAGTGCCTGCAGAAGTGATTTGCTGGTCTTATATCAAGACTTATATTGTATCAACCTCTTCTGAAAAAAAAAAAAGGTGGGGAGACTTAAAAAGTTGTCCTAAGAATTAGGTTCTGTGCAACTTAAGGAATAATGCTTGTTGCTCTGGAATGGGCTGAATCGCGTGTGTCTTTTCACTGTCAAGTACAGTTTTCTTCTGATTGTTTATGTTAGACTGCTGCTCTGCCAGATGGCTTTCTCTTATTAGTGGGAAAAGAAGTCATTCATTCACCTGATATGATTTCAAGCAATGGCTGTCCAAGGCAGAGCTTCTCAACATAGAGCCACTGAACCGAGCGCTGCCCCGAAATGGTTAATATCAGACCTCTGGCTCATGTCAGCTACTCTTTTTATTTTTTTTTCCCCCTACAGAAATTGCCATTATGCACCACCCAATAGTAAGTTTAGGAGAAAAAAAAAAGGACATGGGAAGAAAAACCTTCTGCTGCATCTGAGCTGTTTCATTTAGGGGAGAATATAAAAAGAAAAAGCTCAAAGGCAGTTCTGCTCCACTCCCAGTGCGTAGCACCTCCTGTCACTCAAGCCATCCTTTTCTTTCAGCTGTGCTCTCCTGCCCTGCCCTGGCACACCAGCCCAGACTTACTAGGAAAAAATTGCTTGGAAAGAGTGTATTTAAGGGGTTCTTTTAAAGAGCTAATTTAATAAATTGCAGGGAGCTGCTTTTGGCTACAGGCTGAAGGTGTATGAGGATGGAAGCAGAGAGCTGCTTTGAGTGCCAGAAGTGGCTGTTCCAAGGAAAGCAGAGCAGAGGTTTTATTAACACCATCTTTTTTACCTGAAGGTGTCCATTAGCATAGACAGTCACAGGATGTCATTTAAAAGGCAGCTACGTTTGTCACAAACAATGCACTGCTTGTTTCTGCTGTCTTTAATGCAGACACAGACACAGGTTCGCCTCCTGGCCTCCCTTTGTGAATTCGTCTCTCAACACAAAAGGGTGTTTTGCTGAAACCTTCAGCAGCCAGCTGGGTTTTACTGGTGAAGTAGGCAGTGTGCAATGGGCAAAGGTGCCTTCAGATTCTAAGAGCCATTCTCTCTTGCAGCATTTCTCCTTAAACTAGTTAAACTATCTGGCCAAAGATTATAGAGGAGGTCACAGTTTACCACCATGTACCAGAATACCACTACATATGTTGCACTTTGAGTACTAACGCTGTCAATCAAATTAATTGCTCCATGGCATTATTTAATTTTCACAAGAGGAAGACTACTTTAAAGATATTTAGCAAACAGTCTTCAAAATTGCAAATATATGTCCTTCTGGTAATTCTATAAAACTTTAGGAAAACTAATATGCATGTGGAAAGTACTTCTTTTATAAAAATCTCTCTGAGCATTTAAACCAACAGGCATTTTAAATAAAATCAGCAAAGTGAGAAAAATCGATATCAGTCATTGCAATTATTTGTCCAACAGGATAGAATTGAATCCAGTCCAGCCTTCAGAGAAGCAAGAAATTCTTCTTAAGAACTCAGAAAATGAGTAGATAAATTTGAAAAAGCTGTAATGTTATCTTTCAAAGAAAAATTCCTTCAAATTTAAGCATTCCCCTTTGCCTATGTTAATGCTACAAATAAATAACAACATTTATAAATTATTGTTGGCACACCTCTGAATCTGCTAAGTGGCCAAACGTGGGATACAATATGTGACAAAAATCTCAAAAGCAAGAGACCCACAAAATTCTACATGCAGGAATCCTAAAAGCTGGGAAGCTTTGTTAGCGCACCATGAGCATAAACTCATTTTATGCTTCTCTATTTCTGCTGACAATTTCTAAAATTGGAAGTAGAGAAAAGAGAAACTCTGTAGGTAATATAGGTACCTTTGAGGATGTGGCGGGTATAGAAAGAGATGACTGCAGGCTATTTGCTTATTACTTTGCAGAACTCCTGTAGCAATAGGAGACTTGTTGCAACAGTGAGGCATTGCAATAGTAATAGTCTTCTCTTAGTCATAAATACTAACACAAGATGTAGATACCTGTTCTGTAAAAAAAGGAAAAATCAAAAAAATACTAAAGAAGCCTTGAGAAGATCTTGAGATTTGGGGATGAGTAATTCCAAATGCATGCCAAGAGTTTTGGACAGACGGACCCCGGAGAAAACACTGCTGGTGGTTACGCCATCTTCAGATCTCAGAATGTAGAGCAGGAGTGTGCGAGCTGACTGTGGCTGCTCTACTGGATTATGGTGCTGGATATAGTCTCGGAAATAGCAGCACCCTAATCTTTTGAGGTTAAATTTCATTATTTGGGATAATAAAAGCAGATAGGAAGCAGGTGCAGAAACCTGATCAAACATGCTGCATGTTTATTCCGGTCTGTACTGTACAAAATGTACAAAATACGAATAGCTGACTTCTTCATCATCTAAATTTTCTAAATGTGTTTTAAAGGTGGCCCTAAATAGTGCACACTGCAAAAATCAAGGAGGGACATGGAAAAACTACAGGTGAGCACTGTGAGGTCTGCAACAGTCGCAGAACTTGAAAACCCTACGAACCAGTGTTGCTCTGACAAGTCAAACGTTAGGGTATTGTCCTTCACTTCACCTCCAGTGTATTGGAGAGGGTTTTGGAGCATCCGATACACATTCTCACCATACAGACTCCCGCTCAGCTCCCCTTACCGCCAGGAAAATGCCATCTTGACAAGGTTAATTTACAGCTGTTTATCCATAGTATTCAGACACAGAAGCGTAATAGGCTTTCCTAAAACAAGGCATGAAGGACCAATGACAGCAGTTGCACGTATCTCTCAACTTTCACCAGTATTCAGGAACCACCAAAAAACACAATTTATAGTTATCCCCAATGATCATTGTGCAGTTGGTTTATTTTAATATTTGGGTTTTGGTGAATTTATTAAAACCCAATTGTTTATACGGAAAAACAAGCTGAGATGAAATATTGTGTTCACATGCAAATTCCCTCTGGGCTATAGTGGCAGCAGGAGTAGAACATAACAACATACCATAATCAAAACCATTATACAATTAAACATCACTCACTAATACAGAACTGTACAACTGGAAAACTACTGCTGTCCTTGATGAACTTTTCTCAATGTGTTGTGAGGTTATTCTGTGACTCTGGCTGCAAAAAGCAGATTTTGCTGATTTCCCTAGATCAGAATAAATCATTGGCAGTTGAAAGCTTGAATCTAAAGCTGTGCTGGTGATAGTAATATGTGGCTTAACTAATGCAGACAAAAAGGGTGCTTGTTTCTCTGGCAGTTTAATCCCAGCACCTTAGGGTTTCAGTGTCTTTGTTTCTCCCTTCAATATCCTTCTGCGTGAGTGATTTTTTTCTTTTTTCCTTTTTTTTTTTTTGGCATTGTTTTGTCGTATCCAAGTTGCGGTACAGCTGTTTCCACATAGGGAGTGCAGCTGCCATGGCTGTGATGGAGACGTTGTGAATGTCCAGGGCAGTCTCCTCCACCCTCCACCTTGCTCTTCCTCCTACCTCCTCTGGGCTTAAGTAGTCACAGCCGAGGCATGTAGGCATGTCAGCTTAATTTCCATACATGCTCTTGGGTGCCTCTCTGATCTAATCTGCCTTTTTGCATTTGTTTTAAGTTAGAATAATTTCTCACCCTCCTGAAATATAATAATTTCCCACTGAGAATGAATGACAGTTATTGTAAACACACTATTTTTAGATGCTTTTCTTAAAGCTTTTTTCCGTCTGTACTCTTATATCTCCTGTAACGCTACAGCAAGCTGCTGAAACTGGTTTTGTCTTAGAAACTGACAATTTGGGTATCAAATGATGAGATCAGCCTGTGTGAGCTAGTGGCTACCCTCAGGATGGCAAGCACTTCTTAAAAATTACTTGATTAATCCTAAAGAAAGTTACGAGGGCTTGGATTTGTTTTTTTTTTTTCCTATACTGGGCTGACACTTAAAATATCGTTTTATCCCATCCTGTTCAACATGCCATTCACCACAAAATTAAAAGTCATGGTATCTGGTACTTGTAGTAAAAGGAAAGGATATGAAAGTCTTGATTCCACACTGGAAATGATGCTGTGACCTTTGTGTTATCCAGTGGCTGAGGAAGTCAACAAGAGATCCAGGTTCAACTTTCTCTTCCGCAAGACAAAATATGCGCTGATCTTACATATCCAAAAAAGTTCCCTAAACACAAAGCTAGAGGATATTCAGAAGTGTTTCAGTGTGTCCTGTTGATGCTTAACCATCAAATCTTCATCTTTATATGTTAATTGATTTAGGAACTGACAACTGCTTCTCTTTACTTAAATGAGACCTCATGCCACCATAGTGTAAAGCCATTCTTTCTTTGACTCAGTGATTATTTATTTTCTCTAAAGTGAAATGGAGTGCACAAGAAATGCTCAGTGGTGGTATCCTTGTTATGCAAGAATCCTATGAAGATCCCTGCCATGGCAGGAGGCATTCATTCTCAATATCCTGCCTTTTACTTCTCAAGGACTGTATAACCTGTGCAATTTTGTGCTTGCCCCTCATCCTTTTTTTCTCAGGATGACCATCAGAAACAGAGCCACCAAATTATCATGATTACAGAATTGCTTAGGTTAAATAACGTAATCCTTCATCACTGTAGGTTTCCATGGTTAGTGCTCTGTTCTCATTGTTGATTTTTATCATGTTTTTCATTCCATCTTGGAAGCAATAAAGCACAAGATAGATTCAGGCTGGGTCACAGAGCAATCAGACTGAATGACAAGCAGTGTTGCCTACTAGGGAAGTGCAAAAGGTCTGCTTGGCTGCAATTCGAAACATTATTTCTTGGGAAAACAATCTGCCTCTTGAATTTGTGATCATGGCATTCTCATATTCTTCTAAACCCTTAGTGACTGGTCTTCTAATGAGATTTGCTTAAAAATCCTATAATTTGGGGGAAAAAAACGCACATTTTTCGTTCTTAGTTTTATTCTTCTCTGTTGACCATCTTGGATATTCTGTGATATTATTATTATTATTATTATTATTATTATTATTATTATTATTATTATTATTATTATTATTATTATTATTATTAAAATACAAAGGCTGAAAATGTTAGTTGTGTTCTTTGTTTTTTGTTTTAACAGAAGCTGAGACTTATAGCCATTCACATGACTCCAAGAGATATAGCTTTTAAAAAAGAAAAAGAAAAAGCACTCTGTATTGCAAGAGTCATGATACCATTGTGTAAGTTACTAATTCGGGTATCCTGCAGTACCTGAATAATGGAAAGAAAGATGAGTTAATGATTTTTAAAACTTTTTTGTTCCTTTGTCTTTTCCAGTGACTTAGAGACTAAATGCTCCTGGAACTGCTAGTACTGTTCCATATGGGTTTCCAGGCAACTATGGGGAAAGGACGCATATATTACACATTCTGCATTATGCATCAATTATTTAATCAAAAGTTCAAAAGGGCTCGATTTAGCATATTCCCTGCAGGCAAATCCTTCATAAGGATTTTAGTCTGTAAGTGTTCGCTCACAGCACAATATCCTGAAAATGGGTTCAAATTTTCTTTTCTTTTCCTTTTAACTGTAAAAGTTTATTAATATACTTGACAGATCATAATACCTGTTAGAGAGCTGACATATAACCTGTATATTTGGCATGTTCATTGAGGGACTACTATTCAGCCTTTTCTTCAATGTTGGCACGAAGTGGACTGTTATTACCTAAAGGGGTTGCGGTATCTCAGATGTCCCTGAGTATTTGCTCTTAAAGGCTACCACTGCAAGTCTGTCTCGTACAAGATTGATACAAGAACTATCAGTGGACATTTGGAATTCATTTTAATGTCAAAAAGAGTGAACCAGACAAGGATATATATCTTAAACTCTCACATTTTCATTTGCTTAGAGATTGATTTTTCAAACATACATACCCATGATTCCAAGTGGCTCCTGTTAAAAACTGAGTTGCAGAAGTTTGTCAGCTAATATTATTTTGCCCTTTACAGAGGAAAATGACTGAATTGGCTTCCTTTGAGTCAGAAGTTGACAGGCACACAGACTAGGCCACGTCCCAAGTATACCTACACGCTGCCCTCTGCTACACCAGTGGCTCAGCCCTGCCTCGATGCAGACAGCTTTTGTAATTGGATCATAGCTGAAAATCTCTTTGTACTGACTTCCTGAACTCTGCTAAAACTGCCATTCAGTGTGCTATTTCTGATGGTTTTCCTGATGCAGGTTTAAGGTTGGACAGTCTATTCAGTTCCCCACTGATGTCTCTGAACATCTGCTACTGGTAACAGGCGTCAGTCACCTTTGTCTGGCAGGCTTTGGATTAGTTACCCAAAACCAGAAAGTTTGTGCATCTTATTTCACATCAGTCCTTCTAATGAACACTTCATACAAAATAAAGTTAATTATTATTAGCTTAGTACTCTTCTAGACAGTCTAAAAATTGCAAAATATATGTAGACATACAGTCTCATGCAAACAAACATACCTTGGTGATAACAGGATCAGCGTATCTTCTGAGGGATGCTGCTTCTTCATGGAAGAGCTTTTTCTTCTTTCACCCTGTTGTTTTTCCCCTCAAACTGTAACTGTGTTTTTAAGTCTCCTTCATCATTTCCCTGTCTCTTCTTCAGCTTAATGTTATTAGCTGTGGCATTTGCTTTATCTCTGACTTCTCTGCAACCCTCATTCTCTTGGCTGCTCTCTCCTTTCCTGTTATCCTCTTGGCTCCAAGCACCTTTCTTCAGGCAAACCCTCTCTTACACTTGAGCCTTTGTTCCCTTTCCCTGGGCTGTTCTGGTCTGTCCTGTTTGGGTATTTTGCTGGGCCTGTCCTGATGTCACGTGGGCACCTCCATAATGTGCCAGAGTGCATTAAGCGGTGTGACTTAATGCCTGTCGCACATTGGTCATTCTCTTAGGTTTTTGCCGTATGACAACGTATTTATGTGAAAAAGGGGAAAAAAGGTAAAAAGTCTTCCTTGGAACAGATATCAGTGAGTTTGGTGATCATGGTCCTTTGTTCCTAGGGAGCTTCAGTCCATCATCTTGAACCAGCCCTGCCTCCATTCTGGACTCAAAAGCAGTAAGCCTTGAGGAGTCATATATGAGTTCAGTCCATATGTGCTTTCTGTAGAGAGTAAAGGACTGTTTTGATATCCTTGCAGAAAATTGTTTTCCTAAGAAGATAAGCTGCAGTATTTTTCCCTCTCTGTGTGCTGTAGCACTGCATTCAAAGTGTCCTTCTCCGTTGCGTCTGCTGAGTCGGGATTTTTGCTGAGGATCTTTTGCCTTTTCCTGGTTTTGATGCTGTCACTCAGCTCTGGAGAATGAGAAGGCACTACGCAGCTTTCCTCCACCTTGACCTCACAGACTGCACCATCTTCCTGCCTAAACAGTGATCTCTGCTGCAGCCTCCCATAGATGGTCTGAACTGTCTCCAGCCTTTCCTTGTTCCCTTTCAGTATCCATCTCCAGTAACTTTTACAAATAGAACTGCTGTGGAGCCAGCAAGGATGCTGGCTGTCCATGTTCTCAGCAATTAGGGGCTTCTTCAGGGTGAAGACAGCAAGTAGTCCACAGAAGGACAGTCAGAGTGTGGGGCCTGACATAATTTGTAGTATAATTCTCTCCTTCTGTAGCTCCCAAAGAGTGTTTTTTTCCATGTTCATTTGTTTTCAGAGTTACATCAAAAGTCAGTCTGTGTACCTCTAACAATGTAGATCAACTTCATAACATCCAGAATATTCGAAGAGAAGCTTTAGCTTAACTGTTATCTCATATTTTTACCCCCCAGCTGCACCTAGGATTATTTTCTGTAAGTCTTGGTGGAAGATTTCATGCAGCATGTGTCTGGTATGCTAGGACAAATTGTGAGAACAGAAGATGTTGGCCATAAAAATAATTTCCTGCTTTTGTAAGCGTGAAGAGATCCTACAATATAACGTCCTCAGCGTGCATTGTTCTTAATACAGTTCTGGGACTCTACACAATGAACACTCAGCTTCTTGGCATTAATGTTTGTGATATACAATGGCTTTACAGAGGCAGTTTTCCTTGTGCTGAATTAAGGCATTTCTAGGCTGAATTCAGACTGAATTGTATCATCTGTGATATTGTTGTTGGTCGCAATGGATTTCTAGCAGGGTATTTGCGAGCAGTCTTTGGCCCTTTACTGTGCAAAGTATGGGCTAATTCCAGGAGAAGTTCTGTGTATGCTCAGCCTTTTCTTTGGTCCATGTGGATGGATAGATGGATGTCTCCTTTCCTGACAGAAAGTAAATTGAAAGTAACTCTGACATTACTATGGCATGAAGGAAGGAATGAATCAGGCTCTCGGTGTATATTGTTTGAGGAGGTTGAACTCAATTTCTGGTAAATGAAGCCGACACTAGTATCATACTGCACCTCTTGTAAAGGTGCTGATCTTCCCCAAGTTTAATTTTCCACGTTTCATTCATCTATATTTTGCCTTGAATCTCTTATTTTGTCTTGGATTTGCAGGATATCTTTAAGGATTGCATGTGTAAAATAAAGGATGACAGATAAGTGGCCATGTACATCGAGACTCTTACTCCATCTAGGGGCCCTAACAACATCATTAAAGAGCTTCTGTCACACAGAGGAGGAAGGATAGATGTGTGGGACTGCACCTAAATCCCATTTATCTGTCATTTCACATTCTGCAGTCTTGTTTCCTTTCTCATTGTTGCCGATTGTCGAGCTACGTCTGTGTCAACTGGAGCTTTTCTCCTTTTCTTGGCCTATTCCTCATACCTGTTTCCTTAAGAGATGTGAAGTTTTAGTGTGTGACATTGCAAATTGCTGCAATGGGAGCCACTGCAGTTGCCTCCTGGTACTGGTGTTCTGGTTACTGAGCAAATCAGATGGGGAACTGGAGCACGGTGCGGCTCTTGCAGAGGACATTGGTTTGAATATGAGTAATGGCAGGACAGCAAATGTGGAAAGATTGTGTGAACACAAAGCCAGAGTTTAGTCAAATATTCTCTACAGTTTGTCTGAATGAGATATTGTCTACTCAAATGAATTTGATACAAAAAAAAAAAGGGTCTTCCAGATACCAGGATCCATCTCTCTCTATCTCAAAGCTGATTATAGCTCAGATCCCAAAAGATTTTTTGGCAAATAAATCCTGTTGTTTTCAGTGTAATAGGTCTTTAAATACCTATGAAAGCTTGAACCTATGGTTCAGTTAGCACCTCCGTTACCAACCTCAGCAAAAGGTTAAATAAGATTAGAGTCTGAACTGTCCTTATGACTTCAGGCATAAGATGCTTTTTCACCAAAGTCCTGCGTGTCACATGAATATCCTGCTTCATAGCAATGCTCTCGCTCTCAGCAGCTGAGGTTGATATTGGGATTTTGTCCCAGAAACCCTCTGGATTGACCCAAACTCTTCAGAAGAGAGACGCATACGCCATCACTCTTTAGTGTGTCTCTTCTGTTCTGAGGCTAAAAAATGCAATTCTGGTATCAGGCAGTTTACCCAAGCATTAAGTTCAGCTTAAGTATTTCTCTAATTATTTTTAATAGATGAAAACGTTATGGGCCAAATTCAGTCCACATTACACAAGAAATTATTTAGATTAATAGAATAAGGATCAGCTTGAGAATATGCATATATGTAAAATATTACATCTTTTCTATTCAAGGAAATACACAATTCATGTTTCATTAGTATTCTGTGCCTTGTATTGCTGTTTACAGTCTTACCAACCCTAAATGATTTAAAAAAAAAAAATTAAAGAAGACAAAATAACCATGGGTCAAACTCTGAAAAAGGGGAGATGGGCCAAGGAGGGTTTTTGTCTTCAAGCAGTTCTAAATGTATAATATGTGCTTATTCTTTTTCATTGACCTTTGTGATATGACTGAACCTTAAAGGTTGAGAATGTAATCTCAGCTTGTTTTCTATAGCCATGAGAGAAGAAATTATTATAAAGAACTGTTAAATCGCTTATTCTCTTGTCATCATGAGCTATTTTTTTAAAGAAAACAGCAGTTAATATGAGATTGGGGATAATACCCTATAACCTTAGAGCTGGTAACGCATGCTACTTCAAAAGTAATGAAAAATATAAGTAACCCAATTTGTTAACATTTGCATTCGCTTTACACTTGCTTTTTGCTGGTAACAGTGCCAAAGCAAGCTGTAGTCTTCTTGTGGCATGGGGAGGTTTTTAGGGGGATAGAGAGAGCTGGCAGCGGTTGCATCAAAGGAAAAAAAAATGAAGTTATTTAAGAGAGAAAGATGTAGTATTAGTCAGACTTGGCATTTGAAGAAACATACTTCTGGAGGAGATTTTATCACTGTAATAAGGAGATTCAACATGAAGACATTCTGCCCTTTCCACCTCACGGCTTTGTTATCGTTTGCCTATCACATGTGATCGCCTGTATAGGACATCCACACCTCCAAATCTCCAAGCACACAGTCGTTATTCAACCAAATATGCAGACAAGGCCGTTTTCTGGAGAGAGCGGAGGGGATGCACAGCCTTCGATTTGTGTTAGCTCGCTTGACATTGTGCCAGTAGAGAGTTAAAATGTTATAGCAAATGTGTGCTGCATTTACTAAAATACACCCAGTAGTGCCATCCTGTGGTCAGGACTGCGGCTACCAGAAGGCTTGTGCACCGTGTCCTGCCTGTTTTCTAAAAGCTGGTTTGTCTTGGGTTGTTACACACAATCTGAGTTGTGCCAGGCTCTAAAATTATGGTTTTCTTCTCATATGTTCAGTCATTTCTGAACTTCTAGTTTAATCTCCTAAATAGGAGGGCTGGGACATGGCTTTTTCTTTTCTCTGGAAACATTTTTTGAAAGTCTTCATAATTCAGTTTCTGTCACCAGATCTATAACAGAGAAAACTTTGAAAATCAACTCCAGATACAGTATCACCCGGCCTTGGAGATACTTTTTGCCACCTTTTGGGAGTGCAGAAGCTTTTTCCTCATATATGGTTTGCTGTAATACAGTACGGAATAGTTATATTTCATTAAGAATTTGAAATGCTGTAATTTTACTAATTGAAATATGAACTCAGATATAAGGCAAATTGATGTTATTTTAAGAGAAATGAGAAAGCTGTTGTGTGTCATACATATTTACTGACGAAGTTTTGTTACCCTATGTCCCCATGAATTCTTTGGCTAATTTAAAGCTGACACTTGCAAAACCCATTTGAAGGAACTCTTTAGTGAGATTGAGGCCTGATCGCACAACGCCTCAGATAAAGCCTTTCTCATTAAAATAGTTTTATGGTGGCATAGCAAGAATAATAGAGATGCATAATCTAGGAACACCATTGTTTGTTTGGGGGGTGGGATTTATAAAGTTTCTGGCTATGGAATACAAGTAGCACAGGTCTGGTATTTACACATGGGTCTTTAATTCATAAATATGCTTAAGTCTTAAAACAGGAAAATTATGTATAATCAGTTGGTTTAAGCTATGCGACTTATTAGCAACAGTGCAGAGTTTTAATTGAGTGGTCTTTCGTGGTTGGCATCAAAATATTAAGAAGCTTAGAGTTAGATTTTTTTATTATTTTATTTTATATATGTCATACTTCATTCAGCATTTTGAATAAATTATTTCAAAGTACGTTTAAAAAAAGGAAACACTTTCCCAGCATCTGGGTGACAAGTAGATGACAACAGTTTCCCAGCCCAGCACTGCAGGGTGCATCGCCCACCGTTCCCTTTTGCAGAATCGACTGTCATTAGTGCTGCTCCTCGGGGAGACTGATGGCCTCTTCTGCCACCCACAGAGAGCCCTTCAGGCTTCAGTTAAACATAGGTGAGACAAAACAGGCAGGAATTCACAGCAGGGGGAGAAGGAACTTTTATTGTAAATTGAATTAATGTAAAAGAGAAGAATTTTACTGGAGATCTTTAGATACTCTTACACCTTGGTGGGTTTGTCAGGTGCCATATTAAAAGTAAAAAGATCACATGTCAGTATATTGTTATCCTAATGGTTATTCCTCATCAGTAGCACTTGGCCAAGTTGACAGACACTTCCAACAGGCAATGTCTGTTTAATACACTGTAGTGATCAGAATCTCAGAAGGTTTTAGAATAACTCATTTTTCCTTCTGGGCAGAACAGTAGGTGAGGATACAAGGATGCAAGCCTGGGTATGTGGACAGGAGAACCTTTAAAACTTTTCCCCAAACAAGTTCAGTGCCTCAGTTGTACACATCATGTCCTGCAGTTTTCCAGACACCCAGCAGCCAGGTTTGGCAACCACTCAGAAATGTCTCCTGTGCGTGCGGTGTGCAGCTGGCCGGCACGTGCACAGAGAGCCCAGCTCCTGCTGGGTAGGACATCGCTTGTGCAGACTGATTCCACACACCATTTTGCACAAAGTCCAGCATGTCCTGTGTGGTGTGTACCACATGGACAGGTGATCTGTATGAATGCAGTGAGTCCAAACACAGCTGACTTACTCCACGTGCACAGTAGTTCGGAAGAAAGATGTTTCCACTGGCTGGTCTGAATGTTTAGTTCCTTATCCAGGCACTCCTCCTCACTCTGGCTGTCCATCACTGGGGTGGGCAGGTAGAAGTGGATAACCTTACTCCAGCTTCTTGCTGGGCCAGTACATACCACACATCTGCACACTCTCACAGCACAGGCAAAGAGGTAAGGAGGAATGCGTACAGCTGACAGGGGACTAAGTGAAACCATGACCTCCCCCTGAGATCCCTTGGCATTCAAAGGAAAGCTTGAGGGAATGTCTGAGTACACGGAGTGCCATGAAGACCCTCTGTACACCTCACACAAAACCTCTTGAGGATGTGGAGGACTCTTTCCCAAGCATTCAAGGGGCCTCGGGGCAGGCTCTGTGTTTTTTTGTTTATTGCATGAGTCACAAAAGGGACTTGGAGCATAGCTTACTTGAGCAATGACTTCAGAGAAAAATCAGTGGGACAACACTGATTCCTCTCCAGTAAGAGTTATTATATGTTTTTGCAGTATAAGTTCATGATTAGACAAGGACATCATAGAATCACAGAATCGCTGAGGTTGGCAGGGATCTCTGGAGAGAGCAGGGTCAGCTAGAGCAGATCGCTCAGCGCTGTGTCCAGTTCAGGTTTGAATATCTTCAAGGATGGAGACTCCACAGCCTCTCTGGGCAACCTGTCACAGTGTTTGACAACCCTCACAGGGAAAATTTTTTTCTTATGTTTAAGCGCTTTCCTGTATTTTAATTTGTGCCCATTTCCTTCTGTCCTTTCACTGTCCTTTCCCTGTCCTCTCTTTACTCCCTTGCATCAGATGTTTATACACACTTATAAAGTCCCGCTGAGCCTTCCCTCCTGTAGGCTGAACAGTCCCAGATCTCTCAGCCTCTCCCCATATGACAGTTGCTCCAGTCCCTTCATCATTTTCGTGGCCCTTTGCTGGACTTTGGACCCAGCACTCCAGATGTGAGTAGAGGGGAAGGATCACCTCCCTCCACCTACTGGCAGCACACTACCCAATGCAGCCCAGGAGGATGTTGTCTGCCTTTGCTGAGAAGACGTATTGCTGGTTGGCACCCAGCCTGTACTGGTACATGGGGTTATTCCTTTTCACGTCCAGGACTTTACATTTCCATTTGTTGCACTTCACGAGGTTCCTGTCAGCCCATTTCTCCAGCCTGTTGAGGTCCCTCTGAATGGCAGCGCACCCCTCTGGTGTATCAGCCACTCTTCCCTGTTTTGTATCAGCTGAAAACTTGCTGAGGGTGCACTCTGTCCCATCATCCAGGCCATTAATGAATGTGTTAAACAGTATTGGCCCCAGTATCAAGCCTGGTGGTACACCACTAGTGACTGGACTCCAGTTGGACTTGGTGCAACAAATCTCAAGACTTCAGCTAATCTTTTCAGCCAGTTTTCAGTCCACCTCACTGTCCACTTATCCAGCCTGCACTTACTAGTTTGCCCATGAGGATATTATGGGACACAGTGTTGAAAGCCTTGCTAAAGTCAGAATAAAGAACATCCACCGCTCTCCCTTGTCCTGTGAGCTAGTCATTTCATTGTGGAAGGCAAAGAGGTTGATCAAGCATGATTTTCCTGTCATAAATTGATGCTGACTGCTCCCAATCACCTTCTTGTCCTTAATATGCTTGGAAATTCCAGGAGGATTCACTCCTTCCCCTTTCCAGGGACTGAGGTGAGTGTTTAGTTCACTGGATCCTTCTTCTTGCTATTCTTGGGAATAGGAGTGACAGTGGCTTTCTCTCAGCCCTCAGGAACCTCCCCTGATTGCCACGAGCTTTCAAAGACAATCGAGTGGCCTTATATTGACATCAGCCAGTTCCCGCAGCAGTCGTGGATGCATTCCCTGTCAGGTCCTATGGACTTGATTATGCCAATCTGTTTAAACATACCCTAACCAGATCCTCCTCCATCGAGGTTGTCTTCCTTGCTCCAGACTGTCCCACTTGTTGCAGGGGCCTTCGTCCTGAAGATGAAGCTTACCAGTAAGCCTTTGCCAAAGCCAATTCCAGGTGGGCAATCTTTGACAAGACTTTGATTTTTGCGAAGAAAGAAGTAAATGTTGTCTGTGGTTATTCTTAGTTATGAATACATCATCTTCTTACAACTTTTCATACTACTGTATGGGGCTAATACACACATCTCTAAATACTCTAGGTTTCTTTTTATGTAGTGCCCTGACTTTTCCCTAAAAATTAAAGCATTTTGTGATCAGAATAACATGGCGGTAAATATTCTGAATATTTCGTTAATTTCTTCTTTAAGCTTGTAGTATTAACTCACCAATCAGTGCATCTACAAAACCTAGAAATCATTTTGACATTAACACATTTAAATATGTATGGACAACCTAGAAATCCATGAGTCTTGCTTTTCGAAATCAGTGGTGACCATCCCAAGAGCTGTTGATGGCCTGCAGAGCATTCAGAAGTGGCCCAACGCACACCAAGCTTATTGGATCGGCTGCCTAGCAGGTGCCAGCTATGCTAGAAATCATTGGGCTGTATGAACTGTGTCTTGCAGCAGAGGTCAGCAAGGGAGGTAGGTGAGGAGCCTGAGGGACACGGGAGCAGGAATAGAAATGTACCGGACATTTTTAGGTACAGACTGAGTGCAGGTTCAGATATCTGGGCAATGAGTAGCCTGGGTGTGACAGGCCATGTAAGGTGACAGCTGCCACCAGATGTCCCGAGCCAAAGAGCTGGGTACCTCATTTTAGCCCTGAGCAGAAGCAACACCCTGCTACATTTTCTTTTTCATGCAATTTGGCACCTAGAGAGCATAAAAGATGCAAGCCATCGTAGCTGGCACATCGATCTGCGTAGTGGTGGGACGTGCATATAAAGCTTTTGGTGATCATGCTACAGCCAACTGATTTGAGGGGCAGCTTGGCCACAAACAGGTGTAGTTTAGAGGGAAAACACTCCTCGCTCAGTCCCCTGTTACCTGCCTGGCAGCAGGAGAGAGGGAGCCAAACAGAAAGAGTGAGTGACTTCCCAGGGCTTCATAGCAATGACGATGACAAATGGCTCAATACCCTGATTTGTGATGGGTTCATAGATTCTAATCAAAAAAAGAAGAATCGTCTAACATATTTTATAATATTTTTAGGATTGTTAGACAAGGAAGCATAAATCTTTCCCTTTTAATGAAATCCACCTGAAATACCTGACATACATTCAAGTGCCATTGATTTTAAATGACAGTACTAGTACGTTTAAACTCAAGCATGTCTGTAAGAGCTTTGCTGGACTAAAATCTTAATGAAGTATATACTAAAATTTTGGAAATAATTTAAATTAATACTTCTTTAAAAGTTTTTCCTGTATTCGCCAACAAAGGAAAATCTATCAAGGAGGAATTCTGTCCTAACTATCAATTGGGCATGTTTAACCTAGATTTAGTTAGACCTACTGTATGTTAAGTAAATTTGAATTGATTACTAATTTAGTCGCTTCCCTTGTTTGATTAAATGTAATCTCCTCTTTCATGTTCATTTAGTAATAAATGGAAAGATAACATTGTAGAGTTCATGGTTCAGGTGGAATACAAAAAATGCAGTAGAACAGATGAGGATTTTTGCATAAGTAGATCAGTTTAATGGTAAAAAAGCTTAAGCACACAGACTTTTTTTTTTTTTTTACTATTTAGAAGATAAACTTCCACTACAGTTTTCTTTTTTATGCTTGCTTAGGGCAACATCATTTCTTGACAACTGATGTTTGAAGTAATCCGCCTCCTTTAAGATTAGTGATATATCCGAGATTATCTATATTTCACAGCCTTTCCATAATTCTAAATAGACTGCATGGTGGAAAGGAAACTTCATTTTTCACTGCCTAAATAAATTTTAATTTCTTTGCTTTGAATTGAAAAAAAATAAGTGTAGTCCAGCTCTTGTCTCACATTCTGGCTATTACGATACCTTTGTCTACCAAACAGGAAATTACTAGTTGCAAGTAAATTAAAGTTACTAGTTACAATAAATTAAAAATACATTGGTTTGCTGCTAATGAAGAGACTAAAAAATGCTTGAAGAGAAGAGGGAGGATCAAGATCAATAAAATTGACATATGCATTTATAATAAGCAACGTAATTTTGTCCTAAATTCTGCTTTCTCCAAATGTATCCAGAGTACACGTCTTCCACAAATTAACCTGTTGACAGAGTTGTAGGTGATGGAATTCTGCAGTGTTACTACTAATTACTCTTTTTCATCATCAAAGTAGTAAAAGGCAATAGAAGATGTTCTGAACACAGGTGAAGGCAGAAGGGCAGGATGTAAAAATTCAAGGGTGTCTGGAAACTTCTTAGTTTGAGGAAAATATAAAATTCCTTTCAAACTGAGCCAGCCATCTTTCATTCACCCGTACATCCTGCAGAGAGAGACCGATCAAATCAGTTACAATGTGCTGGCAACAGGCACTCTCCAAATGTTGTTTTAACAGGTGAAGGAGTCCACTGAAGAAAATAACGTTTGTTATTTGGAGTATATTTTCATGCATTAATCTTAATTCTCTGCGGTTCAGCCAGGGTCTCCTCAAAGCATGCATTTGTTGGTAACAATTGCTGTGGAGTGAACGGCAGCCATCTGTAATGCTGCTCATCTGCGTCGTCCCACTTCTGTCCGGATACTGAACTTTATTTACATTCACTAATCACTATCTGTTACAGAACGTGTTCAAATATGAAATCCTCTATGACAGTGGTTAAATATTACTTAATCTCATAAAAGTTAAATTAGCAGACAGTGTTTGCCATAGAAGATCTAATAATGCAGATGTTTAGCTTAGCTGTGACTTTAGAACTAATCACTTAACAGAAAATCTAAACGGAGATGTATAGTTTAGCAATTGCTTGTGGAAATCATCTACATTTTTTTCAGACATGAGGCAGATGAGGGAGATCTTCTACACCTGGATAGCTATGCTGTTTACAGAGTGCGAGGCCTTTCTGAAGGGTCCGTGAAGATTGGCTGGGCTGCATGATTTTGGATTGCCTTATACCACTCAGATGCTAGATACAAGCAGCTTTTACTCCTACTGCCTAGTGATCATCTGCTGACACTGAAGAAATAACTGACAGATTTCTGTAGTTTTACAGATCCATTTCAGAAAGGGCATAATTCTCATGCTGAGGTATAATTCCCTTTTCAGAGGGAAATGTGGGTAGGGCAACAAAAGCAGCAACAGCAATGAGAAGTTAAAAACAAACTTGTGGAGTTTTACTTTGTTGAGGGAATTTAAGGCAGATTTTAGGAGAGAGAAAGCTCTCCTGCATCTGTAAGCTTGTTTGTTACACTGCAGACTCTTCTTGTTAGCGTCCTACTAGTATGTAGAAATCAGATTTGGGTTTTATTGCACTACATGTTGTGCAAACAAAGTAAGGAGTTATGCCTTCTTCAGTGAGTTTAAAACAATCTCAGGGATGGATAAATAAATAAATGGGCATAGCAGGTATTATAGAAAATGGGTAGCAGAGAGAATGAAAATTAAAATGAGAGGAAGGTAAGCTTATGCAAAGTTTGCAAGGTCGACATTCTATTATACATTGAAAAGACTACAGATATCATTAGCTGTAGGCATAAATTTCTAATAGTACAAATGAATAGAGTGGAGCTTGTAGAGGCCTGTGTTTTACTCTGCCTTTTCCCAATGTCGATAGGTTGATTTGGCAGCGTGATACAATATGTAAAAGTCTGCTTACTATGTGAGTAAACTTAAAAAAAAAAAAGGATTTTCAATGATCGGTAGGGCACTACACCCAGATGTAATCTGTGCAAGGTTAAGTGATGCAGTATAAGAGGCTGTGACTATGACAGGATCTGGTAGCTGTTCATACAGATTAAAGTATTTATTATTCATATTTTATATAAAACCTGAATTATTCTAGGCCATGTAGTAGTCAGAACAGAAAAGACATCTTTTCTTAATGTTTAAAGAGCAAGGTGTGAGATTCGTCTTCGTTAACTTTACCAGCTCTGAGGTTACATGTCTCATGTAAACTTGTCGCTTTAGGCTTTGTGTGTAGTCAATGAAGAAATATGGGAACCTTCAAAGCACTGTTCATCCCACCTGTCTCCAAACAGCTGCTTTAAGGTGCCTTTTTCTTTCACTGACATTAGAGGGAGCCTTGTTCACCAGCTGACAGTAGACACCTGATTTTTGACATTTAAATTTGGGTGGGTGAATTCTTGTCCATAACAACTGACTTGAGTAGAGGCCAGAGACTTCAGTCTTCTGTACAGCAGTCTAACAAACTCTCCTGGTGATTTTGAGCTAGACATTTCAGCAGATATTTTCAAAATTAGCAGATCTTGTTAAATGTCTGGCTCTTGTCCATCTTCCATTTCTTTCTCCAGGAAGTATTGCTTTCCAGCCTCTGTAGAGAGATTTGAAATTCATGAATAAAATGCAAAATAAAATAGTGCAGTAGGATTGTTGTTTATTCAGCTTCAAGTGGAACCAAAGTGTTTCTGGAGAAAGAAAAAAAAGCCCAAGTAAAATTATTTATAGTACAAATGCACAGCAGTTCCTTGAGACTAATTTTTTATGGTGGGTGGGAGACTGTTAACTGCTGTGTAATTTCCAATAAGTCATTTTCTTAGTCTTGTGCCCTACCTTTCTGGCATACCAATGAATATCAGGATAGCTTATGAGGCTTTCAGGTTAGAGTTAACACTAAAACCCATATTTTTCTCTCAGATGTGTTAGTGTACTGATATTATTAGTCCCATGTCTGCTAGCCTCTGGATATTTCCCTTCCCAGGACCATCATCAAAACTAACTCTGGATATGACTATGTTATGAAAAATATAATATCAGTGGGAAAAGAAAAAAAAAAATTAAAATCTGACAGCCACATAGTATCAGTAGTGGATCATGTGAAGAATAAAGACACCAGCCCCCATTTCAGCCTCATTCATTGTGCCAGCTGTTTTCCTCCATGCTCTCTTATTCAAGAGTTTTCCACTACTAGGCTATAGCAATTAAAGTTAAATTGCTGCGTGAAATTCAGTTCTCACTGTTAGGGAGTCCAGATGTCTGGTTCATCCTCCCAGGATGTCCTTTTATCAGTGCTGGGGAAACCGTCGCAGTTCCCCGCTACTGCAGAAGTAAACTAGATACACACATGGTCAAATTGCTGTGTTCATTCCTCCGCTCTGATGAGGTGCAGGGCTGCTTGAGAGGTACCCCCAAGCAGCTCTGATGACACGATCTGTTACCCTTTATATTCCCCTTTTCCACCCCCATGCTTTTTCCTCTACTATGCTCATGCACTCCCAGATAAACAGCCTGTCCCTGTTTATTCTTACCCACTAGCTCCAATGTTGCTGATTTTACATCCTTATTCGGTATTTATGATAGGGTTGCCCTAGTAATTTCTGCCTCGGTCAGCAGTGCTGTTAAGCTAGTACCCCTGTTCGTGCTGTTTCTTGGATTGTTATCTTGTTAGTGTAGCCGCAAGTCAAGGTTAGCCATCTGCACCTGCATTACTCCCTTTTTGCTATTGGTTATGCCCGGTAATTTCTCACGTTGTTATCTTGTTAGTGTAGCTACAGTTCAGGTTCAAGAGTTTGCACACATACCCTCGCACCCAGAAGCCAGCCTGGTGCAACTGCTGGTGGAAGCACCTTCTCCTTCATCTACTTGGTCTGAATTACCAGAGACAGCTCTCATGGCCAGCAACAGCTAGACCTTGAGGGAAACATCACACTTAATCTTCAGCTGTCCGCCTGCCCTTCCCCTCTTAATAAGGCCACAAAATACTTGCACATGGTCCAGCCTGTTGCTGCATCTTCTGGCATATTGTATGTATTTCTTCATGTATTTCTTCCTTGGCTGCCTTACAGTGGTGACCCAGAGTGGGAAATGCTCATTAACCCTTTTGTCCTGGACCAGACAATGGCCTGCTTTCTGGTGACTTCTTCCGTTCTCTGCCCAGTCTGGCCTCTGAGCCATGTGGAGAAGTTCCCCAGAAAGGGGTCAGTTATTCTGTGCAGGCCGTCTTCCTGGAGATTGTTCCTCTCCCATTTACCCAGATTACCTCTGTAGCAACTTGAGAGTGAAAACTGGTTGAATGGGAATGGGAATGGCTGCATTAAAAGGATCTGAGACCTATGCCGGATTTTTTATGGGGAAGCTTTCCCCAGCTAGAAGACAAAAAGGAGGAGTTCAGAGAGGTTGTATGCTCCACCCACCTGGCTTAATTCAGAACTACACTGAAGACAACCTGCCAGCATACAAGGTCGCCTATAGAAGTTTCCTTTTAATACAAAGGCCAAATAAATATTTAGGTGTCACGATGGAACTGCATCTTTCAGTTTTTCCCAATTATTTGCTAGGGAACAGCAAGAAGAAGTGGAAAGGTGCCTTGTCTAGTGCCCGAAGTAGTTGCTGCTGCTGTGGCCGCTCACCTGTATGGTGTATCTTCCTCCTTGGGCTTACACATGTGGTAGCAGGGAGTTAGAGATTATTTTTTTCCTGAGGTAGAAGAAAAGAAACCCAATCATAGAGAAAAATTCTAGACTAAGTAAAACGACAGTGTACCTGGTTTCATTTATCTATCTAGTATCAGCTTACATTTCCCTGCCATCAGACCACCATGTCACACTGCAGTCTGAGACAGCACCTGCAAACCAAGCAAGTGAAAGTATAATGATGAGAGTTAGAATTAAATTTCTCTATCCACAAAAAAAATGCATCTCCTTCCACATTCGGATGGCTCTTGATATGTCATAAGACATATCGCCATGCTAAGTAATAAGAACTATACAGTAGTTTGGTAAAAAAAAGATAATTTGCACCCTGAACCTCATGATTTGTTTCTTATTGACAGTTTAGTAGGACAGTAGATAATACTTAAGATAAAAAAAGGGATGATTCTTTGAGTTCAGGTTTGAACTAAATCCAAATTTTGAATGAGTGTAGGGTTTTTTTTTTATTTTTGGCATGGTCCACCGCTTCTGGAAATGCCAATCTGCGGCAAGCCGATCATACTGCCACAATAACAGTGCTATGCAAACAAGATTTCTGTTTGGGTACAATATGAAGGGTGAGCAGAGATTGTCCTTTAAGCTGTCCTTGTAAATAAAAACAGCCCCCATGAAATTCAGCTTAGACCAGGACTTTATCAAAGAGAGAGATTGAACAAATCGTTTGGCAAATATATTTAGAAGACACAAAATAGGACTTTGGGATCCCTTCATTACGTGTTCTTTGTTTAAATGTAGCTTGTCTACCCTGACTCAATTGCAATTCTGTTTCTGTAAAATATTTTGCTTTCCATACAAATTGCTGAAAAGAATTTTCAAAATGTCAATATGTGTTAAGCACTTAGTATTCCTAGGATCTTCTGAAAAGCCCATCTGCTATGCAAATTAATATCTAAGAGTAATTTCTGAATGGGTATTCATAGAGGCATGGTTCAGAAGAACAATTAGCATATGTTTACCTTCCATTGATTTCCGTAAAATATAGATTTTTACTTGAATACTTTATACAATGAGGAATGATTTCCCAAGCTGAAGTTGTATGCATTACAACTAATAATATCAATATATTGTTTGCTTATTAATGGATTTGAATTTTATTTGTGCGTTCCTCCACCAAGTTCAATTATCAGTGATGGAAAATACATTCATTCGTTTAATTATTCGTGAAGCGTGTCCTGTGCGATTGTGTTATTCCCCACGCTGTGGGATGAGGTGACTTTTTTTCTCAGTTGCTTTCATCAGCGCATGTCCCCGCTGACTCTTTCTTCCTGTCCCCTAGTGCATCTGGTGGACATCTGGAACGTGATAGAAGCCTTGCGGGAAAACGCATTGAACAACCTGGATCCCAACATCGAACTGAACGTGGCTCGCCTGGAAGCTGTGATTTCAACTATCTTCTACCAGCTCAACAAACGGATGCCGACAACCCACCAGATCAATGTGGAGCAATCCATCAGCTTACTGCTCAACTTCTTGCTAGCAGCCTTTGATCCGTAAGTCTGCCTTTCTTAGCCACATGTGCTTCCCTGCTCTCCTGACTGGTGAAAGGATTTTGCTTGCTCTGGAAATATCTTTGGAAAACAATTGAACAAGCTAAATTGTGACCCAAATAATGAACATGTGAATAGTGCTAACTAGGGAGAGAACCTAAATTAAGGACCTCTGCTTTCCTTTCTGACGAGCCAAATTCAGCACAACTGTGTTTTCATCCAGTTACTCAGACTTGTTCCAGTTTATATCAAAGAAGAATTATCTACAGAAACAAATTTACATCCACTTCTAATTTGCCGTGTTATTTATTGACACACCAGTGGCTGACACCACTGCAATGCCTCTGCAGCAGTGCCATGGGTTAATAGCTCATTATTTTGAAAGAGCTCATTTTCCTGCAAGTTCTTGCAGCTGTAAGCAATTTTTTTTTTCTGGCTCATGCCAGTGCAGCATGATTTTGAGACCATGACAGAAATAGGATAAAGACCTGGAGGTGATGAAATGCATGTTGTTTATTACTGCATGGGACCCATATTACAAAAAGGACAATTTTGAGATAGGGCGAGCCACTTACCTTAACAAGTATACTGTGTGTACATATTACAGTTTCTGAATACATAGTCATCAACTGTACTGCAATATTTGCAATCCTCAAAACCGAATTATTGGAGAACAGTGGTTAAGTCTGACCTATTGCCTATTGCAGATGACCTATTGCCTCTTTGTGGCTTATATTTTGAAAATTCACCAGCTGAAAACACTGGCCATGACACATTAAAATAAGTATGCTGCCCCTCTCCCCCTCCCTCTTTCCCATCCTGTTGCTTGAGGGCCCCGGTGCTGGGTGTCGTCGAGCACCTTTCAGAGCCAGACCAGCTGGCGACTCAGTCGCCATGGCAACGGGGAGAAAAAGTAGATGGTCCATGTGATGAGGCTGCACCCAGCCTCCCCTCTGGCCCCTCCAAGGGAAGAAAAAGAAGCCAATCCATTGTGAAACCATAGCCTTCAGGAATATTTTTCTCCCCTCAAGGGCAATAAAAGAAGGAACAAGCATTTTAATTTATACCATTGTGGCTGTGACAAGAACACTAAAGGACAATGAAAATGGCCAGACGCATGCATTGCTAAATGCCACAAGCAAACTGCTTCCCGGCTGGTAAACACAGGGGAAGACCCAGGACTGTGGAGGCAAGACCTGCGATAACGTGCTTGTTTTGTAGCTCACTGTACAGGGGTAAAGATCTCGGCTAGACGTCAAGGCTACTTGCAGCAAAATGGAGGAGAGGATTTTACTTCCCTGTAGGGAAACAGAGAATGTGCTTAAAGGGGTAAGGTTTTGCTTTCCCTGAAAACATCCCATGTGCTGTGGGCCGTGACCTGTTTCTGGGCTTCACATCAGGCCCTCCCAGGGGTGAGGAGGCTGTGACCCTCACTCTGTTCACCAAGCAGCAACTCAGTCTGTCATGCTGCCTCCGAGCGGGGTGCACAGGATGCACTTCCCAGAAGGACAGAGACACCCAAAGGACGCCCAGGAAGAGGCTCCCAGCTCTGGGGTTGGAGATAGGGGCTGGCTGCCTATCGCCCCATTTTAAATGCACCAAATATCTGGGATGAGGTTTAGGTGCAATCTGAGATATCTAAGTTCAGGCTTCATGGCGATGTGTGTCAACTAGATCTCTCTTTACTGTAATGCAAGTTTGGACACCTGTCACAGATATAGACATAAAAGTTAAGCGTCTGATTCTCAAAATGTGCCCTACCCTTTAGTATGGTTCAGATTATTGAAATTTTGGGTCGCGTGTTGGTTTAGCGACCACTGGTGGTCCAGATTTCCCTGTTCCTGGGAAACAGAGGGAGGGAGGGAGGTGGCTCTACATGCTACAGGGGCGGTGTGAGAGCTGCTGGGGTCTAACCAGAGCTGATGTCTCTGCTTCCTATGTTGCTCCCTTCCCTCCCCTTCCCTGCAGTGCAGCAGAAAGGTCCTTCTCTGCTGAAGGATACAAGTTGGTAGAAGGAGGAGCAAGGTCTTTTCTGGTGGTCCCATGCTCAGAGGGAAGCAATGCACTGCATATAGGGGGAACAGGCATGGAACTGTGAGGCAGGATGAAGTCTTTTTCTTACTCTCCCCCCATTTATAGAAACTGGACAGTTAAACTAGATTGCCTGCAGTCTTCTCTGATGAAAAAAGGGGTTTTACTAGGTGTGTGAATCATACTGATATCACAACAGTCACCCCTAAAATAGTCCTGTTATCTTTGATCTCTTCAAAGGTTCACTCCTCTATTTCTTAGCCTTGTGTTTTAAGAAAACAGTTGGCCAGCAGAAATGCCATCCAAATTTCTAGGTGGCTACTGAGGAACTATTTTTCTTGTTTATTAATGAATGTTAATATGATCACATTTGATTATATGAATGCAGACAACAATGAAAAAAAACCCAAAACCCTAAAAAACCCAAACCAGCTTTCTAAGACCAAAACAGTAGACCAAGACCAAATAGCTCTTCAGTATAAATGAGAAGGCTGTTCTGAGTGATCATGGATGTTTTTGGTGTTTGTGGCTACGCAGAGCGATGGCTGCTCCTGCTGTATGGTGGGCAGGTCCAGAAAAGGTTGTGCGGTTTCTCATGTCCTGCTTGAAATGCAAAGAAAGAAAGTGGAGAAATGGAGTCTGCGACGTAACATATATGAAGGGACCACAAGGGACAAGTTAATGTGTGATTTAAAATCTAATAAGCTTACCACTGTCTCATTTATTTAGTTCTAGTTAATATATACTGCCCCACGTGTACTGTGCTGGCTGAAGATCCTCCAAGCTTTAAACAGAGCTTCTTCCCTCGTTTATAGCCTGCTGAAAACCTGGCAGGTGTCTCTGCCCTCTGGCAGGGAGTATTTCCCTAGGCCTGCAATACAGATGTCTTCTCAGGAGCTAGAACCTGGCTAGCAAAACTTAAGAGGAACCACAGCACAATGCTGTGGCATGTGGGCCAGCTTGGCCACTGCTTGTGCTGAACTTTCATCGCAGTTTTTTTATGATGTTTTCACAGCCTCGGGGATTCATTAGGCCTACAGGTAATTATATTTCCCTGCTGCCTAACCCTGAAGGGAGGAAAAAGTGGGGAAAAATTATAGCATATAAGATTTCACGTGACGCTGAGTGTGATGCTCCTTCATGCTAAGCCAAAACTAAAGTGCAACCTTATAAAACGGCAAGTCAACAAAATCAAAATTCACGAACAGAAATGCTGCTCCAATTAATTTGCCGTTAGTGTATAAAAGTCAGCATCACGTGGTAGAGGACCCTGACAGACCAAAACCAGTGAGCAGAATGAGACGGTCAGACTTTAAAAAATCTGGACAAAAACATGCCTGATTTGCATTTTTAACTGCACATTAAAACTGGGCAATAGCTTTTGCTTCAAGGTCTAAGGTGTTTAACTGGCTTTATGAAATAACACTAGCGCGCAAGTACTATATAAAAAGATGGCAAGTTCAGACCTCTCTGAAAAATTCATCCCAGGCCGGTGTCAAAGCCTAGGTGGCTAGGTGGAATGTCAGCCTCATTCAATCGAGCCGTTCCCAAAAAGACTCTTTTTAAACAGACTGTAAAATATTCTGTGCTAGATCATCTTCAGCACTGACTCAGTATTGCAATACGGCTATTCCTGCTGCAAAGTTTAACTGACAAGAAAGTAGCTGATTTTTCTCTGTCCCTTGACATTCCTGTCCTACGAATGGGGTTGTGAGCTCTGGGCTATGAAACAGACCCAATCTGGCTGGAGGGGCTTGACTTCTACAAAGAAAAGAGGAAATGTTCATGCCTTTGTTTAATCAAATGCACATTTGAATCATACCAAGTTCAATACAAGATGTTCAGAATCTGTTTTGGAAGTATAACTTCTTGCTCATCCATCTATTCAGATCTGTAAAGTGTTTAATACCCTCTCTTCTCCACCTTCAGTAGTCACTGGAAGCCATACAGGCCAGCTAGCTTTTACGAAGGAAGTCCAGCGAAAAAAAAGCATTTCAGAGATTTGGTCATTATGCATTTTGCTCTCCTAAATGAAAGAATTTTGCTTGATTCCAGTAAAATTTCCTCTCCAAAACCTGTTTGTGTAAATGGGAATTTGTAATTACAGCCTCTGACATTTCAGAATCGGCTGCCCTGATTAAGGTGGGCAGTAGGAGGCCCACAAGCAACTGAAGAAATTTTGTTACTTTTGGAAAAGATAAATTAAAGCGTTGGGGGAGCACCACTTCATACCTAGTTAATGAGAAAAATCATATTTTCTCAATGTCCATTTCATGGGACACATTTGCTATTTCTAAAGACGTGATGTTATTTATAGCTTTCCCCACCATATGGCTGTCTCAGGATGAGTATTGCTGGAGATCCTGACAAATGTCAGTGTCATCCATTTGGTACCGCTCTCCTTGCTGACCCGAAAGGCAAATTCAGGCCCTGGAGCTGGACTTATCCTTGTACGGTGTGTGGATTTTATCAGGCAGTCTGTGGGGCTTCCTTGCTCTGGGGAGAGGCTGTCTTTCTCTGCAGCCACACATTTGAAGAGGAAACCTTCTGCTCTGCTCTGGTGTCTAAAAGCATGTATTATTTTTTGCCCTTTTTTCCCCAAGCAGCAGGAGATAACCTTAAGCCCTGGCCATCATTCCCTTTCCTAAGTACTCCATCCTGTGTTGTGGCTAAGTGCATATCAGCTTCAAGGTTTGCCTTTGCCATCGTTTATGGTGTTTTTCTGTAGGGATCTGAAGAGTAACCTCAGTAGGAGAGGTGCCATATAAAATCAAAATATTTTCTGTCCTCTCCTATTTCCACTAGTAAAATTTATATGTCTTTGCATTAGCCAGCCTAAAGCTTCTTTCAGGGAGCACCGACTTCAACAGAGATCTTCATGTTGCTGTGAGCCGCTGCTTCAGCGTTTGCTTTTATGCAGCAAACACTGAGAGGCCCCAGTGCTGCCAGTCAAGGGCATCTGTGGTGCTTAGACTTAGCTTAGGGCACTTCTGGATCCAAATTATATTGGCAAGTCTTAGACCCCATTTTCCTGTCCGTTCATCAGTCATAGGTATTTATATATGCATGTGAGTATATGGATGCACACACACACGCACACACCTATATATTTGGAGGGCAAATTGAATTTATACTGGCTCTAGTGATGCTTTTATGAATACAAATGACTGATACAAAATACAGTGTCAAAACTAATCAACTCAAACTGAGAGACTGAAGAGAGAAATGAAATCTTTTCTTTTTCTGTTCCTCTGTTCCATAACTGTTTGAGTATGGGAAAAGCTGATGGCTCTGGGGTGGAAAGCTGAAGGCAAGTTGATATGTGTCTGCCATTCAAGAGTGTAATCCTGTTAGTAAATGTAGCTAAACCTACTGGGAAAAATAATCTAAATCTGAAGCACTTCCACATGGGCTTTATTTTTCCCTCTAATTCTTCCATTGCTTCTTAATAATGCCATTGCTTCTACTTAGCATTTATTTTTCTTAAGTGTAACAACTCTTTTAAAGGCAGATGAAAACCTCATGATGAAACAGTGCAGAAAAAAAAAATTCCCAAAGGTCTAAAGGGTAGCACGCACAAAAAGAATACAAAATGGACAAATTCTCAGCCATAGCTGCAGCAGTGCTAGATCCTGGTTTACACAAATTAGAATCCAGCCAACAAAGGATGGAAATACAGAAGACTGGAAATTCCTATAGTGTGATTTTAATCTTAGGAAGCTATTCAAAGAGAACGCAATGCCATGAGAAAGAAAATGTGCATGAAAGCCAAGCATTATAAACATAGTAAAGATTTATTTCTTAAATACTGAAATAGTTAGGTTTTTTGTTTACATCTCTGGTTGATTTTCTGACAAAAAGCAGAATTTTAAATGCATGTAAAGAATATTTATAGTTAATATTTAGTGGGTTACACATGGGTTACATTGAGCTAGAACTAAATCCAATTCACCAAACTGTATAGGTTATCAGCTAGCCAAGCTTAGAAAACTGACTCATTTTGTAAAGTCTGAGTGACTTAGTAATGAACATAGCAGTGAAGCATGTACCATGCTTTAATGTACTGATATGAGTATGCCATTCATGTCTACTACATATGTATATGTTACTGTATAAGTCTGGCTTGAGGTGGGCAGAGAGAGAGACACGGTCACAGGCTCTGTGTCTTTCCAGAATCAGTTTATCTTTTAGTTCTGATCAGACACAATTTTCTTCATTAAAACTGCGAGTGACAATCAACAGACTAATTTCATAAATATTGATGGAGAGCTCAATTTCTATATATTGCTATTGCCAGTGCAGTTAGACTATCTTATGTAAGAGATAATTCTATATATTTTAACAGGAAATCCCATATAAGCATAATGTTCCTTGATGGAGTAAAGACTGAAGGTCACAGAACCTCCATTTTCAAAAAATGACGCAAAACTTTGTTATCTGGTCCCATCGTTAGCCCTATCAGTAGAATTTAGAAAGAGACATGGGTGCCATTTTGCTAAGCTCACAAGTATTGGCTGACTGTCTCTTTTTTTAAAGCATGATGACAACATGTTCTCACTGATGTCATTAAACAGACATGTGGGAAGATATTAAGTAATGCTAAGGACTTTGGATGACAGAAAAAAGTTGCTCCAGTGCAACTGTGGACTCTGACTGCCTTATGGTAAGACTCAGAGAATTTCAAGAAAAGAGACACGTTTCAATATTTGGATGCCCAAAAAATGAACATTAAAAAGGAGATGAACTTAAGAGGGCATGCTCGTTCTCATCTTTGGAAAGGGACTGAACATTACAGCATCTTTGTTCTGCCATTCCTGTGAACACTCTCAACTTAGTTTTGCCTAAACTGGGGGGATAGGTCTTTTAGGAGTTGAGAGTGCCTTGCAGTGTGTGAAGTCATGTATTACTCATGCAGCTCAAATATAGCAAGGTTTCTATAATGGCAGGTAATCATTGGGCACCATCATGACTGTGGAGGGAGAATGAGGATAGCAAGAAGAGCAATAAAATTAAGGCACTGCATGCTTCAAAGACAGTTGAAGGAAGAGTTGGCAACGTGCTAAAGGTGAACACAGCAACCTGAGAGTGCAGTGTATGGTCTGATCCTTCCAGGAGAAAAAAAAGTCTTTTATTTTTACCTGAAAGTGACTGGATTTACAGAAAAAAATGTCTTTTTGCCCCTATGGCATAGACCTGTGTGCATTTGGGATTTAACAGCATTATTCATTTTAAGTTGAAAACAGAGAGCCAGACATAGCCTCAACTTGAACAAACCAGAGACAAGACTGTTCTACATATGACAACAAATGTCCTTTGCTCATTCTGGATGCAGGTTTATTCCCCATATTTCAGCAAAGTCCTTCTTAAAGGTTCATGGGAGTCAGGTGTATCATTTAAAAGGCAATTGTCAGGACTTACTAACAGGAACAATACGCAGCTTGTGCAATCGTGTGGTCCTTTTCAGCTTTTTCACTTTTGTTCCCAGTGTTGATTTTTGCACTTATTTGCAATCTTCTAGGGACAGAAGATACAGAGTGCACTTAGGACAGGGAGGCCGTGAGTGTGACAGGTGCCTTCCACTGCTACTGTAGCACAAACAGGAGTAATAATCATCACCTTAATGTATAATGAGATAAACAATTTAATACTGAGATTTACATACATAATAAATCTGTTCTGAGATCTTTACAGAACAATGTACTCATGTGTGTTCCCACAAAACAAACTTTGATTTTAAAATTCAATTATTTCTTCATATGTGAATCCACATACAGTGTGCATTACAATATGTCATGTCAATGATATACATTTTAAATGGAAGGAAGTCCATATTATAAAATATGTCTACTTTCTACTTTTGAACAGGGAAGGGCATGGTAAAATTTCCGTTTTTGCTGTCAAAATGGCCTTGGCAACTCTTTGTGGAGGAAAGATCATGGACAAATTAAGATGTAAGTCTTCTGGGTGACCTTTTTTACCTGTTAATCATTGTTGTACTTTGAGAGATAACAGTACAGGTATGAAAAGAGGGAATTAGGATAAATTATAGTTTCATGGCTGGGTTTGGGATTTGCACTATATGCACCTCCAAGTAATTCCCACTGAATGTTTGAGTGAACTTCACACAAGACTTCATATTTTTGAAGCCAAATTGCATATATTGAGGTTCTGATTGGTGGCCTTTTTTTTTTTCCTTTGGGATGATGGAATTCAGAGTACAGGTAGGTGCCTCAAATGTTCAGCATCATGAAGCACCATTTAACGATTTCTTCAGACTTTTTTTAATAACATCTCTCTCATTTCACACTTAGAAGTACAATATATTTATGCACTATTTATATTTCTTCCCTTAGGGCACATACTAATTCCATCTCTTTTGGAAAATAGATTCTCATTTCACAGCATTTATTCCCAGTTCCCCAGTAGCCAAGGCATAGTTTACTCGCAGCTGCAATGAAAGATTTTCTATTTAGTGCTACGATAGCTGTAGCTCAAGTCCAAAACACCATTTTCCAGACTTTTTGACCAAAGGATTAATGTCAGCCTTCAGTTTCCTCTGAGCCTTCTACCACAGCCAAAGAAAATTGAGTTTACAAACTGTTGCTGTTTAGATAGACAAGTGGAAGTCCCAGGTGCTAATTTAGTCTTCCAGATTTGGTGCCATTTTTTAATATATTATTTCTATGTAGAAACTCAAATGTAGACTGAACTTATATACATTTTAAATTGAACACTGTTATAAGTTGAACACTGTTTGTTCCTGAGGCTGCTTTAAGAATATGGAGCAGGGTCCATCCAGTGGAAGGCTGGAGTATGATCCTGATTTTTCGGGTCAGCAGCCCAGGGTCCTGTTGTCAGAAAATTCCTTCAACGTTCCTGGAAATGAAGCAGCTGACATGACAGTCTGAAAAACGATAAATGTTCCTTAGTCTGTGATCCCCTGCTAAGCTTAGGATACTTATAAACAAGGGGAAAAGTAAAGGCTGAGAAACATGCATCTCTGGAGAAATAAAACTTTGCAATATTTTTATACATGAACAAAAAAGCAAAAAGGGGAGAAGAGTCAAAAGTAATGCATTTGAAAGACCTTCAGTGCTTTGTGTGTCCAAAACAATAATAACTGACTTAATGAACTCATTGTCAAGATTTATATTCGACATGGTAAGCTGGCAGTAGGCAAAAAGCTGATGTTGCGTATCTTGTCAAATTAGATCCTTCTTATCTGATTAAATTACTGCCTCATGCCATGCATCAGACTTCGCTTCAAAAAATGACCACACACAATGAAAAAGAAGCAGGAATTTTTTAATATCAAAATCAGCTACTTTTTATATGTAAATCATTCTCTTTGTTTTCTAGTGAGTGGGATTATAATTAAAGATGCATTAATAGTGGATGTTTCCATAAGCAGAACATGTTGCTTAGTACTCCTTAGTTCAGATCAGATGATACTGAATTAAGAGCAAATCTGTAGCTCACACTGAAGTTGCTGTGTCCTTTTCTTGTCTTTTCCCCCCTCAGATATTTTCTCAATGATTTCCGACTCCAGTGGAGTGATGGTTTATGGCAGATACGACATGTTTCTGCGGGAGGTTCTCAAGCTGCCCACGGCTGTTTTCGAAGGGCCTTCATTTGGTTATACTGAGCAATCGGCAAAATCCTGTTTCTCGCAACAGGTAAATGAAGAGTGAGCATCCTAGACACAGGATCTCTGTCAGCCCTCTGAGCAGGCCAAGACTTTCTTCCTTTCTTACACATATGTGCATATTCACCCAGGAAACGCATGGCTGGGTGGAGGGGAGGTCCACTTTGCTAATTTCTGGCATGTAGGTTAGGTGCCTTCAATAGGAAGCTAATCTCTATAGGTTCCCCATATAACCATGGAGGAGAGAGAGAGGCTTAGTCAAAAAGTGATTTGGAGCAGGATCTTAACTTACATATTCCTAAATTAGGGAGCCTGAGGAGGCTAACTTCCTAATTTAAGCACCTAAGTTAGATACTTACATTTAGGTGATATAAATACCCCAAGACATGCAATCCTCCACTCCAGTTAGTTGTTGTTGCTATAAGCATATATGAGACTTTAACTTCTCCATACAAAGCTCAACCCCCACTGAAAAGACAAACCATGTTTTCCAAGTGATGGTGTACACACATGAGAAGTTTACGAGTGAGTAGAAAATTGCCTTAAACGTTTATTGAAAATGGGAGTCAGTACGTATTAGAAAATCCCTCGTCTCTTACAGATAGCATCGGTGAGGTAGGGTCAGGAAAGCAATTAATTTATCCTGAAGAAAATACGAGATTTTTCCACAGCTTACCAGACTGTAGGTGCACTGAGTACAGTGCGCTGGCTGCGGCTAATACCTAGCATTTCAAAAGATCCCATAATCGGGGCTGGTTGTCCACTTCTCCAATGGAGAAGGAGAGAATTCCCCTGGCTCTTGCCACGCATCACACTATATAATTCCATAAATATAAAGTAAAGGAAGATGCTGAAACTGGGAAAATGTTAGAAATAAAGTGGTATTTTCCTTCTCTTTATCCTTCCATTTGCTAACTGAATACTGTTGAACAAATAAGTTGAATGGAGCAGGAATAGTGTCATTTTCATGCAAAACAGAGTCTCATTTTTTGTTTTCCCTCAGTTTCATCTCTAATCAATAGGCACTCCAGTCAACTGAAAGGCATTGTTGAAATTCATTTATTGAATCATGTCCCAAATCGTTTTAAATGGTAATGTTTGCATATGTGAAACTAGTCTTGTTTCACAGCGGGAGACTTAAGACAGCACTTCATCTTATGTTGAAGAATTTACATAGTGAAGTGACTTTTGGTAGTTTTATGTTAAAATAATGAAAGAGCGCTCCTGCGTGGCAACGGGGCATTCAAGCTTTGCATGTTGGACATGGTATTATTAAAGATGAAGAAAGCAATTTCTTTTCTTGAAAAAATGTCATTCAGGCCTCATTTTCTATCTAAGCAGCCATCAGAAATGGCACTTTCATTGACATTGCATCCAAATGAGTGGAACAGATGCACTAAGGTACCTTACCTCACAATCTCCACTTAAAGCTAACGAGAGTTAGGTCTCCGACTGATGTGGGTACACAGCAGATTTACAAAGCTGCTGTTTTGCATCTGCAGGCAGCCAAGTGCTCTTGTAAATCTAGTCTAATATTTCACTTAAATTCACTTTATGTAATTCTCATTACGTCTTCCTTAGGGATGAACCAGAGTTTTGAAATGAGACTCAAAACAACATATCCCTATGACACCATGATAAATGATACTCACAGTCTTAGTCACACTCTGGGTCATTCTTTCACTCTCTCATATTGCACTTAGTGTTATCAAAAGTTGATACCTTTGGATAAGTTTGGCACTCTCTCTGTTGTTCTCAATATGGATCACTCTTGCTTACCAGAAGCCTTTCACCCTCCTGATACATAGATTCCTCAATTTCAGGGAAAGAAAAAATTCTGGGAATGATCTTCTGCTCACGGTGTCAAATCCATTTCGGTTTGCATCGGAAAGGATTCTTCCTATTGCAGAAATGTTTTATTATTCCCCATTGTACTGGTTTACGTCATCAAACCATGTATTTTCCTCCATCTGTGAACCACTGCTAGATTGAATGGCTATTCAAAATAGAAACAACAGTGTTTCCTCATCAGCAAATTTATGGAACAGAAATGCCGAGCAAGTGACTTGGTGTTTCAGAATACAAATCCGTGGCTCAAAAAGGAGTTTTATCGCCACCACTTTCCCCCATAGGTAGGATTAATGTAGTGTTACACTGGGTTTGTATTAAAAAATGTTGTTGTTATTATGAAAAACACTTTTTATTTCTCTTTTTTTATTCCAAACTAAAAAGATAGATACTAACTTCATTTTCTTAGCACTTGGCTAAGTGTTATTCCACAAACCTAGACTCCATCTGCATGTAGCGTATATTTAGAAAACAGCTTTCAGTTTCAACTTTCCCAGCAGCTGAAAAAAACCGGCAGGAGGAAAATATGCCTTTTAAAGTGTATGGAAATTGCTCTGCTGGTGTCCTTTTAAGGGACACTGCTCTCTGTAATCCATAAAATCAGTGACCACCAGAGAAGTTCGGCCATAAAGCTGTCAGTGAAGCTAAGTTGCTTTATTTGGTGCAAATCAGGTTTTAAATTATAGCTGCATTCAAAAGCCTATTCCATTGTGGAAGAGCTGTTCTTGTCTCCCCATCTATTTGCTTGTTTAGACGGGTTGTGTGTTTGCTGCCAACTTATCTGCCTTCAAGAGCAGAGGGAAGGCTTAAGGCTACTCAGCTCTGCAGTATGGGGCATTGGAGGACCCTTCTTTTCCTAGACTTAGTTCTGCCTTTTCTCCTCCTGTTCGCAGTTCTGCTGCAGACAGGACAGACATTTGCTGGCAGCATTGGTCAGTAAATCCATGCCAAACATCCGCAGCAGATCTCCAAAAGGAAGATCCTTTTCTGTGAGCTGATGCTTATAGTGTAGGAAGCCTATTCGGGAAGTGGTTATCCACTCTCCATGGGTGGGAAGATCGTTCATACAACAGGCAGGTGGTAGCTGTTTGTTTGGACTTTCATACTGCAGGTATTGTGGGAAAAGGTAGTATCTCAATGAGATTTAAGCTCATATTCTGGCCATTTCTGTTCATTAAAGAATCAAGACCATTTTCACAACTAGCCTGAAGTATTTTCTCTTCTTTTAAGGACAAATACCTTTATATATTTCCCAATATCTTGCAATATTTCAGCCCTGAGACTGTTACAGAGTGAGATGTTTTCCACTGATCGCTGAGTGTATAAGAGAAATAATGATTTTCTTTACGTCTGGTGGCAATTGTATATAAATGCGGCACAGACACTCCATCTGGAAATCTCAGCTCTTAAAAGCACTCCACAACACACAGAGATGATACATGTCACTGCATAGCTGCTATTTTGCTTCCTCATGGGGTAACCACGGTTCTTTAGCAAGTTAAAGCAGTAGCTTATGCAATCAGATATGAAAATTTAGCAATCCCTTTGGATATGGGAATGCTACTTAAATATGTATGTCTATAAATTATATCTGCACACATTCTCAACAGGGCTCAATATTTTTGCATCTTAATTTTATTTTAAAGGAAGGCTCAGGTGCTGATTTCTTAAGGACTCTCTGTCCTTGACCACCCAGTAGCTGTGTACTTTTGTACACACTTATGTAGCCAGTATACTAGATAGGAAAGAGCAAGTATTCATGGCGGCGATATCTCAGGCTGAAATACCACATCTAGGTCTGAAAAAAACCCAAATGAACTAAGATTTGTGCTGACTTTTTCCAGATGCCTAAGAAACTTAAGGCCCTAGATTACATTTTTTAAATCAACAGGGATATTTTAGGGTTTAAATCTCTTTGAAAGATAAAGGGTCATAGGCCTTTAAGTGCTTACAGGTATGGAGGTTTTAGGAACAGTTGCAGTCCCTGAGTGTATGCAAACACAATATCCCACAATCAGAGCTCACCCATAACTAGTTGCCATCACTCAACAGACAAGCGTAGTTTCTTAAATTACAGTAACACAATTGCCTGTGATGGTCTGTCCTTCCCCTATATTTGTTTTGAAATTATACTCCCTTGTCATTATTTTCTTTCATTTTCTTTTTTGGAGTACCACCAGTCATTCTCTACAGTGGCTTTTCAAGTGAAATTGGTAATACATAGTGATACCCTACATGCACTTGTACTCGTTATGGGGTACTCAAAACACATGAGAACATGAAGAGTTGAGAGTTAAGAGAGAACCTTATTCACAAAGCATCTTCAGGCAATTACTTTAGAAGAGAGTCTTGAAGTGAATGGGAGCTAGGTGTCTCCAACCCAGCCTTGTGAAAAGGACTGCTAGTCATCAGTAGTATACATTGTAACTACTAAAAATAGTCCAGAAAAGCTTTGCTAGTATCATTTGTTCTTTTTGGTAAACCAGGGCTACAAGCAGTGTCTGAAAGTTGTTCCCAAGTGTTTCTGTAAGGACTAGATAAAATCATTTTGATATGTCTAATTACTGATTCTTTGTGCATGTTTGTTTGCTTGTTTGAGCAGAAAAAAGTCACATTAAACACTTTCTTGGATACTCTCATGTCTGATCCCCCGCCACAATGTCTGGTGTGGTTACCACTTCTGCATCGACTGGCAAATGTTGAAAATGGTAAGTAAGAGCTGCTGCCAAAAAACAGTTACAAGAGTAAACTTTTGTGTGATGATTTTCTCACTCTGTAGATGATTTTGTAGGAGCTACTGTACTGGGCTCATTGACTCCATGTGCTATTTTTACAGTCACTGGTAAAATATTTAAAGAATCCTGTTGGCCATTCGGCCAGGAACATGGCTTAATTTTTGCTATGCTCAGGAAATTATCCTGATCGTGTCCTCTCCTCCTGTGCTCTGGATAAGCAAAGAGCGACAGGATTTGATCCATTCACACACTTACATTTGGTAAACTATCAAGGCCACAAATTAGCTATGACATATGGCAGCAGAGAAGGAACAGCTTGGCAGTTTCTGTTCATGCAGTATTCTTGGCAGCAGATGTCCAGTGCAGTGCAAAATACCATCCAAAAGGTCCTTATGAAGGATCTCCTCCTAAGCCTACACTGCCAGACAATATACTCTGAAAAGGAAGTTCCAGATTCGTCCTTATCCTTTGCTTATGTGGAAGATGAGGATTTAACTGTGAGATGCCTCTTTCTCCTCAAGGGTTGTCTTTCCCTGAAGTGAGTAGATCACAGATTTTAAGACAGGAAGGGACCATGGAGATCAACTCATTTGATTATTACACAGTGCGTGTTGCATGTCCCTGGACAGTAACATCTTCCTCAGCCTTCCAACTTCTTGAGCACCCGGGGAAAAGTTCACAGACTCACAGATGTAGTCCTCCAACCAAACCCCTTATATACTGTTTCTGTAGAAGGTGCTGCCACACTGAAAGTGCAGGGGCAGAGCTAGAAAGCTTGTGCATCTCATCTCACTCTGTGCACCACCAAATTGCAGCCCACAAACTCTGCACAGTTCCTCGTGTAGTTCTGGAGGAGTTCCCCAGCTCCAGTGCAGCCTTCTGCTGTCCAGAAGGACCAGCACTGCCAATATTAAATAGAAAAAAACCATGAGACAAGAAATGCCTTTTTACTGTCTTGTTTATCTGGGTGTACTTGTTCCTAAAGTGGCATTTCTTGCTCATGATCGTCAGGAGGCAATGATGCTGACAGTCATTATTCCAACATTTTAAATCTAGAAAAAGGAAGATTTAAAAATAGAGGAAGTTTATAGAAAAATTTTAAAATATTAATTTAGCAAGATAAATAGATTTTTGTAAACAATTTTCCAGCCCAATATTTTGCCTCAGAGGTTGTTGTGTAAGGGGCTTGTTGAATATTCCTGTGTTACTGCTCCCTTGAAGGTTTACCTCTAGCGTAACCGAAGCTTTGGGACACTGCAGGGAAAAAGCAGGGGGGCAGGAGGAAGAAAAGATCATATATACTCATCCTGTTAGGCAATAAAAATATTTATGCCATATTTCCAACAAGAAAATGGGGCTGGTGGAAGGCGAGGTGTGCAGCCATTTTTTGGTGATAAAAGGAGAAGGAGGAAGTTGTATGTGTTCTTGTGCTAAATAAATCCCTCTTCCACTGAAAGACACCAAGGTGGGTAAGGTGATGTTCCCAAGTCCTTCTTGGCTGCAGAGCCACCTATATACCTCACCTTCCTCAAGCTCTTGTCATCCATCCCTGTCCGTCACCAGCTTCGTACTCTTTCCCAGACTAGAGCACTAACCCTTCCTGCTGCGAAATTCTGGCAAGGAATTAAAACCCTGACACGCTCAGCACTGATCCAAATCCTCCCAGACTGAACCTTACGACAGAAGAGCAGAAGGTGTCTGGGAACAAGGAGATGTACAGTACCCCGTGGTAAATTGGGTACATGCTGTAGTGAGGAGAGAGGAACAGAAATAGCACTATTGCCAGGAAGGGGCTTCAGAATGTCGTGATTGGTGCCTTAGCGTGCTCAGTGACTTGAATCCTCATTACTACCTGCTTCTGAGTGGAACGGAGAGCAGGACCACACGGGTCCCTTCAGTGGCCAGCATTCCAAATCTGGGCATCTAAAGCTAAGTGTTCAACTCCATATATAGGTACCTACATGACACCAGTTGTACAGATGCGACAGCAGTAATTAAGAGACAACGACATGCCTAAGTACATTTTTATGCTTCCAGTAATCAGACAGCCGAGTTTGACTTTTCCTCTGAGGCGCATCGCTTTAGCTCCTCACAGCACAGCAGAACATTCAGCTTCCCCCAATAATGCAGCTGAAGGATGCAGGGGATTTTCCCACATATTAATTTCCTCTATCATGTATTCTGTTAGACACTGAACACATTTTTTGCTGCTGCGAGCAGGAGGTGCAGGCGTCAGATCAGAAGCGATGAAGGGTTTGGTGCCCAGTGTAGGAAGCGTTGCCCGTGGCTCAGCACAAGTTGCTGGGCGGCTACTAGAGTTTTCACGGGTCAAAGCTGCAGGCAGCATCCGACACTGCAGATAGCTAGAAACAAAGAAGGGATTCGCCCTTCAGTCTGGGGCTTTGTCCATAAACTTTTGCTGGGGGTTTCTCTGCTTTGGTTTACGGCTCGGCATTTCTCTCTCCTGCGCAGTCTTCCACCCCGTCGAGTGTTCCTACTGCCACAGCGAGAGCATGATGGGGTTTCGCTACCGCTGCCAGCAGTGTCACAATTACCAGCTCTGTCAGGACTGCTTCTGGAGGGGCCATGCCAGCGGTTCCCACAGCAACCAGCACCAAATGAAAGAGTATACGTCATGGGTAAGGGAAGGCTCGCACCTCGCTGCAGACTGCTTTGCCCTCCAGCTGGCGGAGGAGCCCCCGGCCGCAGCTCTGGGCAGCCATCCGGCACGGGGAGGCCGGGAACCGGGCTGCCGGTTCGGATTGGTGACCCCGTCAGGGAGGCTCCGGCCTTGGGAGCCGTCGGGAGAGCGCAGAGGTGGGAATGGTCTTTTCTGGGTGAGGATCTGGGGCACCCGTGATGGTGCATGCTGCGGGGAGGGCAGCGCAGGAGGGGCTGGCAGCAGGGCGCCAGGCGCACGGCATCTTCTCCCGTTCCCACAGGACTCACGGTAAAATCGTCATTGGCTTGCTCTGTTTGGCTACGTGTAAATGAAATGATGAATACTTAATGCTCGTTCATCAATATTTTCAGTCGAGTGGCTGCAGCATATGCGTAGCATTTGGGATGGTCCTGGCACTGTAGATTTGAGTGTGATCACAGGCTTAGATCCACAGTCGTGTTTACTGTAGAGAAAAACACACTTCAATCTTTTCATTGTTAAACAAAATAATTCAATGCTTTTTCTAAGCTGAAAGAGAAGTATCAACAGCTACATTAACCTTCTCTGAAGGACAACAGACCTGGGGGCTAAGCTCTCCACCGACTGGAGCAAAGCCCCAACAGAAGCCCTTGGTCACGGAGCATCCCAATCCTTCAGGGTTCAAATCCAGAGACCAGCAGAAAAATCCTAACTAATCTCAAATATTACAAAAGTATATCATTAGGAAAAAAAGAAAACTATGCATATAGCAATAACTCACATTTGTACAGCACTTTGTATTTTTTAACAAAGTTCTGAAGCTTCACACTTCTAAAATGTCTGTTTTTCTGTTGATGGAGCAGGCAAGGGTTAAATTTGACGTGGTTTGCTCTGTATGCCAGTCACACAGCCCTGCATCCCAGCCGATCTGGGTCTGTAATTGTTTTTGTGGGTCCTAATTGCTGCTTGTTGCATAGACACGAATGGCTTGAGTTTAGCCTCTGAACAGGAGAGTGCCCACCTCCATTCCTAACAGCAATTTATGCTATAAAACCATTTTTTGCTGTAGCCAGGGAGCTGTAATTAAAGGTAGGAAGTAATTGGAAAACTTAAGATTCCTGCTCAGCAGAAGACAAAGACGTGACTACATGCCTAGTGGTTTCAAATGTTTCCTTGCCAGAAACAAATGTTTTGCTTCACGTTTGAAATTGCCTTTCTGTAGCATTCATTAGCATTTGTTCAAACCTGGTTAGCATTCTCCATAATGCATCTGTATCAAGCTCCACGTGCAGATTAAAGGTGTTCATGGGTGCAGTGGAACTCAACTGTTCTCAATTCAGAGTGAAATCGTATTTATAATGAGAGAGAATAAGCCTGAACTTTACATATTTAGGTTGGATTTCTGTAATAGAAATATTTAGTTATTACCTTGATTACAGTCATAAGTCGATGCAGGATGTGTGTGCAGAAATACAGTACCGCTCCTGTTAAGTTCCAAAAAGATTTTTAAATTTCAGCGTGTAGAGCTGTGTTTTGGGGGGAGGAGTCAGTGTAAGGATCACTACCCCTGTTTTACCGGCAGAGGAGCTGAATCACAGAGAGGTGGGTTGGATTCCCTGAGAATCTCTCACACAGCCTAAAAGACACCTTAGATCTCTGAGCCCTTCCTTAGAAAAGTGTTCAACTGCAAAGAGTGTCCAAATAAAACTAGAAAGCAGAAAATACTGGTTGTTTTTTTTTTAAGTCTCGCTGATGGGATTTCAGGGTGAAAAGCATGCTTCTTGTGCAGAGCCTCCCCATCTTTTGGTGACAGTGACAGTACATCAGCCTCTTCTGGTGCGCTGCCGGCATGGTGGGGCAATTCCTGCCATGCACATGTCTCAAATTTCCCGTTCCCCGGTGTGGCAGGGGGTGCAGCGGCCACGGGAGGTGGAAGAGGAGCTTTATAACAGCAGCTCAACGGTACAGGGTGCTGGAGCTGAGGAGGGAAATACTAGCGAGGAGAAAGAATATAGCAGCCTTGTGCCTGGCCCACAACTAGGAAGGAAACGGTGTCCCGTACAGTGTATCTATATGGACAGGCATACATAGATTTGTTCTGCTTGCACTCCCAAGATGGTGAGGCATGAGCCAGCTCCAGTCCAGGTGATTCAATTACTGCCATTCAGTACATTCAATACTACCTGAGTGCAGCATTGCAAAGAAGCCATGGCAACTGATCTGTCCATATAGATATACCCCCCGAGCCTACTCTAAAGGTCCCTGAAGGTAAGAGTAATCTTTCCTCCGAACTCAGCAGTCTTTGCCTTACCAGACTCTCGGGGTAGGAGGGAGGCAAGGGGGATGTCAGTCGATAGGTATGTAAGCCGTAGAGCTTCCTGTTGTTTTGTGCTTCCTATAGCAGAAACAGTATGCACCTTACTTGTCCAGATTACCTCTACCTTCCTTGTTCCTCCCAGAAATCACCTGCTAAGAAGCTAACTAATGCACTTAGCAAGTCTTTAAGCTGTGCTTCCAGCCGTGAACCTTTGCACCCAATGTTCCCTGACCAGCCTGAAAAACCTCTAAACCTGGCTCATATTGTGTAAGTATCTGTGTGCTGTAGAGAAAGTAAGCTTTGTCGTAGGAGTTGCTTACACCGAGTGTAGATGCTGTAGCTTTGAACAAAACGTGAGGCTGCTGTGGCGTACCAAGCTCAATGCATCAAGTGCAAATTTGCTGATAGGGGTATTTAATATAAAAATGTTCTTCTGGTGTGACTTCACTTGGAAAGTCAGTGGGATACGTACATATAACCAAATCCTGGGACACGATGTTGGTATGTCCCCATTCTCCTCAAGAGATATCCATGCAATTTCATAGTTTCAGCACTTTGGGATGTATTCATGCCGAGAACATTAGTTTTGTCATCTAGAGACTCTCAACTTCAGTCTCTCACAGGTATGTCTTGACATGAGGGACCAGAGAAAAGTGAAGTCTGACCAATTTTGTTGAAATCAGTGTCAGAGTTCTCGCTGACTTTAATGGAGCTGTGGCTTCACCCAACCCTGAAGAGTCTGCATAAGAAGTCACTTACTCAATCGCCAAGTCACTTGAAGAGAGTCTATTATCTTTACATTCTGATATTTTGGGAAAGCAAAATTTTTTTTTTGGTATAGTAGTTTATGTCACTACTTTTTCTGTGCAGGAGTCAAGAAACACAAAGCAGAGAGAAAGTGTATTTGTGCAGGGTGGAGAAATTATCACTTTGGATTTTTTTTTTCTAAAGTTTGTCCACCGTCCATAGTGGCAGTTGCTCAGATTTTCTCATTTATCAGTTTGTTTTACCTTTCTTTCCTGGGTCCTTCAAAAAAAAAAAAAAGTTAAATTTTCCATAGAATTCAGGAGAAATCAAGACATGGTTTGGAAGAAAGTTACAAAGAAATTAACTTGGAAAAATTATTCCAGAAATGCTGTCTTTAAAGTATTTCTCTTACTCTGACATATTTCTTAAGAAAATAGCTTGCTTAACCGTCTTCCCAGGGGCCCTGACTGAAGCATTTCAGGCAGCAGCCATTAAAATTGTATTTGCATGCTGCATATCTGTGTTACTGGCTGCTGGAACTATTCTGGTCTGTAATTATTATACATACTTACTTTTGTCAGTACTGAATGTTTTGTACGTAGCATCTTTAAGGGCAAGTGCACATCGGCCATTGTGGGCCGTGCGACACCTGGGAAGTTCACCTAACCTACCTGACATTTTAAGGATAAATCATGCTGATGGTCCTCCTCGTGTGGTTATAGCAGAACTTTTTCGAGGCGTAAAAGAGTGCTCTGCTCTTCAGACACAAGGCACCTCTGACAGATACGTAGTGCCAAATCCCTGTTACACGACTGTCAGTTAAAACCCCTGCACCTCTTTATGGAGGTGTAATTGGAGGATGTTGTTCTTTGGAAGAAATCATCCGGAGCTGGATCTGCTGAGCTACCCCACTGCTGTGCGTGGTATAAAAGCCTGGCTCTGCTGGCAAGTTAGTGATAATTTCACAGGGCAGATTTTGGCCATCCTTTAGAGAAATGGAAAGAGACAGGGAGCATGAAACTGAAAGAGAAGCCTCTCTTCCCTGTTGGCTGGAGGCCCTCGAAGGCCTGGGGGTATCTCAGAAGATAACGAGAAGTAAAAACTGGGCTACTGTGAATGGATTAAATGCATTTAGGCAAGGCAAGGGGAAGGTACCATAATTGAGTAGGATCTGTTCCAAATCTTTGCTGTGAAATTAACACCTTCCCTTCTTCCTAACTATACAGACATAATTTAGAGTGATTGGATGTGAGAACAAACCACCATCTATTTTGCTTTATGATAGAGTTTCTCTTTCGTCATAGACTGAAGGCGATATATATTGGCTTGGCAATATATATTGGCTATAATGATACATGAGTGAAAAACCTGTAAGTTGTGGAGGTAGCATGATCTACAGCATAATTCATATAAATTAACTGAGGGGAGAGATATGCTACAGTACCTCACTGAGAATATCTTCTCGCTGATGTGATTTTTATTTTTAAACATAATGGGAGTTGAGAGAAACAGCTCTGGGCAGGAATCCAGGCAAAAAAGGGTTTATATGTGCATTAAATGGAAGAATTTTGGCAACAAAACAGTATCCTTTTCTTAGCTTCTAGCTTCAATGGGGACAAGTACTCTCTGCATTACTATACAGCCTTTCCTTTTCATCGTTATTCCACTTTTGAGTGGTACCAGACAGAAAGACTGCATGGGTTTTTTGTTTTACTGGTGCCACACAAAATTTTCAATTAGGCAAGAAACACATCTAAGGCTCATCTAGAGGAGTAGTTATCAAGGTGTCATTAACCTGATGGAGGAACTCCCCCCCACCAATGGAAGGGTCATTTTTCCTTTCTGTATGTAAGATTTGCAACAAAAAAGAAACACCAGACTGCAGAGATGACAAATAGTGTGGCCAGTGCATCATGAAGGTATTTTTCAAATGCATTCTGCACTGACCTGACTTCGTTTCCATCTGAGTGTGTGGGAGCATTATTTTTGACATCAGTGTGAAGAGGTTAGACCAGCATGGAGCACTCTGGAAAATTCCTCTTATTTAATTTGGTTTATTACTGTGGGTATGTGTTATGCCATAACATGCATTTATTACATAGCATATTTCAATAGTACTGTGTTTTCTGCCTCCTTGAGGAAAGTTGCCTCAGTATCATCAGCTCACTTCTATGAGAAAGCTTAATCACTCATTTCCAGAAATTTAGAAATAACCTCAGAAAGATACACATTTATAGTCAATAGCTGACTTTTCCTTTGCTTTACCATAAAGTCTGCTGTTCTTGTCTTATCACATCACACAACTGTATATGTATGTTTGAACATAAATTTGATATTCAAGCTGAACCTGAGGAATGTGACAGTGGGCATCAGCCTTTAAGAAACTTGCCTTGGGAAAGCTCAGATTAGTTTAATATAGTTTTCTTCATATAAGAACTGACAAACTAATGTTAATCACAAAACCTTAGCAAAGCCTTGGAGTTTATAGACATTTGTACGCAAGGGTAACTCGGCATATGTAAACAGATCAATGACCTTTTATGCGTAGAGGCGCTCATGCTTTTTGCAGAATCAGAGTCATAAGAATGGAATATGTCCAATGCACTACTTACTTAGACCACATACATATTAAACTGACAATGTAATTAATGATCTCTTTTCCATTTCATTTTGGCTGCAAAAGAGATACTTGGTGAGTATTTTTCTTCTTTAGTACACTTATTGGAGGAAGGAGCTTGGAAAAAATGCAATAATGTCATTATTACCAATCCTTAACTTTTTATCAGAGTCCAGAGCCAAATAAATAATTGTCTTTGAATACAGAGACAGTGAAAGGGAAGAGCTCTTTTGGGGTTTAGAAACTTTCTCTTCCACCCCTATTTTGAGATAAAGCTTAGAGAAGACATTAACCCGAAGTGTGTATGTGGTGATCTGCTGAAGTCCATGGGTGCCACATACCCACTTCCTACTCAGTCAGCAGAGGTGGACTGGGTGCAAGGCAAAGCAGAGCCCAAGCTCTGCCAAGGGAGCACTCCTCCTGCCTCCTTCTCTGGGACAGTGTTGAGAACCAGCCTTTCCTCCCTTCTCCTCTGCTGTTTAGGACTCCACAGCCCAGGGCTGGACCCATCTTCCAGAAACCCCGGCCTGTGCCCCATTAGTTTTTGAATGTGTTCACTGGCCAGTGATTGCATTGAGAAAAGCAAAAATGCAGTAGTCGCATGTAGTTGGTGTGAACTATTTCTCCTACATCAATTACCAGTTTACACTTCCCAGGCAACAAAATACCAGTTGCTTACCCATTAAATAAAATTAATTTCTAAGTATTCTGTCAAAGTTTATTTTCAAATCTCTGTATTTCAAGACTCATAACACAATGACTTTTCCAGTGGATTGGCTCTGGTGATGGCCTCATCCAAGCTCTTCCTAGCTCTGATGAAGGGGTCCATGAAAAATAATTTTAAACACTTCTCCATAAGTACATAGAGCACAAAGTGCTGCTGCTCAAATTCGTGACTGACCAGAACCGGAGTTTTTCATGTGAGTCTGCAGATGCAGGGTTAGGCTAAAACTATATTTTCGTATAAATAAATAACATGCCAAATCCTACATCCTTCTATTCCCAGTTTTAAACTTCTTAAAATCAGCATGGTATTGTCATGCTGAGAATTCCATTTGGATTTGTCAAAGACCACATTTATGCTTGTTTTCTAACAGTTACAAAATAAGAAAGAAAACATGTAGCAATAGTTCACTTCTGTGCAGAACTGGCTTTCTTCATTTCTTACAGATGGTTTGGATGACCGGTTGTCTTGCACAATTGGAGCCCAGTGAATATTTTGCAGATGGCTACTATATTTTGATTTGCACATCTGCAGAATTCAGAAAGCAAGACAGATCTTTCACAGAGCTTAAAGGGGATATTAACCAACTTGAAATCTAGGCAGTCTGAAGTCTGAATTACATATGGCTTCAGGTTCTGCTCATATCTGATGGAAAACCCTGTGATATTAATAACATATTTTTTAGTTTTTCCAGAATGTCTACATCTTTTGCCCAATGTTGCATAAGAAGTCCATTAAGAAGGGGAAGTTTCTGCTTAATGGATACAGAAGGAAGATTATGCATGAAATATTTTTTAAGAGTAGACAATAAAAGAAAGCAGAGGAAATACTCCTTCTCATTTCATTTTCAGCAAGAGCAGGAAATAAAGAACGTAATAATAAAACCATCATTATTAATGGGTCCTCTTAAACTAGAGACTTACTTCAAATTTTGATTTGGGTGTTTGATATACCAGTTGAAAAGCTTTGCAGTTAAACCAGTTTAGTTCTACATGTATTTTATGGGATACTGAGGGCTATGGGTACACTGTGGTCACTATGTGGATACGCTAGCATGGAGCTTAGCGCCAGGGATAACCTCATGAAAAGAGGTGTAATTTCTTGGCAGTTACCCCCCGCAGACTTCCATGCTGCCACAGCGAACCTGCTACCAGTGCTAAGCCTAACTGGTTGAAAGCAGTGACTGCACCCTGGACTACAGGCTCTGAAAAGGGAAAAAGGCATAGTGGTTATTTTGCCAAAGCAGGGAAAAAAATTAAGTTGCTTAAAACTCACCTCAGAACACACAAAAGCAGTATTTCCTTCCAGGCCTAAGTAACAGTGTGTTTTTATCAACTTCTGCTTAAAAACACAGCATCTTTAATTTGGAACTATTGCTGCTTAAAGCAGAAGATGCCAGTAGTAATGTTACTTTAAACAAGAAGGTCATTCAATTCTCTGTAAATACTGTTGCTGATGGAGGGGGGTTTTGTGCAAAATTAATGCAACTGGGTATTTTGCCGCCTTCTAGGCCCCCCCGACCGGTAACCAGCATGAACGACACACTCTTCTCCCACTCTGTTCCCTCAGGAAGTCCTTTTGCAAACAGAAGGTGAGTTCTTATCCTTGTTTATATTAAACCATTATATGATAGTGGTAGAGGTTTCAATTTTCAATTCCCTCCCAGAAAAAAAAAAACAAACCCAAAAAAACACCCACAAAATAAAATTAACAGACATGAGCAGAGAAATACCTTGGTGATTTTGGACTGATATCCAGATATCTATCTGGAGAGCTGGAGTTAGAGCACCCCAAGCTCCTCACAGCAGAGCACAGAACTTCGGTTCTCATTTGAACCATTATGTCCAGCTAAAATGTGCTCACATGTAACCTAGGCACCCTCCCATGGGGCTGAAAATGGGCTGTTGAGAAGCCATTTTGTAGCAGCACTGTGGGAATAGGAACTGGGACATGCCGTTGCCTACTGGGAATGTCTGCATTGTGCTGCAAGATATGATATGAACAAAGAGAAAATGTGTTCATACTTGCAAGATATAGCAAGACATCCTTACTCCTGTTAAACCATTCAGATTTTCATTAAAGGCTACAAGAGAGAAGGAGTAGTCTTGGACTATGGTGACCCTTCAGCAAACAAACCAGAGAAGAGTCGTCAGAAACATTAATCCTAAAGAGAAGGTGCTTGCAGCTGACTATGTACATTTTGGCTCAGTATTTTGGCTCATACAGCCAAAATATGTGTGTAGCATTTGCTAGCTGTCTCACCCAATCTGTGTAAGCCTACCAACACACATAGATGAGAAGGTGGCAGAAAAATAACTTCCCGCTGTATGGGGGAAGATGAGCGATATGTCTTCCCTGGGTGCATTTTATTGCTTGGTTCCTGCTGTATGTGTCAGTGCTTCAGCTTTCCCAAATAACCAAACACAATCTCTGGGTAAGCATGGCTACATACTTTAACACCAAAACCAAACCCACAGTGTACCACACTGCAATGTCAGAGTAAAGATGGTTTACTGCTACTTTGATTTATGAACTTTGTTACCAGGAGCTATAAACTGTAAATTCTCAGTGTTATCTTAGTGCAAGTAGCTGCTGGGTGTGACTGAGATGCTTTTTGAAAGCCAGTCCCAAAGCGGCCCCCAAGACCAGATCTGCTGCCTATACAGACAGTGAGACTGCAAATGCAAATTCCTTTCTATTGTTGGAATATATGGGATTTTATGTGCAAGGCAGGATAATCTATTTGTGGCCTCTCCAGGACACGTCATTAAGAGCAATGCTCTTTAAGAGTGTACCAGTTGCTTCTGTTTATCCCCAAGAAGTCCTTGTGCTCATTCAACAAAAGTATGCTTTGCCATTTAGGCCAGGGACCTGCAGTAATAATCACAGCACTATCTACTGTGCTGCTTGTTTTTCTTTACATATGAAAAATTCCTGATTAGTTTACTTTTGTGTTCTTTAGTAATTCAACTGACTGTCTTTAACTATCAGGATTAAACGTACGTGATTCCTGAGCCATTAGAATTCCCTTTCTCCTAGAGGAAGAACTCCTTCGTGGAGAATCCCCTGAAGGCAGGAGACAATAACTGCCCCCCCAACCATAGGTACTCAGACTTCCTTATAAGTGGATAGTATGACATCCTTATACAGCAAAAAGTTTCCATGATGCAGCAGTCAGTTCTGGCTTTTGTAGAGTTAACAGTACCTTGATATGTCAAGCAATTACACTGCTTGTATATTAAAAGTTTTGTAACTTTTGTTTCATTGACCTAGCAGGATTTCAAGTGTTTGAGAGCTTATTCTCATTACTTTTATTTTCATTTCTTATAAATTTAATTTGCATCTTTTTATTCGGAAGAAAAAGCACCCTACAAACTGTCAAGTCAGTATCCTTTCTAAATGGTTGCAAATTGCATTTATTGTAATGAACCCACTCTGAACACGCTGCTCTCTGTGTACAGTTTTTGGGGTATTAACAAGGTTTCGTTGTTTGAATCATTCAGGTTACTTGGGGGTATAAATGCAGCCATTCCTGTGGCTGATGAGCATTCTCTTATAAAGCTGTATGTAAATCAGCTTCACAACAATTCACGGTCAGTATGAGAGCACTAACCCACTAATCGCCGTAGTTCTGTAGCTCATGCACTAAATCATTAGCAATTCTGCTAAACTACTAAAGATATTCTTTAAGGAAGACTCTGGTGGGCTAGAGGGTTTCTGTGGCTCTAATTAGTCTTTTGAATAGACTTCCTGCTGGCTGTGGGCTTTGCCAACTTCTCTTGCTTCTGCACGGCACAAATCTTTCATTTTACCCTTTCACGTAGGATTAATATTAATGTACCTAGTGGAAGTTGGAAACATTGTTTTTGAAAACCGAAAAAAACTACACCTTTATGGTTTCATCGTCAGTGTATGACTTGCCTGTTGCGTTCTTGACCGAGGAACAAAAGAGGCTTGCACGAGAGCCTGGAAACGACTCCAAGTCTCACAGCCAGCCTCCTCTTCCCCTTCCACGGCTCTCGCTGCTGGTGGTTAGTGTTCTGCTGTAAGCGCCGCTTGCCAATAACCTTCCCACTTTGCTTTGCTTTTCAAAATGGCCACAGAAAAGGCGGATCTAAATCCTACTGAAGCTAATGAAGACTTCCCATTTACGTGGTGAGCGTTGGATTTGGACCGATGCCTCCGGTTGCTGCACCCTTTTTCCAGCATTCCCTCTCATCTTAGAGGAAGAGCCTATTTCATTCTGCATAAAAGAAATATGCAGTTGGATAAGAACAGTTTCCCCATTTTTTTTCACTGTGGAGTGTAACGACCTTTCTTTTTTTCTTTTTTGATTAATCCATTACTATAATTCAGTAAGAAAGTACTGAGACCAAGGTACTTTTCTGCTAAATGCCAAGTTCTTCAATCTGTATTAGACTAATAACAGTATCTTCATTCATTCTTTTAGGTTTTACTATTATTATTGCCCTGGGAAAATCAGGCCTCATTAGTGAAAGCTTATCCTCTCGTACAACAGAGAAACAGACTTTGACAGCTCTGTTTGCAATTGTGCTGATTTTATATTAAATGCTCTGTGATTCGTATTATAATAAAAATTATACAAACTCAGGGTAAAATCTTTAGCTGAACGTAATCAACTCTAAAAGCTCTGCTGGCTGTGTTTTCACTGCAGATAACTTATGGTTACTTCAATTTGTGTTGCAATCTAGTCCAGAGGTTTCAGACAGCTTTAAAGAAAGTTTTTATGTAATTAGAGTGTTTATTCAAAGGAGAATTGGCACAGACTGTCATTTGTAGCATTCCCATGGTATTTATTTCAGCTAGTTGTCTTCACATAAGAACATAACCATTCGCAACTGGTTTCTCCCTGTAGCAGCAAATGCTGAATTCAGCACGCTGACTCATTCTGCTGCTGGAAATGGATATGGTCTCATACGTTCAGCACAATATCATCTTCATTTCTGGGTCCATGGGTGAAAAAGGGAAATGAACTGGGAAGAAGAAGAATCTTATTAGAGTAAAGATCTTTCTTTGATAACTAGTAAATACAATGACAAATTGTGGGGAACAGCTGAAAGGAGATTGAACATCATATGTTATTTGCAGTTTAATTGCATCTGAAGCACCGATTTTGGGTGGGTATGCAATTATTCCAAAGCTCAAAGGAGGTCGGATTCAGGCTTTCCCTGAGATGCTTCTTAATTTCTTCAAGCCACATCAGGATCAAAGTCCACATAAAATTTCCCTGCTTGCTTTGCTTAGTTTGAGCCACCAAGTCCATAAGAGAGCTTTAATGAGGAGGTTGGCATAACAATTAGAAGCACCTTTCTTCTAAATATATACTGCATGGAAATTGATGTCAACAATATGCTCTGTACAGCTCAAGAACAGCTTTAAAGCACTTACATTAGAAAAGAAGAAACAAAAAATCTGTGATCTCCTCCCAAATACCAAATCACAGTCATTTGCTGCGACGGCAGCTAATATGTGATTAAAACCACAAGTCCTGTAATTTTTTTACTGTAGCTAATATTCAGTTTTTAATCTCACATTTGTTTTTGTGATCTCCGATTACCTAGAGGGCAGCAGAACAAGGGAATATTGCTGCGGAGTAGGTAATGCCCTTGCAAATCCAGTGAATTGGATGTTCTGTCAAAACAGATAAAGTGAGCATTATAGAAACTTCTGTCCAGTCAAGGGGAATAACTCTATACCCTGAATTAATGTTTTCTCCCTTATTTGGATTCTTTTGTTCCCCAGTTGCAGTCTGTCAGTGCTGCCTTAAAGTACATAGCTAACATAGTAATGGATACAATCTCCTTCTCTTTCTTAAAAAATGTCTTCTTTAAGCTATCGAATTACAGGGCTAAGGTGGGGTAAAATGAAACAGAACGTTTTTTCTTGCATTTTTCTCAGCCCTCCCCCCACAGGTAATACATTTAGTTCTTTTAAAGGAGTAATGAACTGGAATAAACGGAGTGATGCAGCACATTCTGCTGAACTTGAAATTACTTGGCAATTCTGCGGTAGATAGAAAGAATGCACTATGGTATCAAATGCCCATAGCCAAGGAGAAATTGAGTCTTATTTAACGTTGAGTCAGAGTAGCTGGTGCCTTTTTTGAACCCCACATAAAAGCTAGAAAGAATTGGATATTCCACCTCGGCATAGCAAGAGATTAGGCCAAATTTCTGGACAACAGCTAACTTTGGAGCAAAACATAGTGGTTGCTGCTGTTGTCCATGTTTCTATCTCTAAAGAGTGTGGTAGACTTGAACTGCCTGTTGCCTTAGTATGTTGTTTTCAGAACAAGATGAGAATCCTCCTTATTTCATCAGCAATATTCTACCTGCTAAAGAAAAGGTTTATATGTCTGATTGTTTAGTAGCCAGGTAGACACTAAAGAGGGTATAACTTTTACACCAATATTGTTAGGTCTACATCTTTGTAGACATCTGCTCAGAGTTGGAGGTTTCGTCTCTTAATTTAGATGGGGAAGCATTCTTTGGCATCTTACAAAATGTTCCATTCTAACAGGAATATATCTTTAAAATCTATGTTCCAGTTGGTAGGACCCAGAGAAACTCACTGTGGCCAAAACAATCTCTGAAGTATTAGCTGTATTTTGGGGAATATGTGGAGGATGTAGGAAGATGTGGAAGAACAAGAAGGACAAATGTCAGCTCTTCCAAATGAAGGAAGGTTGAAGGCGGAAACACGGACAAAGATCGAAGGGATTATACAAGAGACAGCCTAACCTTGGTATCCAAAGATACTGAAATTATGAAAGAATTAGTAAGCACCCAGAGGATAATAAACCAATGAGAAATAACCAGCAGGCATTTGTCAAGAACAAATTATGTCAAACCAAACTAATTTGTTTCATTGACAGGATAACTGGTCCAGTGGGTAAAAAAGAAGCAGCAGATATGATACAGGTTGACCTTAAAAGGACTTTTGGCATAGTCCCAGATGACACAGAAGTAGCCAAAGGAAACGTGGACTAGGGGAAATTAGTATAAGAGCAACATTGAAAATCAGTAATTACATTTTCAAAAGTTTGCTGTCATTCTAGGAGGAGGACATATCAGCTGGGATTCTTGAAGGCTATCCTAAGTCAGACGCTATGCACTATTTCTTGTAATGACCTAGTGGAAGCAATAGAGTGAGTGTATGCAATTTGTAGATGGTACAAAGGTTGAAATAGTTATGGGAAGGAGTGCTTGGAGAGCAGTTTCTAAATTAAAAAATGAGCTCAGTTGCAATGGTAGTAATTGATGTCCAAATGATCTGAAATCAGTTAGAGGAAACTCAGTAATTATAAGTGAAAAGTGCTGTAGCAAGGAAGCAAATAATCTAATAAAAGATGGAGCGTAATTGGATGGACAGAAGTATTTTAACAGAGGACCTAGCAGTTGCAGTGAACCACAAACTAATTGAAGTCAGCAATACGATTGTTAGATTGCATCTGACCCTGGGACATCATGTGGAAAGCCATTAAAACTCATTCCCTGGAGGAGGAGACATCTGCCCAGAGGTTTGCACCCAGTGTAGGGCAACAGCACGGGGACAAATAAGCTAACCAGCATGACAGTCCAGAGGAGACACTCAAACATCAGAAAAACTTAAGAAGAGGTTGGAAGATATGTTTGCTTAATCAACTAAGAAGGAAATGGACATTGATAGACACGTTATCAATTCCTCAATGAGTAACATTTGCTTGCTTGTCCCTCCACCCTGACTATGTTGCTTCTGGAGCATAGGAGAGTAGAACTTAGGGTTGGTAGAGGGGGCATCACGCTGCACTGTTAGAAAGCAAAGCACAAAATCTGCCCTGGGGTCTTTGGTCTCCCATTGTGGCAACATATTTATCTTTACTTTAAGAACCAAAAGCTGCATTTTTGGCTGAAATGGCACACCCTGTACCCCTTGAATGCATTTTCCTTCTGTAACTGGGAAGAAAACGTGGGTGGAAAACGTGTCCTCCTAGATGGCATGGAGGATGTTTATCTGCGTGGATATCGCTTCAGTGGAAGCGCAACACACATAAGTAGCATGCTGATGGGCATAAAAATGTGAAGCAAGCATTTTTTCTTGCTGTGCAGTACAGCATTTCATTAAACTATCTTCCAAATTTATTATAAATCAATAGGGCTTGGGTTCTTAGGACACCCTTCGGTACCATCCTTTTCAGAACCCCGCTGCCAACCTTGACCTCCCAAAAGGAGGGGAATGGCACACACCTCACCTTACTGAACTCCTTCTTTGTCCGAATATTAAAGGATTTGATCTTCCGTCCATCAGAGCCACATCTGCTCAGATTTATCATGCATCACATTTGTGCAACATCATCTGCCTATACACACACACACACCCCCCTGGATGCACAGGTGCATGCATGCTCACCCATCTTTTGATCGAAGACATTTACAGTATCAGTAGCCAAACCAAAAAATAAAGGTGAATACTTTTTTAAAAGAGGAAAGTAAAATATCTTTTGGTTTTGCTTTGTAGTTTTTTACACCAAAAATGCTGCAACATGAAAGAAAAACTAACATTTCAATCTCTCCATTTTTAGCGAGATTTAGGTAAGATAAGATTTATCTTATTAACATGGATATTTTAGCATTGGGAAAGATGCAGTTACTGCAATCCATTAAATACAGTAGTAAGGAAAAAAAGTGGGTTTGATGAACTCCATATTTTTTTAAATCAACGGAAGAACAGTACTTCTGAAAACTAAACTGGTGTATCCCATCACTGGATCTAAATAAGTGCATTTCCATAGGTTATTGAAACTATCTTATGGCAAGTGTGGAGAAGAGCAATTTAGCTGTTATGGTGAAGCTTTCCCAGCTTGAAAGCTGCATTTAAGGTGATGTTTATCTCAGACTCCACCTGGAAACTACACAAGCCTTCAGCTCTCCATTTGTGAAAGAAGCACATTTTGTTTGTCTTTTCTGTGGTGAAGGCTTTATAGTTTCCTTTTGGAGAACAGGAGGGAAAACTCTAATTCCTGACTTGCATTTCCTGAAGTTTTCTAAAATTTCTTTAAAGCTTCTGTTGTTATTTTTATACAGTCCAGGGCGCTTGAATGAGTTTCTCCAAACTCTGTTCTGTAAGGAATTTCAGAGATCACTGTTTACCCTCTTCTTAGTTTTCCTGTCTTATTAACTAGCTCTCCTTCCAAGAATACTGAAGTAGAGCAGAGCAAACTGCTGGCTAGGGCTGCTCCAGCTTTCTTGAAAGGCAAAGGGTAAGTTAAAGAGAGAGTATGTTCGTAGCTTGCACTAACACAGCTAAACCAAAACCTTTGCCTCTATTCCTCTCGCTTTTAATGTATTCTATAAACATCTTTCCTGAGAAAATTGTGATAACCAATTAACCCAGTGAGCTAAGTAGGGCATGTTTAAATATATTTATGTACACCTGGATGCGTGAGGTCTTGATCAGACACTTCCAAGCAAATCCAACTTGTGATTTCAGTATGTTAATTGTGTGTAACATATGTATATTTAATGTATATATGCAATACATAGTATCTTAAAGCAAATAGTGCCGACCTCACAATCTGCTGTATTTTGAAATAAATGGTACCGTACAGCTCCAGTCCCTGGCCCGATCTGGCATCTCACTGATTTTTGAGGCTGGCTCTGTAATCGAGTGGGATTCTACCATCCTAAGCCATTAAATACTTAACATATAAATTACAATAATAACAAAATAATTTCTGCGCTTGGTTTTTTTTTTTCCTAAGAACACTTAAGTATTCGTTCCTAAATTCCCATTTCACAATCTTACTTGCTCCTGCTTTCTCTGTTTATTTCCCTCTGTCTGTCCGGACCGCACCCTCTCTCCCCCCGACCCCGTTTCAGGTTACAGTACAGCCTCGATGTTGCAGACAGGCTGGCCGATGAACATGTACTCATCGGGTTGTATGTCAACATGCTGCAGAGCAACCCCGCACGGTTAGTGCAGGTTTGGCACCTTTGGGGAACCCAGGAAAGGGACGTTGGTCGGCCAAATGCTCTCGCTGTTTCCTCCTGGCTACAAGCTGAAGCAGCTCTTTATGAGCACTAACCTAAAGGGAATGCGTATGAATACGGGGTATGTCCTCCCAAAGTTGGTGGATTGTGGCAATTGCTGTTTTTCTCTCTAGTGATGTTAAGTAGCAAGGTATTGCAAATAATTGCTCAGTTAAGAATGGCTATACAAATTGATTTGGGATACCATGCTCTAGTCAGTGCAGGACTTGGTGATGGTACAGAAATCTTCATACAACAATGACTAACAAGTCCGTGTTTTCAAGGTAATAATTTTTGAGGTGATATATAATTTTTAGCTTCACCTTACCTTGAAAGGAAGAAGTGGTAATAGTGTGTAAACAGTGATGATAATAATAATAATAATAATAATCTGCTTATTAGTCTAGTGAAGGAAGGAGTTCATTTCAGGCCACCCCGAGGAGGGGAAATGCTGGCTCGCCTCTCCAAGTGCAACAAAACTCTAGACTTCGCAGCCCTGTACCAGCAAGGTGGAGAGCGGTGTAGTATATGGTCCTAGTAAATGTGGCACTGAGCAGAAAACTGTACGGTGTTTCTAACAAAACTGTGCTCATGAGGTTACTTTTGCTCATAATGAACCCTTTGGTTTCCTGTACTGCTATTGCAGAATTTTTCCCAGGTTAGGAGAAAGTCTCCATTTACTCTCATATGTAGATAAGGCAACAAGCAACTTCTTTTGGGAGGGTGAATGCAATGGTTCTCTGCAGTCTTACAAAATTCACTTCTGTGTGTAGCTCCAGTTGAAAATGGGAGTAATTTGCCATGTAGCTGTGCCCAGTGGAGAAAAGAGTGCCTTCATTGGTCTGGGTCTGCTTCTCTACTCTGCATCCCACTGGAATGTGCCAGTGGGGAAAAAAAAGGCAAACCGGTTTTTAGTGAGGAAAATGAAAACCATTTCTTCAAAACAAAAACATTTGGAAAGGGAATTTCATTCCTGGAGCAGCACTTCCAGAAAGCAGGCTTACTGAGTAATATTTACAGCGTGGCTGTGAAAACAAGCTGTTGGGTGCGTGTGTTTAGACCAGTCATTGCCCACCTGTAACTGAAAAGGACAGGAGTACGCTACCACTCGGTCTAGTTTGACGGGGAGAAGGAAATGTGGCCCTGCCTACCACGAGTGACTTACCTGATACAGTTGTTCAAGAGGCCAGCAAAGACTGGACCTGGTTTAGAGTCATTTTTGGTGCTAGGCTACTGGTGCTATGTCTGTAATTCATTTAGCTTCAGTGAGGACCACCAGTTAGATCCCCTTGTGAGTGCTTAGCCTCATCTTTACCATCTTCATCCTCTAAATTTTATCCAGTATATTCCAACCTGTTTCTTCAAGCTTTTGAGCCAACCTCACTAAGTCATAGTATGTTTGTATCCAAATACGCACATACAAATTATGTGCCATAACATCCTTCAAACTGAATGTTTTTGAGGGATGAATAGAGAGTGACTGATAATGGCTTTAATTGTTTAAATAACCAATGCAAAGTGTGTTACGTAACATCTGATTACTGACATTAAATCAATGCAGTCACAGCATCCTCAATGAGAAACAATCATCTCATTTATTAGATTAGATTTTGACAGATGTAACCGAGAGGAACAGCAGTCTTTGTCGTGCATCAAACCATGCTGCATTGCCATTTTCTGCTTTGCTGCAATGAGACTGGTAGTAGAGAAAGTGAATGGTTATGTTTTGGTAAAGACAAGAAGAACAAAGTGTTGCCATCCTGAAGCTCCTGCGTGAAGCCAGTTTCTAGGAGAGGCAGGTGAGGCCTCTGCAGGAGACTCAGCTGCTGCATCCCATATAGCCTGGGGAGGCCCCTTCAGGCAAAGGTGAACTCCTTCTGCCCATGCCCCGAAGTGGCCAGATGCAGTTTGCTCAAAACCCACACAGATGTGTTAGGATGGTGCTGAGTTCCAGTTATTTCACCCTGCAGCTCAACAAGATCTGGCAACTTGAGTAACACATGTAGTTAACCATAATCAGGTAGCCTCTGATTTAGGGGAGGCTGCAGCTAGCCAGCTCAGCTGTTGTATCTGCCTGCAAAATACCATGTGTGCGTACCCATACATGCCATTGCATATTTTCAAGTGCTACTGACAGCCAAAGATGAAAAGAGGACTGATTGTAGCTGGACCTTCATCTGAAAGAAAAACCTACAGAAATACTTTGTGAGCATAATACATAACATTATCTTGAGAGCTATATAGTAGCATTTCAAAATAAAATGGGGGGGGGTTAGATATTGAGTCAGGCTAATTTATAGTGGCTAATGATCAGTCCAATATAGCCCAGTATGCCTTTTTTCTGTCTTAAGGGTAGCTAGTATTTATATTTTGGGGTTTTTTAATTAATATAATTACTTTTCACTGCTTATCTTTATTTTTCATCTGCAGTTATTTGATACCGCAACTAGAAGTACAAGTTTTCCTTTCCATCCCTCACAGGCTAATAAGCTACTTGAGGGTTTTTTAGACTCCAGTACTCCAGGGCAAATTAAGAAACAAGGGAAAGACTTAATTTGTTATTTATAGTAAGTATATGGGTAGAAAAAGTATCCCTTAGATGGATATTTTGGTTAGTTTAATTGTAAAGTGTGTTTTAGCATGTAAAACCAATACTTGATATTTAATTTAGTTCATCTTTAGTGTCTGATTCTAAAAAAGAACTTTTAACTGCAAATAGTTTTCCTTTTTGTTCATATAAGCTGGAGACATTACCTAGTTTTGAATATTAATTCCACATATTTCAGTCTTTTTCTTTTCAGGTGCAGAAGAAAATAAGATAAAATATATTATAAGTAGGAGGTTATTTTTGTTCCATAGAAAGTTACTTTCTGATTTTGTTGTTATACTGTGCACTACTGTGCAGAGTTGTATTTCTGTACTACAAAAGTGCCATGCTACTCTGTGGCATTTTTAAAAATGTTTATTAAGAGGGTGTGCCAAACAACTAACTGTAGCGAGAAAGGCTGGTCGAATCTTCCCTAGAAAGAGGAAAAACATTCAGAGACCCACTGATTACAGAGGAAATATATAGACACTTGGCTCCCTTGAACGGAGTTAGTTTTTATGATTATACGCACATACCTTAGTGGTATTAACATTTTGATGGTAAAATCTTGGTGATTCTAAAGTAAATGGCAAATTAACAATAGCAGAGGGCTCAGGTGATGTGTCTCAGTTTAAAATGCCTTAAAACCAGGACAATTTCAAGTGTCACAGATAAACAATCCTCAGAATACATTTGGTGGGTTGCTGTTAGGACATCGTTCTTATAGCCCTGAGGCTTAGAAATGTACCCTTTAATTTGTCAGTATTTTCTATAGTAAATTATTTATTAAGTGAAGGTTTGTAGAATAAGAGCATGTAGTGAAGACCACACTGATACCTCTATCGCAAAAATTTCACAAGAGACTGGCATTTCTGAGACTTTTCTAACCAGTGGTGACATAATTTTAAGACCATCAGGGGACATCCATAAAGAATCATAGAATCATAGAATAGTTTGGGTTGGAAGGGACCTCTAAAGGTCATCTAGTCCAACCCCCCTGCCGTGGGCAGGGACATCTTCAACTAGATCAGGTTGCTCAGAGCCCCGTCCAACCTGACCTTGAATGTTTCTAGGGATGGGGCAGCCACCACCTCTCTGGGCAACCTGTGCCAATGCTTCACCACCCTCAGCATAAAAAATTTCTTCCTTTCTTCATCTAGTCTCAATCTACCCCCCTTTAGTTTAAAACCATTACCCCTTGTCCTGTCGCAACAGGCCCTGCTAAAAAGTTTGTCCCCATCTTTCTTATAAGCCCCCTTCAAGTATTGAAAGGCTGCAAGAAGGTCTCCCCGAAGCCTTCTCTTCTCTAGGCTGAACAACCCCAACTCCCTCAGCCTTTCTTTATAGGAGAGGTGTTCCATCCCCCTGATCATTTTCGTGGCCCTCCTCTGGACCCACTCCAACAGGTCCATGTCTTTCCTGTGCTGAGGGCTCCAGAGCTGGACGCAGTACTCCAGGTGGGGTCTCACCAGAGCAGAGTAGAGGGGCAGAATCACCCCCCTCAACCTGCTGGCCACGCTTCTTTTGATGCAGCCCAGGATACGATTGGCCTTCTGGGCTGCGAGCGCACATTGCTGGCTCATGTCCAGCTTTTCATTCACCAGTACCCCCAAGTCCTTGGCAGAGCTGTTCTCAATCCCTTCATCCCCCAGCCTGTATTGATACTGGGGGTTGCCCCGATGCAGCTGCAGGACCTTGCACTTGGCCTTGTTGAACCTCATGAGTTTCACACAGGCCCACTTCTCGAGCTTGTCCAGGTCCTTCTGGATGGCATCCCATCCCTCAGGCATGTCAACCGCACCACTCAGCTGTCTGCAACCTTGCTGAGGGTGCACTCGATCCCACTGTCTATGTCATTGATGAAGATATTAAACAGTACCGGTCCCAATACAGACCCCTGTGGGATGCCACTCGTCACCAATGTCCACCTGGACATTGAGCCGTTGACCACTACCCTCTGGATGCGACCATCCAACCAATTCCTCATCCACTGGACAGTCCACCCATCAAATCCATACCTCTCCAGTTTAGAGAGAAGGATGTTGTGGGGGACCATGTCAAAGGCACCACGTATTGCAGGGTGCCTACTGCAGAACAGGCTGATCTGACACATCTAAAGCCTGAGAAATAGCAAAGATCCTCCAGTGTCACTCCTCTGTTCACATTTTTCATCCTTTGTCTGGAGTTTTGAGATCCTTTTTTTTATGGATCTCCTTTAGACTGTGGAATGTTACACAGATCAACTAAAGCCTAAAAAGGAAGTCCTATTGTACAGGCAGTAAGATTGGATATTCACTCTACATCTGAATTATAATAATTCTGCCAGATCAATTATTGCTAATAATTATAAAGTCTTTAAAGAAAGGGTCACTAATGGAGAAGCAGTTTTAAAACCATTTAACTTTTTTAGAAAAGAAGGAGCAGCAGCAGGATATTTGTATGCAAAATGTTCATTTTCTTTCAAAAGGATGCCTGAATCATTACCTTGAGGGTCCCAAATTCTGCACACATATTCATAATATTTTAAAGCTTGTGTGTATTTCACTGCATCATTGTCCATGAAGTTGCTGAAGTAAAACAGAAGTGAATTATGGCAAATCAGAACTCTGAGACATAAAAGTCTTGGCAGTAGAGGCTAATGCTGCTGTGCATACCTCTGTGCTTAGTGATCACATAGAATAGGTACATTCCAGAACTAAATTTATCTCAGACATTGAAATTTAATTTACAAAGCTTTGGGGCCAGTGATTTGTGGCATTCATAGACCAAATTTGATGTGCTGCTACATCTATTTTATGACATCCACCTGCACATAAATACATATCAAAGACATTAAATAGCAAGTAAGAACCAAAAAGCTGCAGTGGCTTGGTTCATTCAGTAAAGTCATTGTCTCAGGGGTTAACTCACATCTCAGAACTATGGTGCAGATTGTGTTATGGCAACAAGTGGAACCATAATCCATTATTTTTCCAGGATGGATAATATGGTTGCACATTGCTGTAAAAAGGAGAATTGATGCTGAATGCTTGCTGTTTTCACAGCCATCTGCTAGGATGTGATGTTTTAGTCATTATGGAAAAATTAAAAATTAATTATACTGTCATGAAAGTAACCCTTATTACCTAGTTTGCATAATTTCATGTGTCTGCAAGAGTTGCTTCCCCCTTTCTTTCTCTGGATGACATATCAGGACAGTAAGCATGAGTATGTAAGAAGCAGAACTGTATAAATTTAGAAAAATACCTTTAGCTTGGGTCTTTTCAGAAAGTAAAACACTTATCCCACAAGAATCTGAGTAAGCATAGAATTAAGCTATATATGTAACAAAATAAATTAAACATAACCAAAGCCAAAAAGTCAGTGTTCATCTACCACCAGAAGTCTTACGTGCAGTCTGCCACACAAGCTTAGCTTACACAGAACCCCTCTGGGTCTGACTTTTCATAGCTTTACTGTTTTTCTAAACTTCATATTTGTGGGCTCACAGGTTTTTGTCGGAATGAGAGAAAGATGGTGTTTGTCTCTTTTTCCTTACCTCAGCAAGCCATAACAAATCCACATGACTCCCAGCTTTAGTTTAATGATCAATGAATATCAGCCACTACTCATCTTTCAAACATAACTTCTAAATCCCGGTGGACTTAATCAAGCCAACCAAAAGATGCATGTTGTAGTTCCCCGAGGTACCTGGGGATATGAACTCACTGAGAATTTTTGGAGAAATATTTCCTTTTCCTTCTAAAGATGCCGATTCTTCAAAAGCAGAACTTTTTGCACAAGTGCCATTTTTGTCTGAAAGCTTTTCAAGTTCAAGGTATAATTTCTGGCAAAAATCAGGATAAGATTCCCATGCCCAAAATAACTCTTGTTTTGGGCACTCTTTTGAAATGTGAAGCTCATTCTCCAGCAACCAGTTGCGTGCCCTGAAGAGCCTGTGGGTAGGGAGGCGTGTGCCTGTCTCCCTTCAGCCAAAACATCAGACAGTTGCCAAGGTGTAAGAAAAGGGTCAGACTTACCTCTGTCTGGGATAGTCTGCAGGCTGTCTTGTATTCCACACAGCAAAGCATTCTTCTCACCTTTTCCTAGGGGCTTCATTTTTTTTCTCTTGTATATACTAGAAGTAATGCAATACAGGATTCTAAATCCCGGGATTATCCAGGGTCAACTAAGTCCTCTTCAGATTTCATTTTTTGTCAGTTTATTAGTTTTGATGGTTCTCTGCAAACTTCTAAATGTTTAGAAATAGTAAAGGTTCTCACTGTATTACCTTTTTCCTCCTCATCTGCCTAAATAATAGCCTCCATTTAAAATAAGGACAGCTGGCAGGGGATTAACCTGAGAGAAATATTTGCCTTTGATATTCTTAGGGGAAAAAAAAGTAATAAGATGCACTATTTTAAAGGAATTCAGCATATTTGCTGTTTTAGTTCTTACACTTTCTGAGTAATTTTTATGGAGATTCTGTGCATGTGACCAAAGCTCTTCATAGTTGGTGCTAGTAGACTCCTGCATTCTGGCAGCAGGAGCTGGCTCCAAGTTAAAGCGAGTCCAAGTCTGGGATCAGTGGTGATATATAAGTAATAAGTTGCAATATTTTAAAGGAATTCAGCATACTTGCTCTTTAGTTCTCACGCTTTCTGATCACCATTATGTGATTCTCTGAAATCTTATTCCCAAATATCAAGAAACCAAGAATAAAAGAGAAAGTCTGATTACAAATTCCTAGATCAGTGGTTCCAAACTGTGGTCCATGAGGCCTTGGTAAGTGCCCTGCAAAACTGTCCTGAATATTGTTTTCTGTTGCAAATCTGACAAAACATCTAAAGTTTTTCTCAGCAAAGACTGAGGTTCCCGCTAATCCACAGTCCAAAAAGTAATCACTCTTCTAGGTGATACGACAAAGCTGAGAAGTAAAAACAAATGCTGACGGGTGGCCCTAACCACCTCCCGCCCCTCTTTGGACAGAGCAGTCTGCGAGTTGCATCTTGCACGGCCTTGGCCAGGGGTTGCAGACTGCTGCCGTTTCCCCCTAAGGGAAGGTGCTGCCTGGCCCCTAGAGCTAATCCTTCCAGGGAAATTACCCTCCCAGTTCTCCCCTTTGCTCAGTTAACATCTGCCGTTGTTAATTTGGCGACATTTTGCTTCTAAATTCTGCAGTGAGGGTGTGTGAGTAGACAGCGTGACAGAGCAATGGTCTTTTTTTACCGTGTATTGACATGTCTTCCCTCCTACCCCTCCAACCCTGAGCAGCGTGCTCGACAGCGCAAGTCGCCTGGATGAAGAGCATAAGCTGATCGCCAGGTATGCAGCAAGGCTGGCAGCAGAAACTTCTTCATCAGTAAGTGTTTTAATTAAAGGAAGGTGCTTTCCTTCTGTCGTGTTCCAGGGGCTTGGCAAGATCAGGGAAATTACATCTGACAGTCTTAATGATTAATGAACTATTTTTCCCTACCCTTTTCATCAGACGCTGTTATGCTTTAGTAATAACACTTTTATGCAGTCCATTTAAACCGAAGAATCCACATGCTAATGCATATAATCTATATACTAATGCAATGGTATTTAAAGAATTACAGCAAAGGGAATCTGACATCTTGAACTCAGGAAAGACTAGAAAATTTTGTCTGGACTAGCTTTGGTTAAAGGTTAATGATTTACTGCCGTGGAAAAATGGGGTGGTGAATCCATTTTACTCTTTAGTTCAAATATTACGGCCACTGGGGCCCTAAGCGCTGAGGATTTTAAAGAATGATCTTCAGCAGGATGACTGTAATGACCCCCTGCATTAGCCCCAGCTCCCATTTTCATTTCAGAGCAATGATTATTCTGCTCTATGTATCCCAAGATAGAAGGTGATGACAGGCTAAAACCTAACTAACTATATTCAGGAGTAAGAGAGAGTGAAGCAGGAACCTAATTGAAGTATATAAAATCCTAAATGGCACAAATAAGGTCAGCCTAGTTACTTTTTTTCCATCTCAGCACATTTGATAGAACAAGGGACCATAAATGATGTTTAAGTGAAAAGCAGCCGGTCTGGAGTGCCAGGAAGCGTATTTTCACACTGAGATTCACACTGCGGGGTCAATTGAAAGGGTGAAATCAGGCACCGCTCTTCGTGTAAAAATGTTGAGTCACGTTTATCCCAAGTGAAGGCAGTGAAGATGAATCTGCCACCCCGTGCAGCCGTCTGTCATGGAAGATTTCACACTACCTGCAGCTGCAGGGGAAGAGAGGGATGCACGGGTGCTCCTGGTCTGCCAGCCCAGCCCACATCAACCCCTTCCAGAGGCATGACGCAGTGTTTCAAATTTGAGGCAACCTGTAGGTGTGATGGTCCTGTTTCTGAAGGATGGTAATTCTTTATGGAAACAAGATTGCCTGTTAGTAATGTCTCTGGGTAGAAACCGGTAGAAATCAGTTGTATAAAACATGTGTCTGTGATATGGGGGAAAACTTAGGAAACAATATTTAAGTAGCTTTTGAATAGAGCTGGTTTGAAGGAAAATACTGAATTTCTCTTTGCCATCCATCTGTGCTCTTTGAACAAAAGAGACAGAAGGAAAAGAGAAGGTTTCTGTATGCAGAAATGTGGCACCACGTTAGGAGCACAGTGGAAATTTGTAAAGCTTTGCTGATGGTCATTCTGTTTTTTTAAGGAACCAGATAACACTGGGCATTCAGGATAAAGATCCTGGTTCCCTCTGTATCAGTCGTGACATCCATCAGCGTGTATCAGTTCTTCTTCTTTTTGCACTGCTCTCCTTCCCTATGGTTGGAGTGTTAATGGGAAAATGTACCCATAGCACGAAAAATAGTAAGTGGTTACAGGCACGCATCCTTTCCCCACAGACAGTGCTAACGTTATCACTGAGATGTATCTTCATCCTTTCTGAGGGACCATTCCTGCAAGGTGCCACCTCCTGGAGGAGGAGGTGCCTGGCATCACATAAAACTGGGCTCCCAAGTTACACTTCACGGGGCTCTTATGGTGAGAAGCACTCAGATCACAGCAGTAACTCAGCAGGGTATTTTTCAGTGTCTGATTCTTTCAGGTTGGAGTTAGAAATAAATTGATTTCTTGGATAGCTGTGAAACTTCTAATGTCTTGCTCCTCATTGTCATTGATACAATACTGAAATACAGGAGTGTGAACAAGCAAACCAGTACTTGGTTATTGCTGATGAACATGAAAAGAGAACATAGTCCAATGAAGCTGTAGTGAGCACTGCCTAGTTTGGTAAATAATTTAATTCCCACTTCATTTTATTGGGGAAAAAAGGTTCTGCTATACCTGAAGGACTGGGGAAAGAGCTTTTCTGAAGTATCATCAGAGTGGATAGGAAAACTTGGCCAAATGGGTCACACAGCCAGACTGAAAACTGAGTACAGCTTTCAGACTGAAAGTAAAACCATACTTTCAAGAGAAGGAAGCATCACTGCATTGGAAACACATCCCCTTCTTTTTGGAGAGGGATGCTGGTTTTTGCTTCAGTGTATTCCTCGTCTGTAGTATCAAAATTAAGAGCCATATTACAGCAACTGCCTGCAGCAGTGCCATTGCCTTTTACCATTGGTCCAGAGGAAGCTCCTTGAAGAAGCAATGAATGACAAGACGGTAAACACTGAGTCTTATTTACTCTAGCACTTACCCTGCTTTTACTAGCAATGGAGCCATACTGGTATGAGCACAACATGGATGCTCTTTTTTTAGTGTAGGCAAGCCTGGTACTGCATTTTCTGTAAGCGGATTTCACAGAACGGATCTGCATTGAACTCATGAGTGCATGCTGGCTATTCCTTCAATGCAGCCTTCTCTTTTACAACAGCAGCAGGGTCAGCAGAGAGGGGCATCAGATATCTCCTTCACCATTGACGCAAACAAGCAACAAAGGCAGCTGATTGCAGAGCTTGAAAATAAAAACCGGTAAGCATCCACAAAGTACCTGGTTTTGTTCAGTCCCATATATTGTGTATGTTTGTTTGTTTCCTAACATTTTTTACCACCTGCTTCTGTGCAATGTGCTTATACATGCGCATACATCTCCTGCTACAAAAAGCATAGGGCACAAAAAGGTCTGCAGAATATGACAAAGGCTTTGAAATCCATAGCTACCCTGTGTTTTAATGAGTGTACTGTTCAATGACGTCGTATAATCATTGGTACTTTACTGTTTGCAGCTGCTGTTTGTTAAGAGTTAAAAAAAAGAAAAAAAGCCTGTCCTGTTTCAAAACCAGGTTGAGTTGGATCCTCTGTAGCACTATAACATGAAATGATAAAAGCATCAGTCAACACTGGTAACGTTATGCTCCTCTGCTTTTATTTGTGAAAAAGATGATTAAAGCTCTCCAGAACACAGTCTGCCTGGGAAAGGTTTGCAGAAAGGTTAGCAGCGAGTTAGGCTGCTGATCAAACGAGACACTAGATATGGATGTGACTGAGACTGAGAGAGTGTCCAGGAGAAATACGCCAGCCGGCCCCGAAAAGGAGCGACGCCTGTTTGTTAGCAGCAGAGGATCTGGCCTTGGGTATCAGACTGCCTGATGCCATGAAATGTATGGCAGCAGAGCTCTGTGTTTACTGTCGGACTGTAAAATAGAGGCCAGCCCAGACCAGATGGTTTCCTCTTCCAAACTCTGCACTGCCTTCTGTCACCGTGTAATGAGCCACCAGCTCCAGTCTCAATTTGTCTTTCATAGTTTGAGGCTGCCTCCTGACCGTCTGCTATCCAGCACGTTGTGAAGAAGAGAAAAAATCCACAAAGGTTTCAACCTTCTGCTGCAAAGCTTTGTGTTAGCCTTTTGACAGCACTCCAGGGCTGGCAAGCCGGTCATAACAAGTCCTATTAAAGGGCTTCTCCATGAATTGTTGACTGCTCTCAGATGTCTGCTTACACTAAAAGTATTTTTTTAAGTGCTAAATATTTTCTCTGATACTCAAGAAGGGCCAGATAGGTTACTTTAATTTTTGTTAAGTTCATGTGCTTGAAATGTTCATGGAGAAGAATTAGAAGGGAGTAATATAATTAAGAATAGAGCTATTTCATGTCTACCTCTGATTTTTGGGGGTCTTGAAGAAATATTTCCCTTTATGGTGAAATCCTGAAAGTTTATTTAAAAAATACCCAGAGCCCTCTCCCATTGCTGAGGGCTTCTTTTGTTGGTTGGAGCCCAGTCATTAAATCTACATTGATGAAGAGCTACATACAATCGTACTGTTTCTCCTCTTGCGATGTCTGGTGAGCTGGTTTTGTGGAAAATTACTGACTTGTAGTCTTGCTTATTCTCCTCCCCAAGAGAAATCCTACAGGAGATCCAGAGGCTGCGACTTGAACATGAGCAAGCATCTCAGCCCACACCGGAGAAGGCACAACAAAATCCCACTCTACTTGCAGAGCTCCGGCTCCTGAGGTAAGTCCACAGCAGTAAAACCTCTGGCCATGACTGGGGCCAGCCAGTCATTCTCAATAAGAGAAGAAATAAGAGATAAGCGTGTCTTACAGTTTTGGGGGCTTTTTTAAGTAAATAACACAGTATGTATTTTTTCTCCATTTTCAGTGCAGGCTGTAGTCCTAGAAGTAATTAAGCTTATGCTTTAAACAGCATGCATGAGGAATCTCACATATTACTCATCTACATTAAATTAAGCATGTGCATTAGTGTTTGCAGAGTTAGGCCCTTAGGTCATTTGGAATAGGTCCCCACAGCCCTTTCCAAATGCCATTAATTATATGGGGGAAAATGCCGTTCCGTCAGAACAAATGCTTCTACAAAGACTTCTCGTTTATGCTAAAGTAAATACAGAGCTACATGAAAATACAGCTAGAATTAGATGTTAATTTTTGGAAATTTTCCTCATGTGTTGAGCTCTAAGGAGAGGTCAGCTCTCTTCACGGTGCAAAACCAGGCTGCAGAATGATCCTGGAATGACAGAGGAGTAATGTCATCTGCAGCAGCTGAACATTTAGAGGATCATTTCTCCAATTATCCCACCAAGCTAAAAACATTGATATGGATGTGTCTGCATGTTAATTAGGATACTCTACATGGATTTACTAATTGCCATGTATATCACATTGAAGAACAATTATCATTGGCCCAGATCCGTAGGCTCCCTGCAAGTCCTGAAGTTCATGTTGTGAGAGCCAGACAGAGAATCCAATAAGAACTATTCAAAACACTTCATGTGAATAGAGAATAGAGTGTAAACACTTTCTTTCTAGTGAAACAATGCCAGATTAAATTTTACCACCCCCCCCATAGAGCAGTTCTCTCATGAGAAGACTAAAGACATTTTTGGCCACTTAGCTGCTCCTCACACAAGTAATATTTTAGTGGTTTGATTCATAACCAAAGGAAATTACTGTAAGAAATTGTGCTAAATTTTTTCTTTACAAATACGGTATAATTTTATTATTGAGTTTTCCAGACTAAAATATTTTTCTATTTCACAAATAATTACAATTGCTTTCTAATCTGAAGACAAATAAGCTTCTTCATTTCTCTGACTGATTTTAGTATGTAATTACTTCTAGATATCTACAGGCAAGTGACATTCTGTGAGACATATAAAACTGACTGTGATGAAAATGTGTGCACTACATAAAGTATACCAATAATGTAGCTCCTGCGCATCAAGCCTAAAGTCTATTTTAAGCAGGTTTAGGAGATTAGCTTTCTATGTAGTTGACAAATAAAATTCATTATCCTTAAAAAAAAAATCAAATGATTGTGCAGTGTTAGCAGGCTGACTACTTAATTTTTCCCTCTTTTCAATTTTGCTACACATATTAAAAGCATAATACCCTTATTTGAATTTCCTGACACGGGATGTTCCTAGGGCAGTGATGCTGAGTTCCTCAATTATGATATCTTTTCTGATTTAATATGCAGTGTCAGAGTCAGAAAATAACTTTTAATCTGTGGGTCTGTACTGCTTTGCTCACCTTCTAAAGTGTTCACCATTTGAAAGGCAAAAGATTGGCTTCTGATTTACTGTGGAATTTCGACACCACCTCAAATTCCTAGACACTTAAGATGTCACAATATAAAAAAGCAGGACTCAGAACAACAGCACTGATGTACACGTGTTAACCCTACAGATTTTTGGGGCTTGAAGCAATTAGGGCAGTAGGGCAATTTAGTTCATATAATATTAAGAAATGCTGGAATCTGTAAATTACGTTGTGGGTACCTGTCCCAGCATCTTTCACTAGCTGCTGTAGTGTTACAGATTCGCTGAAATGAGGTTCTGAACACAGCATTCCTTCACATTACCAGTGCTGTCTTGGAGACAGGTTGGAAAGCCCATTACTTCCAAGAACTTGCTCTGGAGTACAGCGGGAGAAAAAAGTCAGAGGAGCGGTCTGTACATTGCATGCTGCTTAGATCCTCTTTCCCCGTAGAATGAATCTAAAACCCAGCAGAGGTCTGTGCTAGGACCTGACACTTTGAATTACATGGGAAGGATATCTTATTTCTATTAGCAGTTTCTTAAACTCAGTTGCCTTTGTACAATTCACAGCGTTTCCAACCCTTACATGCCTGGAACAGAAAAGCCAGCACAGGCAATTTGTAGCAGAAAATAGATTAATCCTCCAGAAGAGTAAACACAACCTGGCAGTGTTACTATATGATCCTATTATATAGGTGGGAGAGAGCACACATGAGCAATCCTGTAGAAATCAGTGTTGCTTATATCAGTAACTGCTCACTTACAGAGAAGGCTCAAAATCAGTGTTTCGTATTTCCCTAAATATAGGAAATGTACTTAGTCTTGTTGGCACTGGTGCTTTTCCATTTAGGATTAAATTGTAATATTTTGTAGGTAGTACAAGGCTAATGACATAGTGGGTTTATGTTATTTGCAACACAGTAGTGTATAAAATATACCTAATATATATGTTTAATATGTATGTTTAATAATGAAACAACAGTAATGATGTTGTTAATTACGTCATAGCTTCCAGGAGGCAACAATTTTATTTTGTATTTATGTGGGGACCTCTCACACAATTTAGTGATTGAATATGTGCAAGTGCTGAACCCCCGTCCTGTGCAGTGGAGCTGTGCAGAATCAAAGCTGTTCCCATTTACGTGGACACAAACTGGCTGTCACACTTGGAGTGGCTCAGTGTTCACACTGTCACAGGACCAGCACTGGACTCCGAGTCCAAAGAGCTATTTTCAGGCAGTTATATCTCCACTATATGATAGTTTTACTCTTGCTTTCAGAAAAAAAATAGAAACAAAAGCAGATCGCTGTGGTTTTCTGGCTGAATTTCTGAAGTCTCTTAGCTTCTCTCATATCTCGCTCTGTTCAGTGCTCCTGCTGTAATTTCCTGTCCTTGAGGGCATGGCTTTAATTTCTCCTGACAGCTAGTGAGGTTATTGACTAGAGAGGTCCAAAGACAAAAACTGCCAGGCATTCCCACAAGGGAATATAACACAAATTTGTTTGAACCTCATTTGTTCTTTGGAGAAGGGTCTGTGTCAATGTCTGTCTTTTTCCTAATCACTATATTCAGTCCCATATTCATCCCCCATATTCTCAGTATGACCGAACTCTAAGCACTGTGCTGAACTCATACAGTGTGTTTGCTTTCCTGCGGTCTATAGGCATATACCTCATAGTCGGGCTGGGGAAACGATGCAGTTAAAAGCTGCTGATGCTGTGAGGGGTAAGCTCTGATCGGATCTGCTTGTTTCTCAGGCAGCGGAAGGATGAGCTGGAACAGAGGATGTCTGCTCTCCAGGAAAGCCGGAGGGAGCTTATGGTTCAGTTAGAAGGCCTCATGAAACTGCTGAAGGTAAGGAGCTCCACCTGATACTCCCAAGGAGAACAGGCAGAGTGAAGCAAGAGAGGAGAGGGAGGAGATATAACCACAGAATTCTGCAGAACTTGACTATTTCCACCTGTAAAATTTGGCTTTGTTTCCTTCCCTTTCTATTTTTTGCCTTGGTCTTTCAATTCAGGGGTTTCAAATGGTGCTCAGATGATGTTGTTCCTGCAGTAACACTGCATCGTCATTGTCACCTACTGCTAAGTGGATGGAACATTAGAGACAGGCTTGGAACAGGTTGCCCAAAGATGGAACAGGTTGCCCAGAGAGGTGGTGGCTGCCCCATCCCTGGAAACGTTCAAGGTCAGGTTGGACGGGGCTCTGAGCAACCTGGTCTAGTTGAAGATGTCCCTGCCCACAGCAGGAGGGTTGGACTAGATGACCTTTAGAGGTCCCTTCCAACCCAAACTATTCTATGATTCTGTGATTCTAGCTATTGAAGAATTAATACAATCCTTTAAATAATATTGCAGCATGATGCAATACAGTCCTGTTTTGCTCTTTAGCAGAAGGATTTGGCCGTATCTCTGGATTTCAGGCTAGCAGTTTCTGGATCGGCCATTTGACAATGTCCAAACACAAAATATTTTCTGGTCCAGTTTCAGCTGGTTTTAGAGTTTTCTCTGTTGAGCACTTCAAATACAAAACAAAAGAATGGGAAAAGAAACAAAACGACATGTAAAACGTGATAACTAATAACTGTGAGAAAAACAGCTCAGCACTGTATACTATTCTCTACTCCAGCTGACAGTATACAGAATTGTTTTTACTAGTTCCTTTAACTTTGCCTGTTCGGTTGCTAGTTCTGTCATACGTGCCATTTGACAACCGCATCTAACTCTCTGATCTTAGAGATGCTTTCCCAACAACACTTGGTCATTTTCAAAAATACAGAAACAAGCCCTTATTAAACAGATGAAACATGCCTCAACAAAGGATCTCGGTTAAAAATGGAGATATCAAAAAGCATGTGCATTTTTAAGACAGACTAGGATGAGATGGAAAATGTGTCTTTATTTGCAGAGTCCAGCACTATTTTACCTGATGTGCCTCAGGACAGATGATGCCAGAAATTCACATTGGAAGAAAGTGCTCTGAATAGCATAAGAGTCTGTTTTGTTGTTGGCCATGCCAGATAAAGTGAGCACGTGGAAATTCAGTGCAACATGGGTCAAATATGGCTCTGATAAAAGCAGAAAGAATTTCACTGAAATCCATTTGGCAACATGTATTTGCATCAAAGGATGAGTTTGACCCCTTATGTCATTTGCATCTCCTCAGGCACAGGCTTCTGCAGCCACGATGCAGGAATTGGTGGCACCTAAGCAGCAGAGCCCACCGAGTAGCCAGCAGATTTTTGGGAGCTGGGAGTAGACAGGATACCTTTTGCTCTACCTATGAAATGCTGCAGTGCTACAACTAGCAGTCAGGGCTGCCTGCTGTCATTGCACTGCCTGGACAAAGAGAATTTGGGGTAGGAAATGATAGTAGCTTTCTGCACGCTTTGCACTGTTCTGGTGTTTCAAAGTGTGCAGAGGTGGGACCATAACCTGGTCACATACCTTCAACCATCTCGACTGTAGCTTTAACCCTGTGCTCCAAATTTGGCTTTGTTTTCTGTTCTTCACTTACATCCTGGCTAATCTCATGTGCTGATCCTCTTTTTCTTTAGGAAGAAGAATTGAAACAGGTAGTAAGTTACCTCCTTCTTGGAGGCCTCACTAACTCCTAACTGTGATTGTGTTCCTGTGATTTATTTTACTTCCTTTGCTTGAAATGTGTGCGTGTTCTTTTGACCAAAATATTAATATTTTGCAATTCTTTCACACATTATTTTCAAGTATCGTGGAGCAATTTTCAGTTAAACATCTTAGCCCTCTAGAAAGTGAGTCATGGCTACAAGGAGTCTTGATCTTTTTCTCACTTCTCTAAACAAGAACACGTAAGATCTGGAAACCACCACCCAGATGTAGTGAAACCAACCTAGAATATGAACTAAAGAACACTTCTACCATAGATAACATTTTGAAAATCTAATGAGAATTTTGGAACTTTAAGAAAAAATATAACTGAGTTTAAATTAGGCCAGGACAATGAGTTTGAAAATCCCACTTTATCCAGAAAAAGTCAGGGCATTGTGTGCACATCTTTTAAAGTCGGCATCAATACTAACAGTCCCATGAGTCTTCAGGAAAATAATGTAGTTTCTAAATGGCTTCTACAACCTAGATCAAAAACGGCAAGTATTTATATTACTAATGGTAAATTTTAGAAGATCTAATTGTTTTGGAGCTTTTTAGTATTGAAATGGATCTTGGAAAGATAGTAGGCTAAAAAAAAGCACTTTTTAGACAGCAATCGGGTTTATGAGTCCAGTAAAAACGTTTCATTTTAATAAAACATGCTTCCTGTTGCTTTCATCAGCAGAAGTAGTCACAAGTCTGATGTGTTCTGTCCATAGTAGAGCATGCAGAGTTTGTAGGTAATACTCACCTTCATAAAACTAACATTTTGGCTAATTTTTGTAGACCATCAATCTGTTGCACCAAACAAAAAAATCTGACCAAACATCACCTCTGTGTAAGGGCCGTCTTTTTGATTGTGCATAACAGTATTAAAAGAACTTCCATTCACAAAAGAGAGGTTTCCAACACGACAAGAGTTTCCCTACCATACAAAATGTTCACTGGACAGTGTAAGTGAAAGCACATTTTCAGGCTATTATGAGATATGATTTTTTTCTTCCGAGAGTAATAGCCTTGCTGAATACCAGGTGATGACGCTAGGGAACTACTCTCACGATTTCCATTAAATGATCCCCATTACACTATGCCATTTCATGATCTGTTGAGAGAAACAGGATTAAATTAATTTCTGGAGGAGTTCAATTGGAATGAGCAGCCTGGCAATTCATCTAATGCTTATGAACTTTCTATTTCTCTCCTGCCCTTCCTTGAGAAAGGGTAATGAGTTCTTCATATCCGCGTCGTTTGATGAGGCTGTGAGACAGGCTTTCCTCATATGTCATCCCAGTTCAGTTCCGGCAGAGGGAGCAATGGGCTAAAGCTCCTGTAAAGCCAGTTTTCATTTCAAGCCTTTTATCCTAAGCACGCATGACAGTTGACAGTGGGAAATCTTTTCCTGCCTAGCAAGGGTTAACTTAAAATCCATAGCAGGTTGACTAGGGATGGTGAATTAAATAAAATACATCGCAGTTTTCCTAAAAGGCATGAGAATATTGCTAGCTGCAACCAAGTACAGCATAAAAGCTGAAGCCATCCACATATCTGCGGTGGCTGTGGTAGCTCCCCTTTCAGCATGCCTTAGGCCTCAGCTGGTGGGGCTGCCGAGGTTTGGGAGCAATTCGGTGCTCGATTTCTCTGCTGAGATTACTAAGAAGGCACTACTGACTATCTTAGCAGGTTTCAGGCCGTTAGCTCTAGCCTGTGAAAACCACGTTTCTCCTGACAACCACTAAGCAGGAATCCTATCCTAATAGCACTCCATTCCCGCAAACTTGGGCTGAGGTGGATCTAGATGAGTAAAATAGAATGAAAATGTTCACCTCTCTGAAATCAGCAATTCCCTAATATCCTCCTGTTTCAACTTGCTGTTCATCAGTTCTGTCTGATACTGCCCAAATAGTAAAAAAACAGAGGAGTTTTTTGCTGCACAGGGGACTCCAAATGCTTCATCTCCCTGTGCTTCCCAAACAGTTTGTTCCAACACTGAAAGCTACAGATAAGAGAGCACTGTTTATCATAAACACAAGATCTCAGTCATAGCTGCAAAGCAGACACAAGGGAAAGCGCTGGTGTGCAGCAGCTTTTACATTTCTCTTGTGGGAAAATTCCAGCGAAGAAGTACTGGCAGGCATCTGTTATTTTTAGTAAATAAAATGCCTATTCTGAAGTTCATTCCTTAAATATGACTTGACTATAGGAAGCAAATTTTGTCCATTTTTTTCTCATCTTCTCTGAAAGTTCCCACTGTTGTTGTTCCCCAGAACTGAGATCAAAGGCAAAGGGGAGCTGAAGAAAAAGGGCAAGCAAAAGAGGGAGCTGGGAACCAGAAATTCTTTCACAAATTTGTTTCACAGAGGATGAAACATCCCCCATCGGGGCATGAAAGGAGATAGCTGTAGCTCCCAGATCCCCTGCCTGATGTGCAGGGGGTGCGACCTCCAAGGACCTTGGAGCACCTCCAGGTTGCTCTGTGCCCTGCCTCTGGAGGACTAGAGATCTGCATTTCTGCTGCAGTGGGTACAGATGATTCCAGAAACAGGAGAGCATCTGGCCCTTATATATTCCACTTCCCTTTCATCCATCATTTAAATGTTCTAAAACTGATCATTAAAGAAATTATAAGTATTAAATCCTCCATTCTCCCATCAGTAACGTGCTTATTCCTCATAAACCTCATTTGCCCTTGATGTTTCTCTGGTGATAATGTCTCTTAAAAAGGGGTGATAGGAGAAAAGAACAAATAGCTTAGTGTTCTGATACATTATTTATGGTCTGGGACAGGGTTTTCTAAAAATCTCAAGGGCAATGCTGCACTCCTCCTGCAATGGGCTGCTATTGTCTTTTTTAGAACATATTTGCCAAACCATATCAGGGCTACAGTGGCAGCCACTACAGGAGTCAAAAGAAATGGAAAGAGTTAAGAAATCCTTCTGAATTCTCAAAATAAACCCAGGGTGAGGGAAAAACCAGCCCTAGGGTTACTTTTCACTGTAAACAACCAGGGGCACATGTTGCTGTTCCCCTTTAGCAGCACTCAAGCCACCTCCATCCTTGGCATCTACCAAACACAGGTTTTCAGTCAAAAGCCGTGTGCAGTTTGGTGTGGGCTCCAGCATTTGTTTTTCCTTACATGGATAAATGTTCGCAGGGGTTTTGAAACAGTGGAGGAAAAGGCCACTGTGTCTCTTGGTATCGCTCACCCAGCTGCGTTTGTAAAATGTAAAAATGACTATTTTGTAAAGTCTGCTTCAATTTCAGCTAAGTGATACTAACTATGAGGTGCTAACAGCATGGCATTTTATATGACTGGTGTTAAAACATTTTCACTTCCAGCAGCTGAACCCATAGCAGGAATTTATATTGCCCTATCCCCACGGTGTTTTGGGAGTGCCTGAGTATATCCTGTAGAGCGAACAATTTAATAGTGTATGATTTAATCGTGGCTTAAAATAGTTCTCTAGCTCCAAATAAGAAGCATAAAGCTGTACTATTTATTGCAAGTGTCAGACTTTATGTGACTGAGAGGTTGCAGGTACCGTGAACTTCTCCTGCAGGGAGGCGGAGGGCAGGGCTGTGATCAGCTCTCACAGCAGTGCTCTGATGAAAGGGGCTGTTTCAGTCCCTCGCCCAGGCTGAAAGCCACGTCGGTGCCAGCATCTTTTCCCTTCTCACAGTCTGAATGGGTTATGTTTTATCAAACATGCGTGGTAACGGGGAGGGGTGAGAGAGGGAAGAGGGCAGAGAGAAGGTCTATACTTTGGTGCTTATTAACTTGGATTTTTTTTAATTTAGCTGTCTGGCGTTTTCCCATGCTTAAAGGAAGTCAGATCTTGACTCATATTTTCCTACTTAATATTTTTCTACATGGAAGCCTTGCTGTCTGCTAACAACTGACTTCAGTATATTTGTTTTAGCAAAATTAACATCACCCAACTGATCTACAAACAGCATGATGCCTTTAAGCTGAGGGAAGGGTTACAAGGACAGCAGGTGAGGGCTCTTGCAAAGACCTGTTTAACCCCTTGTGACTGTTTTGCAGACCCAAGGTGCAGGCTCCCCGCGTTCCTCACCCAGCCACACTATCAGTCGACCGATTCCAATGCCCATCAGGTCTGCCTCTGCCTGCTCCACCCCAACCCACGCACCTCAGGACTCTCTGACCGGGGTGGGAGGAGATGTGCAGGAAGCCTTTGCACAAAGTAAGTCTTATTACTAGCTTGCCTGAGGTACTCAGAGACTATTTGAAGAATCGTTATTTCTTGTGGTTAATGACTAAACGAACTTGAGCTTCTGAGTTGCATGCAATGAAACAAAACCAAAAAGAAAAAATCTGCAACAACTGTTTTGCCATTGAAAATCAACCTTGTTAGCCATGAGACTTTGCTGCCAAAGCGAGCAGATAAGCAGAAACTGGGCAATGATGTCAATTAATGGATTTTGTGGTAAGAGGGAATTTTGATGCAAGATGGTCAGACCAGTTATCAGTGCTGTGTTAACCAGAAGAAGAAGAACTGCTGTTGACCTCCACAAGGCATTGTCAGCATGGTTGCTTTTAAATAAAGAATTTGCTAGGAACAGATGATACAATCATAGAATTAGTTCAGGTGGAAAGGGCTCTTGTAAGTCACCAAGTCCTCTGGCTCCAAGAAAGGGGGCTTCAAAGTGAGATCAGACCGTTCAGGACCTTAACCAGTTGAGTTCTGGATGGCTCCTGGTACACATTTTCCACAGCCTCTGTTCCAGTGTTTGACCATGCTTACTGTGTAAATTTTTTGTCCTTGTATCTGATTGGAACATCCCTTGATGCAACTTGTGACTGTTGTCCCTTGTCCTTTTGCTTTGGGCCTCTGAGAAGGGTCCCGCTAGACTAGACAGGAATCAAGTCTGGAAGTCCAGGTGACTTCCAGACAAAGGAAGTCCAGTCCCTTCCTTTGTGTTTCCACAAAACCGCGGTAGGCTGCACCGTGTTTCTCACTCCTCTTTCCACTCTTTTGTCAAGTAACAGTAAATGTTAAACTGTTTTGAATTTCTAAGGCCACAGATTAAATGATTATGTTGAATACTAAAGAAAGTAAATAGTCTATGTGATCTAAATGAAGAAATATTCCTTCTTTTTCTAATCTGCTCTCTCCTAAAATATTTACATCACTGCAGTTCTTTTATTTGAATATTTTTTTTCCCTGTTTCCCTAGTACAAATCAAATGTAAGTGGAGCTCTGGAGTTCCTCTGCTACGGTGGAAGCGTGTTTGTTCTCTCTCATGCCCTCTCATGCACCCTTCCCCTTGATTTTCATGGGAATTGTGTCTGTGTGTGTATCTTAAGACAAGGTTGAATCTATAATGCAATCAAGAACTTTCTACTAAAGTGCTAGTCAATTCGTGTATTGAACATAGGCATAATTCAGATATCTCATTTTCTGTGGCAAAAGAAACAGGCAAGGTATATTTTCCTTCTTTCTGCTGTGAAAAAAATCGAGACAGGCAAAAATGTGGACCACTAACCCCTATGCTGTTATAGGACAGTTTCTTCCAGAGCTAGGAGTAGGAGAAATAATGTAGTGGCGACAAGAAAATATCCATAAATAATGCTAAGGCTGCCTCAGGCAAATGCTTTTTAAGTATATAAATATGTTCTGTTCAAGATAAAAAGCAACATAAAAAGGGAAGCGATCGCATTTAAAAACTGCTGCATTTGATAAATATCTAGCTTTATGTCATTATTTACCATATTCTCTAGATGGGAAGGTCAAACCCAAAGAACTTGAAGCCAGTCGTTCTGTCACATCTTGACACAAGACTTTGGGGGGGGGGGAGTGGGCTGAGATTTTACGGCTCCATTCTGTGCTGCACCAACAGAGATCCTATATATACATAATGCAGACAGGCCATGGTTAAAGCACGGTTTCTCTTGTGTTTTTTTTCTCTTTCATAGTGTTTGCAATAGTTCAGAGATGATACAAAATTGAGAAGAGTAGAGAGGGAGTGGCTGGCTGTGTGTGTGTAAGAGAGGGATGCCCTCTCTTTAATTTACATTCCAGTAACCATTTGCTAATGGATATATTAAAAAAACCTCTTTAGGATTTGGGAAACTTTTTTAAATGTATTGTTTTACATTCAGCCAGTTTTAAAGAATCTACAACAGTCAAATCCTGCCAATTCCTGTGAATAATCCAGTCTGGAAGATTAGAGATTCTGTGGGATATATTGATTATTCAGCTACAATAGGAGCTATGTTTGGGATTTGGGGGAGTTAAGCACACGTTACACACAGCCTGCTCCTAGGGAAGGAGTATTTCATGCAGCTCACAAGAATCTTTCATGATTGGTGGTTAAGGGAATATTGCCAGGTTCAGCAGGGAAGCACTTCTAGATCCATTATTAGAAAGAGTTTAAAAGCAGCCTGGGGCTGTTTAGAGAGGCAATAGTGCTTCCTTTATTAAAAAAAAAAAAAGAGAGAGAGGGAAAGCAAATTATGGAATATACGAGAAAGTCCTTGAGCTACAGGAGAGGCTGAGAGGCAGCGGAGAAGAAAAATCCGTATCAGTCTTGATGAGGTCAAGTATGTTTCTTCAACATTTGCCATAATTATCTGGCAAATACCTGGCAATAATGGTGTCATTAAACAGAGCTGTGGGAACTTAGAGAAAACACTTCATTTCTTCCCTCCTCCCCCACAGACATTGTAAATGAGTTCACGCTGGATTTAATGTTCCAGGCCTGGTCTGCTGGTGTCACCACACAAATGCAAGCTTGATGGCAATGAATAATCTCCACATATCTGGCATTGTGATTAAATGAAGCATGAGGGTAGGCTTCTGCTCTTGCATACAGCATAAGTAAATGAGGCCATTCTGCAAAGAACTCTTCTGCACGTGTCCCTCGTAAGGACTTTGATACCCTGAATTATCACAATGGCAGCTTTCAACAAGGTTAAAACTGCTTTCAATAGGAAAACATATGTCTTGTGAAGAATAGTAACACTGTGTTTTGTCTGTCTCTTGCTTCAGGTGCAAGACGAAACTTAAGAAATGATTTGCTGGTGGCAGCAGATTCAATCACCAACACCATGTCTTCTTTGGTAAAAGAACTAAATTCTGGTGAGTGAGGCTAACGAGGGTGGATAGTCACCACACTGACATTTCACATATATTTGAAAAAATGGGAAGTAGGAAAATATAAACCAACAAAAAAGCAGTGCAATGTGTCTTCAAAGCTTTTTATGCTTTTAGAAAAAAAATCCCTAAATAACAGCTTCAGGAATACAGCCATTCTGAAAGCCGTGGACATAGAGGTGTAGCTGGATACAGTGGAAATTTTGAGAAGTTTGTTGACTCCACGTGGAGTGTGATTTCGCTCTTTAGAAATTTCATTCTAAAAGCATAGAACATATAGGACCTGTTGTAAAATGCAGTCTGTAGTATTCTCATAAAAATGTCCTACCTAGTAACTGAGATAAGCAAAAGCTTCACTATTCTGTCCTACCACAAGAAGAGAACTATTAGCTCTGCAGGTATATGTAGAATAATATACTGTTATTCCCTAATAAGGAGGTGGCAATCTAAGTTGGAAAGGCAGAGAAAGGCTTAGAGAAATAGGCAAGTATACTTACTCTCGTGAAAGTTAAATGGAACCACGTGTCACCTTTTGCTTCACAGAAGTGGGCAGCGAGACAGAAAGCAATGTGGATTCTGAATTTGGACGGACCCATTTTGACGACCTTGTTCCGTCCCCAACGTCTGAGAAGGCTTTCCTCGCGCAGATCCATGCCCGGAAGCCAGGGTACATCCACAGCTCTGCTGCCACCGGCTCCATCCGCAGTGACATGTGGGTACCTGCTTGATTCGCCTTCTTAATCTCATTCTTTTTCTGTTGAAAACAATATGCAGCATGTAATAGTTTCTCTCCCTCTCAACTACTTGATTACCAAAAAAAAAGTCTAAATCCAAGTGAGGACAGCTTCATGGTTAGATAGTAGTAAGCTCTGCAAACGATAAAGGCCAGAACTTCGGATGTCTTCAGGAGTGAGCTGTCTTACTGTACCAGACTCCAGTCTGGTACACACGGGCGGCATGGAGGCTGTGGGACAGCTGTGCTCCCTAATATGCCCTGCAGTCTTATTGGTTGAGTCACCATCCCTGGACGTATTTAGAAGACGTGTAGATGAGACGCTTAGGGACATGGTTTAGTGGGCATGGTGGTGTTGGGTTGACGGTTGGACTCGATGATCTTAGAGGTCTCTTCCAACCTTAATGATTCTATGATCCTATGATTCCCTGCTTATCCAGACTGAGGGGCCTGTTGGAGCCCACTGGAAAAAGAGAAGTTTTTAAATGGAAAAGACAGAATGCTTTTTATTGACCAACTCAATTGATCAACAAACGGATTTATTTTTAGAACCTGAATCTTCCTATCAAAGACAATAAGCATCTTTCCAGTTATTTTTAGTTCAACCTCTTTTTATCAAGTTATTGAGAACTTTTGTTACTCATTTCCATAGGGCTGTACCCCCAAAATGCCTTAAGCAGAATATGCCCTTTGGTCTACTTCATCAATACCAGACCTCTGGAGAAGGGAAATAGCAGAAGTGTTTTCCACTACCAGGAAAATACTAACCAATGGAGCATGTGGTTGGACTAAAAGTATCCAGCTCTCCTCATAGCTTACAATAAAGGGAAGTTTTATTGACTCTGAATGTCATTCATCTCAGGAGGCTATTTATTAATAATTGTTTTTAGGGTTACAGAAGATGGAGACCCCTATGTCAGAGCAGATGATGAAAATTATGAGAATGACTCTGTCCGCCAGCTGGAGAACGAACTGAAAATGGAGGAGTACCTGAAGCAGAAGCTGCAGGATGAGGCATACCAGGTGGGAGAAGGACACCAGCTGCCCATACATCTCCATAAGTGAGAAACAATAATACGCCATAGCTGCCCAGTGCCCTTCTTAACCTGTCCTGGGCCCTGGGGCATGATCTCTTCTCATTTACTAGAGCAGCCACATTCCAAAAACTGCTGCTGTTCTCTTCCAGAGACACACATGCATGTCGCCTTCGTGCATATCCAGGAAGACCACACTGCCTGAGGCACACAACAGCAGTCCTTAAGCTTACCAGGGCAGCAGGTGGGACAGAATTGCCTCTGAGCTTGTTCTCTGCCGGTGCCTACCAAGTCACTTAGACCTCATTCCCCTGTACCATAGAGGCTGGTTGGTGGTGTCAAGCTGAGTTCTTGCTATATTTAGATTATTTTTTTTTCTCCAGTAGCAAAAAACATTCATAATGGTTTCTCCAGTGTGAACTGAAGCTCAAGTGCAGTCTGTGTGTTACTGTCCTTGTCAGAATCTGGAAGGAGAGGAAAGGGTCTGAAATGAATTGTATCCCAGAGGACCAAATATTCAACAAGCATCTGGTATAGAGAAGCCTGGGGATTTGTCATTAAACACCCCCTGAGGAAGTTTTCAAAGGGCATTTGTTTAAGAGTTTGAGTAAAGCAAATTTGCCAGGGGGAGCTGGAATTCTGTAGATATCCTGTCCTGTCTGCGTAATGGTCTCCGCTTCTACATGGTGTAATGGACTATCGCCAGTTTTTAAGTTATTCTGACTTGGATCATCCTAATATAAAATTCATGACTTCTTATAATGTTGGTAGTAATGTCAGTAGTTGGGCACACCCAGTTCAGTTATTTGGGAGCAGAGCTGAAGCAAGCAAAAATAACTACTTTCCCACATGGTGATCAATTAAAATTTGGAACTCGCCACTACAGAATATAACAGAGACCAAAAGTATAAATGGGCTAAAAAAAAAGGATTAAGCAGGTACTGAGAGATCAGGTGTGTGGAAATGAGGTTCAAAAGCACCTTCTGGGTAGGAATTCTTTAAACTGCTGATTGCTGGGAGCTAACAAAATCTAGCCTTTTTTTCTGGTAGTTTTTCTCCAGTATCCTCTGCCAGTCACTTTGGAGACAAGAATCTGGGACTGACAGGCTCGTGATCTAATGGAGAATGGCTGCTCTTTTGGTCTTCTTTTCTGTAAAGCTGCTAGAATAAGTTAGTCTTGTAAAAGTTCATAGACTCATACCAAAATTGCAGGTAGTTTTGAGGTTGATGTGAGCATCTTGTTTTTGTTTTGTTTACCTAGGTCTGCTACATGCCCATGGTCACCTGCCAAAAGTCATTTCATTGCAAAGGTCTTTAAGGACACAGAGCAGAATTGTTACAGACTATCTACTAAGGCAACAGTGGGTGACATGGGGTTTTTTGTCACAATTTTTAATCCAAGATAGGAAATGACAAAAATGACAGCCTTTAAACTTCTGAACAGGATGAGCAGCTACTGCTGATGTAATGGAAAGTAATTGTCAGTTGTAAAGAAGGAGTACCTCAATGGTGACAGCTGTCAAGCATCAAATAACAAATGTTATTATTGCTGGCAAAAATTCCATTTTCTCTAGAAGGAACGATAGACCAATTTGACTGTACTTGATTACAGTATGGAAGTGCAATATAAGGCAACAGTGTTAGATGAGTTTCACAAGTTACAACAGGATTTTGTACAGGCACAAAATTGAGTGCGCATGTGCACTGCAAAATAAGGGCATTCGTTGTGTAGTAGAAGTTATACATGTCGCTCAATAGAACTGGGTGTTACTCTTGCTTCAGTCAAAATAGAGCTTTTCTACTGTCTTCCCAGAAGAAGGGGAGGAAATCTCCCTACCGATGTCAGAATAAAACTCCTTTTGAATTTAGGTCAGCCAAGACTACACCCGGGTAAACTTTGTTCCCCGTTGTTTTACACAATTTGTTTCCACTGGGGGAAAAAAAAAAAACAGAAAAAGAGAAAGGCTTTTTTCTTTCAAAAATATATTCACTGAGGGAACAGAAAGTCCTCATTCTAGACAAGTTCTGTTTAATAGCATTTTTCCAAAAGAAATTTCATGATGTACTTTACTGTCTGTGAGATTGTCAGCTCCTATCAGGCAATGATTTGACAGTAGTGACTTGTAAATAGAAACTATTTTTAGTTGATAACCACAGACCCAAAGCATGCAATGCGTGATAAGTCCTTCCCAGTATGGCTGATGCCCTTTCGATTAGGGAACGGGTTTAAAGCAAGCAAGAATAGGTATTAAGTTAGTAGGGACCACTAGGATGATTAGGAGATGGTTGGGTAGTGTCACGTATTGATCCTGAGACATGTGCTTTGGCTTTGGCTCGTTCGCTGCACTTTGCAGTTATTTGTGGTATTTTGCTGTTCTACTCCTTTTTCTACTAGTATCACTGAGTAGTCTCTAAAGATAAAGACACAACTTCCTTTCTACTTGCCAAAACAAAGGGAAATTGGGAAATTTCTGTTTAGGGTATCCTATTGAACAGCAGCCAGGTCAACTATTCTCATTTTGCATCCAACCATTGGAATTTATTACAGGCTATTTTACTATTTGTATTCACATGTACACTGCATTCATCTGGATAGCCAAAAAAAGCTGGTGGCTCTAGCTATCGTAATGCAATTGTCAGCTGAAAAAAAATCTGCGAGGAGGAACTCCTACTAAGGTTACAGAATGGTAACCTCAGTAACAATATGGTAACCATTTTTATGTTATTAAATGTCTCACTTTGTGTAAAAGCAGCACATTTAGAAAAACGTGTAGATGTTGTGTAGCATGGAATATGGTTGGTCAAAACCCACTCTTGTTATTTCGTGTCACCTTGTCTCCAAGCAAGATTTTCAAGCTAAACTCTAAATTAGTATTAAAGTATGAGCAGAAAACCCAAGATACACAAGGAAATCTGGGACAGGGAACCTCAAAGGAGGCTTCTTTCTCTCTCTTTTTTTGAAGCATGTTGTAAATAACAAGTATCTGTACCAGAAAAAAACACATTTAGTGCACAAGTGTAAATGCTAACAGTGCTTATCCTCCCACATCTGCTACCAGTTGTGTCCTTGTTACAGTCTTTTGCTGGATGTGTTGTGTAAGACACTTTTCATTTGGTTTATTTTCTGGGTCCATAATTGCTCCTTTATTTCTAGGCTTGTGCATGGCTTTCTTCAGAATAATACACTGCCTGGCTGCTCACTGGCTTAATTTGTCATCTTCTTGTTTTCTATCCTTTGTTATCTACAGGTCAGTTTGCAAAGTTGAGTGCAATATCCTTCTCTCTCTCCTCTCAAGTAAGTATCATAATTTAGAAGAATGTTTGGAATGAATCCTCATAATGTCTATTTCAGTTGCAATGCACCTTGTGCTGCCTGAGTGTATGTGAAGATGCTGTTTCTTTCTTCTTTTAACCTGTGTTAGGATGCCGAGGAATGTCTCTAAATAATTTCTAATAAACTGTTTGAAATATGGTCCTAGTCCTGAGGATTCCTGTTAAGCCGCCACCCTTTTTATCTTCCTCCTTTGTGGACCGTAAGAGTGAGAACGTGGGCTTTTCATCCCCAGGGATGGTGACAAATATATTAGCCAGTACAGAGAAACCTTATCCAGAAGATAAGGAATCGGATTACATTCCAGGAGACCTGAGTTCAATTCCTTACAATGTTTTAGTCTTCCTAGGGTAACTGAAATAAATCATTTCTGGTGAGACCAGAACATCTACTCTAGTGCGTGAAACAGCAGTTAGGCAAACATTAAAGAAAGCAATTCACCAGCTGCTTAACCATAGAGGTGTCCTCAGATGTGTTGTGGAAGTTCAGAATGTCCCAATCCAAAGTGCAAAGTACTCAGCTACTAGCTAGAGTCTGGCAATTCAGAGATAAGGCAAGAAGGTCTATAAATTCCCTGCTGGCCCATATTCAGGTCATGTTCCTTACACGTGCCAACCTCACAGTTGCAGCACTGAGTTTAATGCCAAGTTCAGCAATTGTGTTTTTCTTCAGGAACACAGACAATGGCTATTTTTATGAAGTAGCCTGTTATTCTGAACATTTGCCCAGGAAATGGGAGACCACACATTTCCTTCTTGCCTCATCTGAAGCTGCGGACTCTGCATTTCTGACTTCCTAGGAGAGTGCGGTTCCCTGCTATGAAGATGGCAGTGAGACAGTGCTGGCCATCCTACTGTGACCCTGAACCATGGGGTAACAGAGCCAGAAAGGGAGGAGAAATCAAAATAGGGGTCTGACTCTGGTCTGCAAACTAAGTCTCTTCCTCAAAGCCAGAACTAAAGGCAACCAAAGGTCAACTATCAAATGGCCACTTCAAGTTGGGAGCAGGGTCATGTTCAGATAAGCAAAACCAGTGAAGTAGCCTGGGCCAACTTTAGCAGGAATTTGCATTGCTAGATTTTGTATGCGATGTTTTATGCTAGACCTCCTTATTTATATGGCAATTTTGATGGCAAAATTTGACCCTGATTCAAGGGGTTTGCAACTTCTGATGACAGTAGAATTTGGATGTTAAAGTGTGGACCTTGTGAAAGCAGCTGCCAGTCTTCAGTGTTAAAAGCTGTTAGGTATTTCTGAAGCATCTGTCTCAGTGTCTCTGGCAGCTAAAGCAGAATAAATGGATGTGAAAAGCAAATAAACAGCAATACCCAGAGTACTATAAACAGCAAATAACTGCTCATAAAAATTCTCCTAACACTGCCCCTCAGGTTACATTCATTTTCTCAGTAGCCTTGTTAAAAACATGAGCTGTGTAGATTTTCCTAAACATTGATGGCCAGAAAAATAAGTTTTCTTCTATTTTGTTGCAGTTGTCAGTTATAGATGAGGTCACATGAAAAGGAAAATAGAGCTTTCAACAACAATGTATGTGTGTATAACTGTATATAGTGGAAATGTTATATATAACTGAACTTAATTACAATTATTAATAACTATGACTTTAAAGGGTAGTAGCATTCAGACAAACTATTATTTGCAATATTAAGTGGGAAAAAATCCTTTTCATTAGAATTATAAAGCTCAGGCAATCCCACTTAAGGTTTCCTTTTTTGTTAGGAAGCAGTGTTAACGTAGTGATGTGGAGAAACGCATACTGCCATACAGCCTAGCTTTCTTGAAAACATGCATCCTGTCTCAAATTAGCAGAGATCTGAGACTGAGCTACTATCTCATCTCCCGGATGCTTTTGAAACCTTTTGAAACCCTGTCAAAAAGAAATTTTTTAAAGCACTGTGCTCTGGTTAATTCCATAGTGAAACTCTTTTTGGCTCCCAGGGGAGCACTTCAGCCAGTACCAAAGACTGAAACATTCCCACCAGTTGTAAAAGCCTGGCCCTATAGAAGTTAGCAATAAGAATCGGTGAACTTGGCACTTCACCTATATCCACAAGAGCAAACTCTGTATTATGGTACATTGTGATAAATATGTACATTTTACATATTTATCTGCACGTGCTGAGTGTGGATTAGTCTTCTCAAGATTTACTCTTTTGTGAATATGGAAGATTAAAGTATCTTGTGCATTTTATTTGGTACTAATATTTCATAGCCTTGGAAAATTAAATCCAAAATTGTTCATACCGGTCGCAATGTCTGAAGTGCTTTTGCTGTTTACGTTGCGTTCTTGCTTGAAGCTTACTAATTGCATCAAGACTTTTACTTCTAAGATAATATTATTCAATCAACGATGATACAAATACAGTCAGTATTATATTGCCTAGATGGCCATATGAAGTAGAAAGCCAACAGACTTTCTTATCTCGCAACAGTATTACATTTGTGCTTATTTAAAAAAAGGTGGGAAAAATGGGATCAGTTTATTACAGCTTCTTCTGAGTGATATTGCCACTGATGGCCAGCCACAGAGTTTTGTTCATTTCCTCATGCATCAGTCATGGACAAGTGATGTTGATGTCATTTGACTAAGGCTTTTTGCATTCTATTTGCATTTGCATTTTTAAAAGTGCTATGGACAATTCTCTAGAATTGATTTTGAAATAACATCTAGTATAACAAATTCCCAAGACAGCAAGTGGTTCCAGTAATGTATAAAACATAATTTAATCATGTTTTCAGTTTACTTTTTATGTTAAATGTACTTTTATACCACTTTTTTTTTAATAGAGTAACAGAGTGAATTTGAGCTTGTTTTCAGCAGGCTCTAGGCAGATCTTGAAATTATGTGAACATGCAACTTTTTGACATTATTTTGCCTTTATTCCCCTGATAGCAGTTGCTTTTTTGCCCGGGTTGGCCAATGGGAGCAGAAAGCCTCCATCTCTGAAAGTAGTTAAAAAGTTGTCATTTTCAACTAAGAGCTGTCAACTTGTGCAATGGACATGTTCCCACGAGACCTACAATTTCCTAGATTTTCTAAAGCAATGCTTTCTTAGTGCTGGCATAGCAACATTTTAGTTGGTCGTGTCTGATTCATTTATATGCATTATTATAACAGAAAAGGAAGTGTGAAAAGCTAACAAAAATCAGACCTAAAGCATCCACTTGAGAGGGAGTACCGGGAGGATTCTTTATTAGAGGTTTCGTTCTCGATTTTTTAACTGTGATCACATTTTCTCTATGTCGACAAAAACATGTAATAATTTAAGTTGAACACTCAGTTCCATTCCCACTCCAAACCCTTTCACTTGCTCTAAACCTTATCACACAAATTGTGGGGTCTGGGGCTTTGGGTGGCCAGGGGTGACATTTTCCACTGCAAAAGTGACTGAATGGTTTGTACTGAAACAGGTGGAAATTTTTCAAACACAAAGACCCCAAATCCTTTCAACTTTTTTATATGAATGCATTGTTAAAAAATTATTATTTATTCAACTTGACTGTTTTTCCAGGACAGAAGTCTCATTGAGTAACACTTTCATGTTTTTCTCATCTTTTCCCTTTTTCTCCAAACTCTGTTTTCATGTTTACCAGCAGAGATTAGGAATATTGCCAAATGTCAGGTAATAAAACCCATGGACCAAGGGAGATGGAGTGGTCAGTCCAGTCTGCCCAGCGTGCCGCTGTGAGAAGGGCTGTTGGTTAAGCCGAAGGGCACAGACGATTTGTTTAAGTGCTGTGAAGACACAACTGCCCTGCATCTCTGTGTTTTTCTGGGAAGGAAACAAGATTTTAGAGATAGTGTGCATGTCGCTGGCCATTGACATTACCAGTCCTTTGAGACGTGGACCTGGCCATTTACTGTTTGGGAAAGATGGGACGCAGGATCCGTAGCCCCAGGCCCAAGTCAGGTTACTAGCCCACAGTTAACGGATGCATGGGTTTCAGATTTGCTGTGCCCACTGCCTGAGGTCAGCGGTGGCCTGGCCTCTCTTCGGCTGTAGGGCCCCGAACAGTGCTAGTTGAGTTGACTGGCTGCATTTAAAGCTCACGCACTGTGGTTCATTCCTCACATGGGCTTCATCCAGGAGTTCAGGAGATCACAGGGGTGTAGGTGCGTTGGTTGGTTGGACCCTCGGGAGGTCGTCTGGTCCAGCCTCCCGTCTGACGCAGGTCTAGCTCCAACATGAGACCATGTCAGCCTTGGCTTTGTCTAGCAAAGACTTTAAAACCTCCACAGATGGAAACTTCACCACCTCTCTGGACATCTCCCTCCAGTACAGTGCCACCCTCCTCATGGTTTTATTTTTTCCTAATGTCCAACCTGAACCTCCCAAAATGCAATTTGTCCTTTTTGTGTGCTTCAGCACACAATTTTGGCTTTGTTATCCTTGTAACTACCCCTCAAATAGCTTCTAACTGATCCTCCCTTGCCACCTCTGCCCCAGCCTCAGCAAGCCCAGTTTCTTCAACCTCTTCCTCCGAAGTCAGCGATGCAGTGGTGAAGAAGCAGGATACAGGCACTAGATGAACTGCTCACATCCATAAGTCATACTCTAGTAGCACAATCAAATGATTCAGCGTCTCTTTTGGGTTTTTTTCTGAACACATACATAAAAACCAGCATTATGTAGACCGTTCCATTTGAAAATAACAGCAGGCTGACAGCACAGTAATTTTCAAAAATGTCTGCTATATTCACTCAGCTGGTGAGTTTGGTTTTCCTCTTTATTTTTCTCCTTAAGTCCTCCTCTTCTTAGCATGTAGGCGTAAAAAAGCTGTAAAAGAACTGTGACCGAGTTAACTGGGAAGAAGCAGCTTTAGTTTTGTGAATTTAATTCTAAAATTACACAAGTGATAGGGATGGTTTTTGAAAATCGCCGAATGATAAGTAACAGAAAAGAACCCATGGATTAAGTTATAAAAAAGGTCGAGAAACAGTTTTATAACGTGACAAATCATATGAGTCTTAACTTGGAATTAATTCTGGCATTTCCAAAGTGCTGCAATGAATTTAGAGCTGTGAGGTTCATTAGTACTCATTATTTCTTGTATGAAAATCTCTCTATCCCAATGCTGACTGTGGAACAGAAAGAAGCCTCGAGAGAATTCAGAATAACCTCTCCGCACTCCACCAAAGAGAAGTAATTTATCCAGAAAATTCAAAGCAAACCCAAATACTTAGCAGTACTTTCAATGCATCTTAATGCATCCAGTGTTTCACAAGCCACTCTTATTTTGCTCTCGTGGTTTGTAATAATACCATCAAGAAATATGAGATGCACCTATATTTACATAACCCTGAAATTGGTTCAATAAAAATCAGTCTCAGGCAGCTGAGAACTGACCTCTTTCATTTGCATTTTTTGGCTGAATTGTGAAGAGCAAAATGTTGCTTTACTATGATTTCCAAATTAGTTTGCAGACTTAAGCGGTGCAGATGCATGTCTGATTTTCTAAAAATACTCGTTTAAAATGTACCTCAGCAATTTTTTGTGAACCTCTCATTAGACTTGCCGTGCAGGTCTCCTTTCCATTTGTCAACAAAATGTTAATCCTAGGACTTTGTAACTGCCTGACACAAGGAGATACTAAATTAAGATCATCGTACCATTTGGCACACTTAGATATGAAGGAATCGGATGGAAGCGTTTGTGCTTGAATAATTAATACAATCAAATGGTGTCAGGAAGGAGAAGAAGCAAGCTAAACCCTGACCTTTCTTCATTCATCAGCTTTAATTTAACTCTTTTTTGCGGAAGTAATTTGCATTCATCTCTCATCTTGTAGACCAGCTTTATGCCCGAAATGAGTAGAAAAGAATTCATGTCAGTAGGGTTTGGTCTTTTATGCTGTTATTATCAGATCTCTTGTAATGCAAATTGGTTTTCTGTCTGAGGTACTTGACTTTGAAAGAGTCAAGTGTGTAAACAGTGTCTTTACCATAAATACGCCAAAAGAAGAAGTTTGCAATATTACCTGACTGTAGATCCTGACATAGTTCCGAGAAAGAGCAGCAGTCGTCTATCAAGCATTTTCCATTACCAGCTAAAACTTTGGTGCCTCCGATACAGGAATTTAAGATACTTGATGATGCTTCAGGATATGGAGGAGCACCAAGGAGAAATTGGTGCACCAGCAGATTAGGCTGTTTACGAGCTATAGCACCCAGAATCGTCCTTTTAAGTAACTGCGTTTCTTTTTAGACATAGGGAAATATACTTGAGCATGTAAATTAAGGGTGAGACGTTTACACGTGAGGGGGCGGCTCCTGATGGTGAGTGACTCTTAACTGGGTGACTGAACACTGTGCACAAGCGGAATAGTCCGTGGTTTCGCTACCAATAATCTCTTTATAGAGCAACCTGGAAGGGTAGAATGGAAGGGAAAATGGGAACATCTGCAAATCTGTGTTAGTGCAGACCCAGTTACCCCAGGGTCCCACAGCAGAGCAGGCAACAGTCTTCTCATCCGTGGTAGGAAGAGTTTCCAACTTCCCAAGTGCCCTACAAGTTTCTGTTCACAGCTCAAATACCTATGGCTCACCTAGGTAGAACGGCTTTTCACTTTTTTAACTTTTTCAGGGATAACCACAGGAATTGGCCAGCTCCTCCTTTTTTTCTCTCAATAAAGCAGCAGGCAGAGGCTTTACTTGCTGTGCCTGTGTGGGTGCAGCACCTTAAACCAGCACTCCTTTTAAAAACCTTCCCTAAACATTTCTCAACAGGCAAGCTGCAGTCAGACAGACAACGAAAGCTACGTAAGAACTGATGATGAGGAGAGCTGCTTTCGGACAGATGATGAAGAAAACTCGGCTGCGAACTTCACAGAAGAGTGGAACCAAGAGGTGCAGCGTCTCTTGACAAAAAAATCACATAACTAAGTTCTGAGGACTGTAGCACAGTACTTTTGTTCTAAGAGTTGTAGTTTGTAGATGTGTGTTTTTGACAACAAGACTTTTGTTTAAAGCTAACTTATATTAGCTACATCTTCTGTAACATGGCTCATTACCGGTGAAGAAAACAGACTGACGTACGTACTGCTGTTACAAAGGATGGCGGTATTAATAACTCACGTAAACCCTTTGCACATGATATTGAACCTGTTCAGTTTACAATGACAATACTGTTTATAGATAGAAATTTGATTTCTGAATACATTGAGATTTTAGTAGATCAGTTTACTATACACTGTACATTTTTTCCACAGAAGAAATAAAAAGCTACAATTATGCATTTAACACTGAATGATTATACTCCTGAGTGTATATATCTAGTAGCCCAAAAAACAAAGTACCAGACTATATTTGCAATTTGTTTGCAAGTCTTTAAATTAAGACTTATACAAAATGTACTAAAATAATAATAATATAATTAATAATAATAATAAAAAACCTCTTTAATTTAGGGCTAATGTGTAACTTAGGAATGTTTCTTTCAAAATAATCTAACAAATCAGCCATAGAAGTTAGTGTAAATATTTTTTTCCAAATAGATATCATATACAAAAGGTGACATTCAAATGATATAGAATCTAGTTTTTAAATCAGCACAGATCTTCTTAAAACTGTGAACTATGTTTTGAAATACTCGTTGCTAAAGCTGTTTATAAACCACAGGTGCCATAAGATCCCTGAACTGACTGATGTTATGTATAATCCTCCATGGTATTGTTTCATTGATGTTTTAGCTTTAGTAAGCATGTGTTCGACAAACCGGCTCTTTCCATCTCCCCGCCCCTCCTCCTCCTCCTTCTCCCCCCCCCCCCATGTTATTTTCGAGGCCTTCAGCTTTAAATGTACAGGCTTAAAGTGCGCTTGCAACTGTTTTCTTTTTATTTCCGAATGTGTATTGCCTTAGCCAGCCACCAGATGTTCTGCATGCACTCTTGGAAATGTGTGGTGAGACTCTTTCGGAGCTAGATGGAGAAATAGCTATCAGTGAAAAGCACAAGAGAAGCGGTGGATTTTTTCAAAAGGACAGGCATACAGTTACAGAATTGGAGTTTTGTCCGATTTAGTATTTTTCGAGTATAAAGGCATTTCAGGAGAAGGGGGATTTACCTGGCCATTTTGGATGAGGCAGTGAGGCACATAGCACTGCCGTGCAGAGAACCAGAGCCAGGCCAGGAACAGCTAGACCAGAAGCCGGGCAGTAACGCTGTGCAATGTTACATGCTGGCTGCACAGCTCTCCTGAGAAGCGCGGTGTGTTAGCTCAGGACGGCCTCTGCGCTAACGCAATTTTACTGCCCTAATACCGTGTTACGGCTTCCAGGATCTGGCTGACCCGAAGTGACGCTAACAGCCCTGAAAACAGTAGCGTTTCATGCAGATACTTCACACCAGCACAGTTTGCCTACAGCAAGTGATGAGATACCCATCTGAAGCAGGTTAACATGGTTTGTCTGTCCTCGCTTTCATGGTGACGTGGATGTGCGCTGCCGTATTTACGTGAGATTGCTATGTAGCTCGACCCAGTAAGTCCACTTGTTTGCATGCACTCTCTAGGCTCGTGGCTGTTTCCCTGGGCATTATGTGTTGGGGAATGAGTATCTGTATGAAAGAGCTGCTGCCATTTTTCACTTTCATATTGTATTATTGCGTCTGCAGATCTCTTGTCCGCATCTCCTTGCATATCTGGGCTTGGTCTCAGACATCCAAATGCATACTAAGGCACCCAGATATCTTCATGTAAGCTTTTCATTTTTGCAATCACTGGTCTTTGCTCCTGGGGTATGTGCCGTCCTGGCAAGGCAGGCACCATATCCTCCGATGCCCCCTCCAACCTCCTCTCAGGAATGGGTGAGCCTCCACTAGTGCCTAGCACTCCATGTTTAAAGCTACTCCAGTGAAGCTGTAGATGTTGTTGTCAGCTCAGGATTCCAGACGAGCATTTCCTGAACAGAGATAAAACAAGCTAGAACACAGCTACGTGCAATGGCTGACTAATTCAACCCATGTCATGTTTAACTGTACCCAGAGTAATAGATCCCTCCCATCATCTTAATGTCTGCGTGCTCATTATCGCTATGCTTAAAATAGATGCAATAGAATAAATCCATTGCAAGGGCTTCCGGACTAGGAGTAAGGAAAAAAGTTGACGGATCAAGCGCCTTTCTCTCAGGCTGGTGTCAACAAGGTGATGCCCAACAGAGCTCTGGGTCCCTTACGCCCTGGAGCTCTGAGATGAAGTACCTCTTACTTGGCTCTCCAAATATCTATTTTAAGCATTTTCCAACTGCTAAGCTGGCTGCGTTTTCGCCCAGCTGGTCTTTGTCTGCTTGTTGAATATTATTTTGGTTGTGGTTTGCGGTCATTAAAACAGAGTTACAGAAGAGGTCCCTGGCGTGGGCCTTTTCTTAACTGCCAATGGCCCACCACAGCAGTCAAAACTCCGGGTGGTTTTACTGTCACTGGAGGGAAACCAGTGGTTTGGAATCGGGAGACAGGGATGTGAAGATGTATAGGGTCCTCGAATGTCCAAAGCGAAGGTGGAGAATGGGTTGTCTGTAAGTAGTAATGTTAACTAAACTGCATAAAAAGGTGTGTGGCCTTTGTTGTGATATAATACGTATTTTCTTATATGCATGAGCCAAATTGTTGCATCATAATTTATCATAAGTGTGTCCGCCTTTACTTTCAGTCATCTTCTCCCATCCTTATTGGTTCTTGGCAATTACTGTAGATAGACCTTGTAAATATTGCAACCTCGGGTTGCTGTAATCACGTTGGTTCAATTCAGCAGACGGAGCTGTGAACAACAAGCACTCCACTGTGTCCTGAAGACGAAAGGGCATTTTTACCTTTGAACCAAAAAAAAAAAAAAAAAAAAAAAAAGTATGAAGAGTTACATCTTGAGGCTACTAACTGTAAGACATTTTTAAAACTACTGTACTTGACACCACTTGAGACAGATACAGAGACACTAAAGATGTCACGATATTCATTGGTATTGTAACAGAACTGCTATTGTATGGGTTTTTTGTATTGCTGTTAAGTATTGTTTTGTGTGTGTGTGTGTTGGAACCTACTGGGGACATGTTATATTTTGAAGTGATTAAACTATTTAATTGTGTGTCTATATTTTGGAATGGAATTATTTCTTCATTAAAAAGATTTTTAAAAGTAATCTATGGAGCATCATGTTTGTGGCTTATTTTGGTTTCAGAAGTCCTGTTCCACGGAGCGGAAGCACAGGGTTTTTTCATTAGAAAAGGAATATGTTTCCCCGTGGCACAGCAAGCAGTCTTCGCTTCACCCACACTCCTTCCACCGCTTTCCCCAGCGCTTTGAGCATGGCACAGAGCAGCGCCTGCGTTCCAGTGGCCCAAGCAGTTTCTTCCTGGTCCTGAGGAACCTAAACCAAAGCCCTGTCTGCAATACCGTAATTTTGCTTACCCACTGTGCTCCTTAGAAGGAGCAAAACCTTGGAAGAGGCGCATTTTAATGGCTTTGCCATATACAGTCACGTTATCTTTTGTTGCAGAAGGACATGATGTCTTTAGTTTTCCAATTACACTTTTAAGGTGTCTTTCCATATCGGGTGTTGGTAATTACAACTGGTTGCTAACCTAAAGGAGCACAGAGCTGCAAAGCAAGAGCTCTTACTTAAAGCAACAAGTTTGTGTCCTGGTGAAGTACCTCCAGGCATGGCGAAGACAGCTGGGAGGCAATGCCCGGCTGTGCTTTCTGTGCCCGTGGTGCTGGTGGTCCTCCACAGGGCAGCTTCTTGAGGGTGTGCTGCTGCCCCGCGGTGGCAGCTCTTTCCAGCGGACGGACCGCAACCGGCCATTGCAGAGCGTGTCCCTGGCAGCTCAGCGCAGCCGAAACGTCCCCGGCTGTACACGTGGCGTTGCTAACTGGCCAATTAATTACACCGGGATGGGGTCACTTAGAAGGAAAGCAGTAGCAGCACACCAAAACCATCCTCTAATACTTGCCACATCGTTAAATATCCCAGTGTCTTGGGAAGCAGATAAAACCCAGTCTGCTGCCTCCCTCTTCAACGCTGACTGCTGTGGTAACCTATAAATCACCAGGGTGTATTTGCCCTAATTCCCCTGTCTACATGGTGACGTTCCTCAATAAAGATGATCATTTTACACTGTAAATTATTTGCCAGATCTGCTGAACTTTGCTTCCACAATCCCAGTCCAAATTCATATCCGCGGGATTGTAAAATATGATGACATATCATCAGCTCATGAGGATAACTCTCTTTTATCCGTGCATAATCCCAAATTGCTGTATTTCTTCCTAACCCACAGTCAGCCTATGGCCTTTGGGGAGCAAAGGAGCCAGTGAAAACTAATTTATAGGCAAAGGCTGTTTTCTTCTTTGCCTCTTGGTTACTCGAGCTACTTTCTGCTCCCCACAAGGAAAATAGACTCATACAGGAAGAAATAAATTAGTTTCACTTGCAAAAAGAAATAAAATAAAAATCATGAAATAAAAATAATGAAATTAATAAAATTAATAAAATAAGTGGTCTTCCGATCAGGGAAGCTGGCACCTTGGCTGCATCAGTGCTGAACTAGGTGACTGAAAGCACCTGGGACTTTCTAAAAGCACCTGGGAGTTTCCTGCAGCAGCACACGGATCTATGACCGCTCTTCCAAAGTTGCCTTGGGAGGCCTGTTGCTCAGCAGTTGTGTATTCCCTTGCAAGCAGCCCTTAGTTCCAGGTGAAACCTTTTAAGAGAATATCGCAGGAATACGAAGCCGAGTCTATCGCAAAAATAGGTTAAGTGGGATGGGAAATCTCTATTGTTCCACAATGAAAAAATGCACTGAAGAATTTCATGTGCTTCAGGATCATCCTGTCTAAAACCCCAGATAATCCACAGATTAAGGATTCCCCTTTGCTTTCTCCTGAGTGATTGCCACCGGTTGAGTTGTCTGTGGATTAGGTCAGCTATCCCACACTGCCAGCACAGCACCAACATGCCTTTGGCTGCAAAAGGCAAAGCGGCAGAATTAGGTTGCACCTCTCACCGGCTTCCCGTTCCCCCGAGAGAGATACAAGCCAATGATGAACAGGTCCCAGACCGGAGTAAGCCTTTCTGAGGGCCCACAAGTCTGGAGCTTTCTAGAAAAGGCTGTTTTGGGGAAGCAAACTCCCAGGACAGGGCTGGGGGACGTGCAGAGGGGAGCAGGGGAATCATGCAGCCACATCATGCAAACTTTGAGATAAGATGGTCAATGCAGCTTGAAGACAATAAAGACTAAAAAGGTAGGCAATGTGAAACAATAGTTGCTTTTCTGTGTCTTGGAAGGAAATGGAGGAGGCCACGGCTTATTTTGTCATTGGTATGCGACGTTGCAGAATGTAGTTTGCAATTTAATACAACATAATTTAGCACTAGCAAATTAATCTCCTCACAACTTACGTTTTTTACGCAACACTCAGCAGTAGCCAGATGGCAGATGTGTTAGGCCTGCTGCTTGTTATGCTAATTGTCAGCCATAAAGGCCTCCCAGTTAACGTTTCTTCTCCTCTGCTTGTTACAGCCCAGCATTGTGTGCAGCCCGCATGTTCTCTGAGAAAAGAGGCACCCTGCGAGTACCTGTTTTGAGTGGTTTTCTTATTACTGCTGGGTTCAGTTTTGGGCCCTCTCGGTACATTCCTGTCTAAAAAAAATCTGGGTCAAAGTCATTTCCAATTTGGTGACGTGAGCCTGTGTACATACATTTCTTAACCTTTGGTCTTTGCATCCCCCAGATCTCTGAAAGCCTCCCCTCAACCCAGCCTGGGGCACAAAGCCTCCCTGCTCCTCCTCCCTCCACCACATGCACCTCAGTGTGATTGCAGGATGGGAGGCTGCTCCTCGCCTGCACACGAACCTTTCTCCTTGTATTTTTGCTGTCGTTCCAGTCTCGCACCAGGGTGAGAGGGGATGTGCCTGAAACCCCCCCCCAAAGGCGGGGAGCGGCTGCTGCTTGCCTCGGAAGCATCTTTCTCACCATCGGTGAGCATCTCTCTCCGGCCTCCTGTCCCACTTCTCACAGGAGCTGCCGTGGGGCCCAGACTGGAGTTTCTCCTGGGTGCAGTCCCTCACTCAGGCCAAAAAGTTTCTTTTGGACATCCAAAACTCTTCCCTGGTTTCACCGAAAATGTACCCCCCCGGCCCCGCAGGCTTACCTCTCCTCCTGCACCCCTCACTGTTGCCTAATCCAATTACACTCGATTTTTTTTCTTTTTTGCTTTGTTGTTTTTTAAGGCCACTGACAGTAGCCTTAAATCCCCAGCGATGTTATGCACATAACACTGCTGCTATCACTAGGAATCGTGCTTAGCAAGCCTTGAAGATCTACTTTTGTCTCCACGCTTCTTTTACGTCTGTCTTCATGTGAAAAAGCAAGAGCTTACAGGCTCTGTAAGAAGCAGCTTTCATCACCATATATATTATGTAAGTGCAGCTAAACTTAGAAATCCCCCAACAGACCTCAGCTCTGAAAAGCCACCCTATCGCCCTCTCTACAAAGCAGCAAAGTAGTATTTTAGTATTTTTAAATGGCACTGCATGCTCTCCAGAGCTGGTTTTACATTTGCTACCCATAAATGCGCTCTCGCTCTCAGCTCATTTGCCCAGAGCCCCTCGTAGTCCCTAGTCCCCCCAGCAGACCTAAGAGTTCGAGCCCTGTTTGTTTCGGCTGAAAGGCTGATATTGGAGCTATTGCAGATGGTAATTAGTACTCGAGGGAGCGCTGCTTCCAGGGAATCCTCTCATCGCTCGCTCTGAGTCGCACGCTTATTGGAGGACGCTTCAGCAGAAACACATTTTCTGCTATGTTTTGGATCTAAGGTCTCACAAATTAATTGAGTTCATGTATAAATGCAAGAAGGAGGAATGCAGAACACTAACCTAAGGTCGCGATTGTGAGAAATGTATGCAGAAAGACACCTGTTCGCCAATTAAAAACTGGGTTTATAGAGGTTATACAAAGTCTGCACAGCTCTAGCATTGGTTGTTTGTCTGGTAAAGCGATAATCAACAGAAAAAGTAACGGGGTTTGGCTGCAAGTGGGGGTTACCGAGGCTGATGGTGCCTGGAAGCAGAAAAATTAAACCATCTTAAGTTTAGTTGGAGATCCATCACTTAACCTAAAGGGAGCAAAACCAGAGGACTAAAACCAAATGAAAACCAGATCACTGTTTTCGTAGCTATTCAGTGGCCAGCTACTGCTTTCCTTGGGAAGCAACTCGTTATTCCCCTTGCGTGTTGCGCTGCTGGTAGCGATACAGCTCAGCTGCTCGGCTAACGCTGCTGAGCTGCAGGTGGTTTTCCTGCTGTGAGGACGCAGCGGGCTCGCTCCTGCCATGGCTGGGCCGTTAGGTACAGCTGAGGTGCAGCGGGCAGAAGTTTGCCCTAACAGCGCTCTCGAGTTGATAGCAGGACTGCATCTGGTCAACCCTTTAATAAAACGTGATGAATAGCCATGGGGAGTCTTCCCTGGCAGTTGAAACCTTTTCCAAGATGGAAATAATGTTCATGTCTTCAGCCACCCAACAGATGAGACAGAAAAGCTAGTGGCCTTGTCCAGAAAGTATGAGCCAGCCTAATTCTGGGGTGAGGTTTCACACTGGGCTGTGTGATAATTCAAAAAGCAAGAACCCTTGTATCAGGTCCTTCCCCTATCCTTTGCTGTAGGCTGTCTGTACAGTAAGAATATTTATTCTCTCACCTCTGAATATAGAACTTCGCCAACACAACTTAAGCCAAGGCATTAAAAAAACCCTGGGAAAGGCAAGGCTTGAATTTTGTTGAGTATCTGCATCATGCCCTGTTGCCTAGGTATCTACATTTAAAATTCAGGGGCTTGTTTCTAGGAGTTATGAGCTAGAGAAATAAACAAGCTCTTTTAAGGATGCAGAAGAGAAGAGGACTCAAATTTGGTTTGCTGTGTTTATTTTGTTGTGCTCATGTGGACATTCATTGTCTAACGATGACCTAGAAACATAGATACCCTGCGGAAGCCTTTCCCTTACTTGCTTCAGCCAGCTTTATATGCCTAGCTCTGTATAGTCCCTGGCACAGACATGACAGACGTATGCATGCGTACACCGATGAGTTTGTTCTTGTTACATTAAATAAGAAGGGACATTCCAGACTGCGTGGGGTGAGTCAGATGCGGTAAGAGGTTATCCTACCCAGTTTGTGTGGGTCAGGTTTTTCTCATTTTCACTGTACAAGAGGATGAACAGTCCCCCACCACGCAAAGGCGAGAGCTGCGCTGCACGTGTCCTCATGCCAGCCCCTCAAGGCAATGCTGGCCATACCCTGCCAGAGGTGGTACCCCTCTGCACCCCAGGAATTGCCTTTCCTTGGCTCACAGCTCTGCTTTTGCAAGATCCCATTGGTGTGAGGGCCCTCATTTTACTGCACAGCGGCCACCAAGCCCTCTGGCCTTGGTTTTGTATCTCTGGAGCATGCAGATGCCACGATGGAAATCAGGGACCCACCACACCAAACACAGGCGGGTGTCTCTCCTCCTCCAGAGGAGGGGTGATCTAGACTAAGAGGAAAAACATGCGAAGAAAGTGTAAAAAGATGAGGTGACAGGGATGTTCACCTGCCGACATGAAGTATCAGTAGACATAACTGGTGGGCTTCAGGCCGATTTACTTTTAAGATCTGAATCAACAGTAGCTATTTGGAGTATCCGAAAGATGTGCTTGCCCATTGGCCTCATCCGATTGAAGCAGCACGAGTGCAGCTCCCCTGATCAAGAAAGAACTTTTCTTGAAAGGCACAGTAGTAATGAAAATATTTATTCTTTATGCCCTATGAATGCATTTCATTACCATCTAGTGATACCATAGCTGTAACCCCAGGAAAACTTATTTTCAATATACTGTATGTCTACAGAGATATTCAAGATTACTCTGGAATTTCTGGGCTGAATTCTGGCAAGTTTAGCCCAACCCAGCACTTCCCTTAATGTAATTGCCTACAGGGGCATGTGGACGTGTCTTTAGCTGCATAAACCTAATTATGCTCCCACAGCCCCAAAACTGACAGCTGAATTACTGTTCCAGAATACTTGCAGAGCAAAACTTAACCAGAAGCGTTGCAGCTTGATTTGTTGGACCAGCAGTCTGAAAAGAAAGATTGTTATGTAAATTTCATTTGGAAATTATTAGCAAGAGCGATGCCATAGAACAGAACAGAAGCCTTTTATTTTTTAAAGGCATTCCACCTTATTATAACCACATTCTGTTTCTGGTTACATTAGCATAAATAAATTGCAGGTATATGAAGTATTTTTGGTAGAGTAGACAGGTTTTTGAAGATGAAGTCTTTCTCATACAATGCAGTCCTAAAAGAGGTCTTAAGTGTTCTGAAAAATCCAGCATTGATTGAAAGTGTGATTTCTTTCCCCTGTAAAGCTGCAAAATTGTTGTTCTGGAAGCACTTGTTCTCAGCAGAAAGTTGGCAGTGTTCATAAATGAAGTCACACTGCGAAACTTAAAAAAGATACCCACCCCGGCCAGTCCTAGTCGCTACCTTGCTCCCTCCAATGCCTTTCCTTCTATATTTGCTGCCTGAAGTCAAAGTCGGGCAAGGTCTGAAATCTCATAAAACCTACAGTCCATGAAAATCTGTTGCTAAATAGGGGTGATACAACATAATCATGCAAGAAGTAATCTCTGTCATAGTTGAAACTTCATTTGTATGCCTATTTTCACAGTTACAAGAACCGATATACCTTCAAACTATAGAAGGATAGATAAAGAACACTTAAGACCTCTTTTAGGACTGCATTGTATGAGAAAGACTTCATCTTCAACACCTGTCTGTTGGGCCGTAGAGTATGAAGAATTTTTCAGCTTTTCCTTACATTTCTAAAGAATCTAAAAAGTAACATCCAACAGATGTGAAACAGGGAAAAAAATAGTTGATTTTTAAAAAGTACAAACCTACAGCCATGGTAGTTTTAGAGAGCAAATGCAAAACCCATTCAAATAACTATAGAAAATGCAGAAAGACAGGAACGTGTATGTATTTCTTTACGGTAGTCCTCAGCACATCTGTCTTCTAAAAAAGTCTGCCGCATTTCCACCAACAGCTGTATCCTGGCTTTTTCTTGTAGTAAAGCAGAAATTAAGTAGCAAAGTTGTAAAACTAGAAGAATTCAAGAAAAATAAATATGCAGTGAAGTGAACTCAAAAGGCTGGGGTTTATTTATTGCAGATAAGGACTTTTCTGTAGAAAATAATTGCAGGAATGGAAGAGTCGTGTCACATTTTTCATGACAAACAAAAAAGCCAACAAGCACAGATTTTTGGCATGACATTAGGCTTGAGGTTTTGAACAGCCCTTTTCACTGCATGTAGAGACAATAATCCTGGCACGATGCGAGCCAAGTTGCTGGCATGGAGCACGATTTTCAGCCATCCTCTCCTTCCACCCTGCAGCCCCAGCTACTGTACGGCTTGGTGTGAAATCTTGGTCCCATGATTTGCTCTGTGTCCCTTCAGGTCCTCGCTGGAAACAGGGGAACTAATGAGCAGTGGTGAATGAGACCAGGAAAGAATAAAAATCACTTTGGAATGATTTTGAAGCATTTCCCTGAGTTTTTGTGGGCAAACAGTAAATTAAGACATCAGGGATATTTAAAACATTGTCCTTAAGCATAAAGTCATACCTAAAACCCCACTGTTGGCTTATATTTTCAACTTATAGCCAAAAACTATCATTCTTGCTGCCACTGCTGCATCTCCTCTCCTCCTTCATTCTCCTAACCTAACGAGTTTTTTCTTTTCCAACGTCTCCAAGCACGGGCCCATCCCTGCTCCATAGTGTCCTCCTCCAGGCCCCAGTCAATCCACATGACCTGCATTTTGGCCCGGCTCGTCTCACCAGTGAGACATGGTAGAGTCGGAGCTGCGTCCTCACACCCCAGGGACAGAAACCCCAGTCCTGTGTGGCGGGTCCCGCTTCCTCCCAGCAACAAGGAGGCTTGATGTGCTCATGTCTGTGTGCTGTCTTCGGCTTGAGGCTAAATATCTGCCTGAAGCGCACCCCGATGAGCTCTCCAGGAGGACATTCTCCACCCTGGTTCTAGGAAACCTGGTCCTGAGCCACAACTTTCCTCCCCACAGCAGGGTCTACTGCTTTCTCTGTCCCGCAGTTTAACTTAACGTTGAAGTTCAGCAAAGCTCACAAGACGTGGACTGTGACCTCCGAAAAAGAAAAGATTAATTGCTTTTTCCCATGCCTTTTGCTCTTCCTGTGGTTCAGCGAAGGCCTTGACTTCCATGGCTTTGAAGTATTTCTTCCTCAACAGTGTCTTTGTTTTCTGCATGAGAGATTTACCTCTTGCCTAGCCTTGAAAATTCAGGTGGCTGGAAAGTTGGAGAATTTACAACTTCAGAGGAGCCTCAAGACTAAGCAATGAAGAAAGAGAGGAACTTCCAGGCAGCCTGTAAATTCTTGGGGCTGAGAATGTAAACTTGTCCAAGCTTACAGTCCCTTCCAGCACAAAACTGGTGTAAAAGAGCATAGGTGCAAATGTGAAAAAGCCCTTTGTTCATTTGTTTATTTTCTCAAATACCTGCTTTAATGCAGTGATAAATTAACATTTTATGGTGCCTCTGTGTCAGTTTATAGACCGTGGCACTTATTATCACCTGTGACAGCTGAGGTTCCCAGCCCGATCAGCGCCTGCAAAAGCAGAGGAGAACAGATCTGGCTTCACCTCTGTTCTGAGGTCACAAGGAAAAAAATTTTGGAGACAGTTTTTTCTTTTCCAAAAAATTGCATTTGAGCTTTTAAAATGCACCAGACGGAATGATTACAAAGACCCACAACACCACTTTACAACATTTGTCATGGATGGTCACCATTAAAATCTGTTTCAATGGCATGTATAGTAACTCTGTCCAATTATGTACACAGTTTTAATATGAAAAAATCATGGCTTTTTTAAAAATTATTTTTAATTATTTATTTAATTTAATTTTTTATCTATTAAAAATTGGTTCAGATGAAAAACAGTTGTAAGAGAAAATTTCCTTTTCAGAGAGAGACTGGCATAGCTAAAAGGGAAAAAAGAACACACGCGCAATGTTGAAGGAAGTAGCATTAACTAGTTCTGAAGTGAGAGCTTTACAATTACATTATATATTACAGTTTTTTAATAAACTGCATTTAAATACATGCAATCAGTCCAAAACTCCACAGACATCGGACTCAGGCAGGGAAGGGGGAGAGGGCACGTGTGCACGTGCGCACATGGCTGGGGGGACGATGGGGGACACTCATGTGCCTTCTGCATTCCAGATTTATTTCGGCTTTACAGAGAAAACTCTAACTAACAAAATGGAGTTGCAGTCCAATGTGTTCTTATCTGTCGGTTTCTATTTATAATTACCACAGGACAGAAATTAAGCCAAAACATAAATTGTAGGATATAACAGTTGGAATACATTAATTCTAGCAGCTCTGGCTGCTCCACTGAAGAACCCGTGTGAGAGGGCAGGGGAGGCGCCTCCTCCCTCTGCACTTACATCCATCCTTCTCCTGGCTTTCGATTGCTTGGAAAGCAGGGTGTGGAGCTGTACATATGCTGTGCGCCACGGCCTGGAGCAATGTTGTTGCAAAGATTTTCTAATTCCTGGGGGACTGCCCAAGTCAAGCAAACGCCAAACTGTTCAGTGTTGTTCTACAAATATATTGCTGCTGGAGAGGGGGATTTCGGGAGACTGGGCAGTGCTGGAGGATGTTAACAGACACGAGGTAGCATGCTGACAGCATTATCCCAGTCTGTTAACAGCTGTATTAGCCCTGGTGAAGCTGTTGCAGTACACTTGCTAAACCTGCTTATTTTGTTTGGGCATCCATCAGGACTTTCAAAATTACTTTATCCACTGTTTCGGAATAACATACCAACTGGTGAGTAAGTGAGTAAAACTTTAAGCTATGCATAAGTAAATGGTTTCATTTCTGCCGCGGATCCTCTGCACAGGAGGTAATGTGTTGCCGTCACGCTTTGCGAAGCTCAGCCAAAGATCACAGTGCAACTCACTGGCCAGCTATGCCATCCTCTTACTTACTTGGCAAAATTGCTTTTATACATCTGCTCTGGTCATATTTCTCCTTGCTTAGCTCATAAAGAAACCCCATTAAATCTCCCTTGAATCCAAATTCACAATTTCCAGAAATTGGTTCAGTCAGCAACGTCTGTACTCTTCTCTGCTGAGGAGAACATGCCTGAATTATCCACGTGCCTCCCGGCTCTGCCTGTACAGTCAGGAGCCAGGATACTTCATAGCCCCAACAGCTAAATCCCCTTGCATTCTTCACTTAGTCCTTTGCCACAGACATTCCTCATCACTTCCCCTGTGCAGCGTCCTTGTGCAATGTTTCCTAGCAGAAATAGCCGTAAAGCGTGTTGATGAATTGAGGATTGTGGCCCCATTACCTCCAGGAGGCAATAAAGAAGCTTTTTAATAACAACAATTAATAACAACAAGCAAAACTTGATTAATGGGATGGGAAGGCAGTATTAAGAAAATTTCTTGTTCATTAGTTGATTAAGAGCTCCAGGAACCATAGATCATACTGCTCTCACTGAGGCTTAGCCAAAGAATGAGACAAAGATGGTGACATCTCTACTACAAATAATTGATTTCAGTAGTAGTTAGATCATGCTTTATACCAATGATGGAAACTGTTAAAATTGCTTAGTAATAGGTGTAAACGCATGGGCTATCCAGCGATACCAAAATTAATAAGAGTTATCACCATACCATGAAACCAGACTTGTGCCCCACTTTGCATGGTCCTTTCCTGGTGGTGTCATGATAGTCTTTCATAATACACAAAATAAAGTAAATTCATCCTTACTCTTTATCACAAAGATTAAGAGATTTTTCATTCATCCGTGGGGTTGAACGTCACTGCCGTAGGGTACCTGTGGCCAGGCATGCACCAGCCCTGCTGCGAGACGTCTCCCTTTGCCCCACAGACCTGGGGATCTCAGTGGATAAGGCGAGCAGAAAAGCCTTCAGGTCTCACATCAAATTGAATTTAGCCAAACAGCCCCAAAGCCTGATGTTTCTGTCCTCTCTACAGTCTCTTGAGACATGTTCCCAGTGTACTTTCAGCAAGGATAATGCGGTTGCCCTGCACCTACTAATAATTAGTGACGGCCTCAGATCCTGTTTCCCCAGAATAAGGAGTAACAGGCGAAGCCGTTGCAGCAAGGGCAACAAGGGCAACCTCTCCCTTTTGACTGGTTTAAGGGTTAGTCATTTTCTCAGCCAGACTACAATTTTAACTATTCAAAGCAGCGATTTCTGTATTTCTTGTGGAATTACAGTAGAAATGCTTTAGCTACTTGCATGCTTTGCACAGCAATTTTTATCGAATGAGAGCACCGTGCCACACCTTGCTGTATCAGCTGCTGTTAGGACTATTTTAAGGCTTCATTCCCCCGAGTGCTCACAAGGGACCCGAGTTACCACCTGCACCCCATCATTACGGGTCCTAGGAGGAGACGCCCTTGGCCCGAATCCCAGGCTCGGTGTGTACTCCCAGCTTCGCTCTCTTGACATGGCTCCATTTGTTTCGCCCTTTGCACTCAGTCGTCTCTCTGCTGTGGTGACTTGGAGGCAGAAAGGTCAGTTTTGTACAGCCAAAAGCTAATTAATTAGATCAATCTCTTGAGGCCTATTTGTAAGGGGAAAATACCTCCCAGTATTAATTTGCTTCAGTAATGTAAATGATGTATTTCTGGCTCGTGTTCTCAGACACTGTTTCCACTACTTTCACGCTTCTAAAAAGAGAGCGTACAGTGCAGCAAACAGTCCGGGTTTAGCCTAGGAGCCCCTGCTACATCATTGACCTCGGGGCTACAGCTCAGATCTAAACTCTTATCCTTTCCTATCTGCACTAAATACTACTTTAATTTTTATATAAAAGTCCACTAATGCCAGGTAAAATTCCACATCGTGGAGCTGTTCAGGCTAATAGATCGTAAAAATCCTGCCATATCCACCTCTTTTTAGATCCTCCTTCTCTGTGGATCTTCTTTCTGAGGCTACTTGTGCCGCAGTGGGATAATCAAGGCAGCAACCGCAGCCCTGTCTCACGTCCTCCCCCAGGACACTTCTTCTGCCTTGCGTAGCTCCTGGCCCTGTCCCATGCCAGCATCCCAGAGAGCAAGAGAGCTCCACCGTGGCCCCAGGAGCAAGAAGGACCTCCCAGGTGGAGGGAGCACTGGGGGAGATCTTTGCAGAGGCTCTGGGTAAAGGCACTTTTGGAGGCATCACCCAGACAGCCGCTGCCCCATGCACCCTGCTGCAGCAAGCGCCTGCCCGGCACCTCTCGGAGGAGGGACCGACCGGCACAGCTCCCTGCGACAGCACGTTGCCGTGGCTCCACTACCTACTAGGCAAACTAAGTTTAAGGCCACAGGTATCTCACCTTGTGAAAACTTACTTCAAGACAAGACTCTTGAGTAAAACTGAACTGGCAAAGAAGGAAAATGGGAAGGTATGATTTCTGTAGACTACAGATGGCTTTTCGACATCTGCCGGTTTCTGACATGAAAGAAAAGGTGTTTTTACATTCTGGTCATTCCCCTTTTTCTGCTTTCTGTCTCTTGGTCAGCAAATACACTCAGTTTTGAACAGTCTATTTGCAAACTAAAAATGGTATAGAATAGGGCAAGAGCCAAGAGATACTTTTTCTAGCTACTGACTTGTACCTAGTACACGGTCTATGTTGTTTTTAATAACATTAGTACATAAATTTAAAGACTAATGTAGTTCATAACTACAGGGAATAATTTCACTTAAAGGGAACACTTGGATTCTGGGAAAATGTTGGCTTTTTACTGCTTTTTAGCTGCTCTGATCTATCACAATGCAATGTCTGCTGAGAGTATTGAATGGTAAACCCTTACCTACGATTTACAGTTCATTAAGTTCAAAGTCCCACAGAAGGTGTGACGTACAATACTACATGGGACTTGTGCCATGCAGAGCTTTGGTGTCTGCCAATTACCAATGTGCCAAAAAAATTCAAATGCAGTTTTATATCTATAAGACAAGTGTCAAACAGCTGCGCTGCCTCATACACCCTGGTCTCTGGCTGACTGAGCCCCACAGAAAGTCCGTCTCCTGCATCAGTGAGAACAGAAGAGGTCAGTATCGGTACCTCAAACAACTGTTGATATATAGTAGGCGACATCCATCAGATAAAATGATTAAGAGATCAGCTTTCCAAACCATGAACCCGACTGGCCAACAAAGATGCAGAGTGCGAGCACTAGTATGACTGCATCCGTCAGGACGTATTAGCTCTGAGAAATCATTACCCACCCTAGGGAGGAAAATTAGCAAAGAAAACCATCCACTCCCTCCCCCAGCGTTACTCTGAACTGTGTGTAAATGGGACGTTCAGCAAGCAGGAGAAGGAAACAGAGCAGAGTTTTCCCTTACTGCTGGACTTTCCAGATCTATTCCTGGAGAAACAAAAGGCAGATCAGTTTGGGAATAGTGATTTTTTTTTTAAGAGAGCTCCTCCTGGCCTCCCTAGCCTGCCTTTTGTGAGAAATGGTTTTGGCAAGACCTGGGAGTTATTTCTTCCTTTTGGTTTTGAGGTCATGTTCCCTAAGCACTGACAGCTTTACATTCAAATGATACAGCAAAAGATTATTAGTTCATAAACTAAGAAGGGTTTTCCCTTTTTTGGGGTGTTTTTATTGTTGTTGTTTTCATTAATAGTTTAGATTCCTAGTAAAATCACTTATCGTACCAGAGGCTGCCTCTGGAAAGGCTAGCATGTTTTTAAATGAATGCATAGATTAATCTTTAGGAATTGTTATATCTGAGCTAATCCGTGGCACTTACTATTGCATGGTGTGCTCTACAGAGGTGAACCAGCAGCATTAGCTCTGTTTCACAGGTAAAGAAGTAGGGATGCAAAACTTTCACTAATTCTAGGTATTCAATTCAAGGAAATTATGGCCCTGATTTTCAGAGAAGATATCTCACTGAACCTCAACTTCTCATTTTTACCCATTTCAGCTTAAATTACTTTTTGTTCAGCTTACTATACCATAAATATACAGTCCTAACTGTTGCATATGATGCACAGAACAAAGTTGTCTGTGGTGGGGAGGATGGCTTCATTGTGCATTTCTAGGTCTGGTGACATTCCGAGCTCGTGGGAGGTGTAAAGTTTTTGGTAAAAAAGATGGAAGTTTTGGCACATAAAGTTCACAGACAAATATATATCCTCTTTTGAAAGATCGTGTTAATGTCATTTTCTTTTTCTATATTTTTTAAAAAAAATAGTGTGCTGGTTTTGGAATGCTTCTTTTTTTTTTTCAAGTACTACATTAGAATATAAGCAGTAAGGAAAAATCTATCCAGGTCATACAGTACAAAGGAGCATTCCTTCTGCTCGGTGACAGCCAGCCACTGGTGATGGAAATAGGTAAGAAAAGTCTTTGAAGCTAAAACTTTACTTTTCTACCCCAGTTGTGTACCAGACTGAAGGCAGAAGAAACATGTACCTGTGAAAGCAAAGCACTCAAGAAAAACCTTGAGAAAACACCCTGGGAAAAATCTTAGCTCTGCTGAATGAGTTTTGCTATCAACTTGAACAAGAGGAGGCGTTTGCCAGCTTGCCCCAAGCTGCTGTACTGGTCTTGCTGCTGGTTACAGGGTACCCTGGGACCTAACCGGTCAGGAGCGATGGCCAGGACATAAGGGGCTGCTCGCAGACATTTGATAAGGCAGAGAGAAATATTTACGCAGCCCCTTATGTCCTATTTCCTTTCAAACACTTAACACAAATATTAGCATAGCCAGTCCTCTTTGCTTGTTCTCCCTTCCACTACTAACTTAGCCAAGATGCTCAAAGATATTTATACTTTTTAATAGCTTTCAGAATCTTGGCCATACTGATGGACTCTACAGCCCTGGCACAGCCGATCCTGATCGACAGTCATATCCCCAGAGGACTGAGAAGATGTATTAAGCAAGTTAAAAGCATTTGAACAGTCAAGGTACTTACAGGCAAGGGTTATTCCTACATTTGCTGCAGGTTTCCTGGGTGGCTATGGGCATGTCACCAAATCTCCATGTGCACCAACTGCCCATCACTGGGATGGAGCATTTCACTTTGTTTTCTCTTTTTACAATGTAATTCAAGTATAATTAATGCAATGTAGTATCTAAAGGACCTCTGTCATCTTTCTTTTCGTCCTTTCCTCTTCTAATCTTGTTCCTTGTCCTTTTGTCAGCTGTCCTACACTTTAGTCTTTATGTCATGGTGCTCAAACTAGGTTTTAAAAACAAACTGAAAATTTTTGCACATTACCACTGTGTCCTCTGTTTGCAAACTTTTAGAAGTGGTTCTGGGTTCTGCAACAGAAATACAGCCAAATAAGTCCAGCAGGGATTATCAGGAAAGACACTCAGATCAAAAATGATGGGTAAAACAGAAGATCCCCACATGCACACTTGCAAGGTACCTGCTACAGTGGGAATCCAAGCCTTAATGAAAACTGGGGTTAAGTCACAATGTGAATTTGGGGGGATTTTGATGAGAAAGCCAGACTGTGACCAGTTGCCCTCCACACCCCGTTAGTGGCAAAGGAAAGCATATCACTGCACTTTGAATACGGCCATGTGCTAGGATGAGACCATCTTTCCTTCAGAAAGCGGGGATGCTTCTGCTGCTTTTATTTTTAGTTCATGCAGAGTTCCCAGACAATAGTTCTGTAAGTGGAAGAGAATCAATGGAAGCGTTTTGAATAAAAGCAAATCAGAAAATAGGGCTGGCATCGCTTCCTTTGGCCTCTGAGTGCTCTTCTAGTCATTCTTCTGCAAATGAGTAATGCTGGGTGTAGAAGCTCCCGTTTGCCAGTGAAGTTGCGTTGACTGTGAAAAATCAGAACTACAGGTTAATCCGAGGCACGCAGCAAACTGAATAAACACAGCAGTGGTGGTAGATTTCGTGAGAACATAAAGTGAAATTTCAAAGCAAGAGAGAAAAGTTCAGATCAAGGTGACTCAGTTGCTGAGTGTTTACCTTGGCCCAGAGTGCAAGTCTGTAAATAATACAGTGTATTAATACACTGGCATACTTTCAGCCTTCATTTTTTCAGCAAGAAACAATTACAACCTGCCAAACATCCATGTCTTTCCAAAGGCAAGATGCTGTGAGGTAATCTCAGACCTGGTGTCTCTCCAGGCCTGGTTCATAGATGACTGAAGACAGAGGAGGGTCCTCCACTGACTTCCACAAATGTTAGCTCAAGACCTATGGGCGTATGAAACACGGAACAAGCATCTGTCACCTCATAAGCATAGAGCTGACAGAAGCGTCAACCAGATTTCATTAGCTGTGTACAGGCAGGTGTTGGATTAACGCAAGTCTGTGCTTTGGTTTAAAAAATATTCCCTTGGATGCCTCTGCAGCATCCTGGGACTGAAAACGTGCACAATTTTACACCTGTTTTTCAGTGGATCTCTTCCACTGCAGCATTTTTAGCTCTTTACTGTCTCCCACCAAATTGCATATCGGGAGGAACTGACATCTCACTGGCAACAAACGTAAATCATGGGGAGTCTGGTCTTGTAGCTGCAGAGCGGCTGCGAGATCACACACGGGGCCATCCCAGCACAGGCGTGGCTATGGACAAGCCCGCTCGCCGTGTGTTGTTGGCAGGCGTTCCTGTTCTTTAGAGAGAGAAGGGGAAAAACACAACACAAAAATGAAGAGACTTAGGCTGCCTTTTAATCCTGTGGCTGCTAGCTGATTTTCATTGGACGGGAACATGAAAACAAAGGAAGCATCAGCCCAAGGCTGAGATCTTTGGACCAAATTCACCCTGACATGGAGCGGGAGCAGCTCCCTTCGGGAGCTATACCTGCCTACTTGTTGTCTGGAGCCTGCCCGTCCTGGAGGATTTGTTCACACATTCTGCTGTGTGCTGCTTTTCTGCTCTTTTGGCATGACTGTTGGGACTGGGGAGCAAGAAATCTTCTGACCTTCAGTACAAAGGAGCAAAATGAGCAAATGTATGCCTGCAAATCACAGAAAGGGGTGAAGACCGTACCGCCTTCCCCATCGCTGCCTGCCCTCTGGCCACTGTGTCTCACGCTCAGCAGCCTCCAGCGCTGAGGCTGGTGGGGCTGTGCCACGGGCAGTGCCACGGAGGAGCAGCCACGGTGTCCCGTGCTGCACAGCCCCTGCGGCACAGGCCACAGCCTCTGCGTGCGGCCGCGCTGCTGAGCCGGCTGTGGCAGAGACACCGCCGGCTGCTTCTCTGCAGCCTCCGCTTCTGATTTATGACTCTGCGGGGCACAGTTGTGGCTCAGGGACAGCACAAAAATAGGCTGTGCAGACAGACTGACTTTCTGCAGCAGCGATAGTGGATCTATGGAGATAGGGTTTCCTACAGTTTATCATGCTGCTTTCAATTAGAAGTCTGTCAGAAAAATACAGTCATAGAAACCAATCATAGCGAAAACTTGTAAGCATATGTAGATGCTGAAATAGGGGGTAGCGTGGAAAATGGAAATCCCTGGAGATGGCTTAGCAGACCCAAAGGGAACAACAAATATTTTCCTTGCAAAATAATGCATACAAATACCTTGAGCTAGTTGCAATGAAAAATTTATTCTAAACATTTAACCTCTTTTCTCTCCATGATTTCTCTACAACTAAGTTCAGTTGTTTATGATTTCCCTTCTTAAAGTAGTCCATAAATGTTCTATATGAACACGTTTCAGTCTATGCATGCTCTTGAATACTACATGGCTTTAGCCTTGAGTGTTTGCTTATCCTGATTTGCTCCCTGTTCTCTCATTGCTCATCTAAACAGCAGAAGTTATTTTTCTTCCGCACTATACGAGTGAGCCTGCACAGATGGGAAGATCATTTGTTATTACTTTGCTGAGAACATCCAAGTGACCACGTAGGAGATCCACGTATCAGACAAGAGGGAATTATTTATTTCCCCAACATATGTTTATGCTGTTATAAACCTGTTGCCCAAGGAAATCAAAGCACTCCTTGTATTAAATTAATTCTCACAGAATTCTAGTGTACTACTACCCACATTTTACAAATAAAAAACATGGAAGAAAGAGGACATCAGTGGTGTGCCTTGGCTTACACAGACAGAAGTTGAAGGAGAGACAAAGAACTGAAGACATATTTTGCTGCAACAAGGTCTTCTTTAGCAGTGAAGCCACTCGTCATTTTTCCAGAATGCCATCATCTGATAATTAGTGAAAGAACATGATCATAAACTGAGGAGTTTCATTTTTGCTTTTCTATTTCTACAGTTGAATCTCTATAGTGAGATTTAGAGGTAGGTGAAGCAATGAACTCTTTGCTTGGTGAAACCATCCAGTACTTACCCCATCTACTTTTCTGGAGGAAAAAATGATGCCTGTCTGTCTGCTGTCTATCTGTCTGCTTGTGCTGGTATACGCTCTTAATTTTCACTTTCTTCAGAAGTAATTTCTTTGCTCATGTTTCACTAATCGAATATGTTCTATAGATCAATTTTCATTACATTGCATTTCTGCCTCACTGGTTATGAGGAATGAGCCATGAACCGCAGACCATATCTCATCCTGGCCAGGGGAGATAATCAAAGAGATGGTTAAATCTGCTTCCTATACAGTCTGATAATTCTGAGCAATAATCGCTTTTTTTTCTCTCTCTCCCTTCTGACCCCTGTGAATATGACTTATTAATCAGAGCTTCAAATGAAAGAGGAGGGGAAAAATAAAACTACATACAGTATCATGCTGTGGCTCAAATTAACAACTTCATTCAGTGATTCTCTCTTGGATTCAGAACCGCAGTAGAACAAATCACATTCTTAATCTTTTAATTAGAATTTTTTAATTTCAGTCATGTGAAGTTACACTTGATAACATAAAATCACAAATGTGACACTTAGCAGAGTGAGGTCCTGAACAATTTGTAAAAAACTGCCAAGGAGCTTCAGCTGATTTTTGGTGTTTTTTAAGAAAAATACATGTGGAGAAAGAACTACTGTTTTATAATGCTGCCGGAGTCTTATCTGAAAATCAGACATTGCACCAAAACAATGGTGCAATCCATTGTACTTGAAGATTATCAGAGAACAGCTGTGAATATGTTTATTATCTATGCTCTATTTTGGACTCTTTCGGCGTATCAAAGTTCTGGTTTACTATGCAATATAGCTCAGGTATTCAGGAATCCCAAATCACTCGAAAAACATTATATTGATTTAATATCCATAAGATTTAAGTTCTTTTTACTCAACTCTGGGAACTGAACATAGAGGTTTCAAAGTTTAAAAGTCCTGAGTACTAAAATGTCCCCCCTTTTTTCTCTTACTGAAAGTTAATATAAGATGACAAGAACAGATACGTTGGATCAGATTCAAGGTCCAGCCAGCCCAGGATCCTGTCTCTGGTAGTAACAAATATTACCTACTTTGGGAAGAATATAAAAATAGGCAGCAATGCAGTGACATTCTCTTAATACAGTTCCCAACCTTCTGTGACTGCAGCTCAGGGAATGCCTGCACCAGAGATGGCATCTTTGTGTTCGCTCCTGAGGATTTTTCTTCCATTGATGTATTCAATTAATTTTAACCCTTTTAAGCCCTTTAGATGCATAACATCCTGTGGCAATGAGATCCACAGCTTAGGTACCTGTTGTGCGAAGAACACATTTGTTCTTGCGTCTGTTCTCAGTCTGCCACCTAGAACCTGGATGTTTTACCCCAAATTCCTTTGTTCTGGGAAAGAGCAAACAATCACTCCCAAATGACCTTTTCAGTGCCGCTCAGGACTTAATAGAGGTCTCTGTCATATCCTCTCATTGTCCTTTCTCCTGGCTGTAGAGCACTGGTCTATTTGTCAGTCCTTGAACAGAAGTGGTGCCACATCTTTGGTCTGCCTGGTTGCCTTTCTGTGTTACTCTTCCTCTGCTATCATATTCTTTTAGCAGCAACTGGGGGAGAGAAACCAGATCCAGATGCACCATGGATATATATATATAATGGCATAATGACAAATAGCATAATAATGTGAAACACAATAAAGTAGCAAGAGTTAGCAACACTGATAGTGAAAGCAGCACTGCTGACCCATTAGCAATAAAGGAGAACACACAAAATCTAGTTTAGATGGTGCTGTACAAGCATTGTAATCACATTTGCAACTTCACTTCCATGAATTAAAAAAGATGCACTTGGTATTGAATCATTACACCTGCTTTAGAAATTTCAAGTTGTATGGAAATGATGAAAATACTATAAACTCCAGTCTGACATGTCAATTTTAGGTCAACCTGTACTCATCGCCCAACTAGGGTTTCAGGCTCAATTTTTGCTTTCAACTCCTCAAACTTTGGTAATATTTTCAAGCTTCTAAATGAAATATTTCTGGTTCTACCTTGGCGTAGACAATGTCAATTCAAATGTAAGAACTAGGAAAAATGGAAAAATACAGATTCTTTTTTCTGTTTTTAATGACTTTTCAGCATACCTGTACAGCTGAAGTTCTTCCATGCCAAAAGCTGAAATTTATCATGGAATAGGTCCGGTTACTAAAAAGGGCTTTGAGTGCTTTGGTAGAACTGATTGTGTGACTGATTTAAATCAACCTAGAGACCTGTCACTGCATAGGAGTGTTCATTCTGTACAGACGGTGGCAAAGTCGGGGCTAATTTAGCACCACGGAAAGGAGTGCATTGAAGCTACACAGAAGAGAGCCTTGCGGAACCTTGATTGGGTGTCCACAGGTCAGATGCATGCAGGTGTTATCCAGAGCTGTTACCTGCTTTGTAACTCATGGCTGATGTGGGACACACGCTCCATGAGTTATGCTTCTCATATCCAGGAGTAGCGATCAGTCCTCAGGTCACTATGCCAGAGGTGCTCCCCGTGGAAAGCAAGCCACAAACCCCTGAAATTGCACACAATGTTTCCTTCTTCTTCCTCATGTTGGCATAGCTGCCAACTTCCCTTCAGTCGGTTTCCAGTTCTCCTGGGCGTTTGTGGGATGGGTGGAGAATGGCGTTGCATGCACCAGAAGAGAGAGACCCAGAGCTCAGCATTGCAGAGTGAGGTGTGCCTTGCAATATGTGCAAGCTCATGTTGCTCCCTTACATCCCCGTTGGACCACGGAGGCAGTGAGCCAGGGCACTGGCAGGGCTGGCAAGTGACTGTCCTTGGGACATGGGGCCATCTGAGCTGCAGAGGGGAGGACCCCAGCCCCACAATGCAATCCCAGCCCGCTTTTGCCTTCAGGGTCTTGCTGCTGTGTCAGCGACACTTCTTAATCGCGAGGTGCACTGAGCGGCCTGATGACGACGGACATATATGTGACCTATACTTCTCTCTTGGGTTGTTGTCTGTTTGAAACACATAGAGAGCTGGAGGACAAAGGGAGCATGATTGTGTGTGTGCAAAGGACAGATAGCCCGCTCCAGCCCAAATGCAGCGACTCAGGCCGGGACAAATTTTATCTTCCTTACAATATTTACTCTGCAACTCATGAAGCTGAAAGAAGCTTTTTTTTGTGGACAGCTAATTTTTAAAACATAATAGTGTTGGATGGGGAGGAGCATTTGAGAGGGTTTTATTTTATTTTTTTGATATTTACTTCCCCCAAAGCGTATGGAGCAGTAAAAAGCGATAGCTATCCTTATTGTGTATCTTTCCATGGAGCCTCATTAGTATCAGGGCATCTGCAGTGCAAAGAATGCGAGTACTATTTGTGTAACTAAATCATTACAAGCAGCCACTTTCTGGACAATTTGTAACAAAAATATCTGTGTACTTCTCTTCTTTCTTCCTCCTACCACTGCTACTCCTGGCTTTGCTCCCAGACAACTCTCCTCTTCCATGCAGAAAATGTCCTTTATTAGAAGTCAAAAGCAACACATCCCAATAATTAAAAAATGTTTCCTATAGTAATTTTTTTTGTTCCTGCCTAGTTTGAGTCTACGATGTATATTCTGCGTCTACTACAGCAATGCTTGCTTTCAAACTACCAGCCCAACAAGCAATCCCACAAAAGGAGTCATATTTCTTTGCCTGCAAATAAATAATTAAAACCAGAATGATGGTTCTAAGAGACAAGAATAATCTGACTTTCCTTATTATCAACATCAGAAATTGGAGGCTGTTTGAGAATACAGGCCAATACATTTATGTGTGCCAAATACTAACAAAATTCTGGAGTTATTTAGGTGTCTCCTTTGATTTCAGGATGTTAGACAACTAATTATTTCTGAAGTAAGCTTAAGCAAGACTTTGGGAATTAAGTTCTTGGTTCTGGGAACTTAGTTCTCATTGAAACTCTTCAGGTGTGAGGCATGGCGATTCTCCTCGGCTCATTTGAAAAGCTCTGCTCATCTTTTGCTGTCAATAGAAGTTGGGAACTCAGCCCCAGTCAGTAAAAGATGTGTTGCCATGAAGGTTTTAGTTCACATCAGAAGTGGTTTTTTTTCAGGGACTCACCTGATTGTCCCCACTGGGCTTTGTTTCACACTGTGCAGCAGGTGCAGAAGCCACAAACTGGATTCATTTTGGAAGAAACCAAACCAGATGATGCAATGCATTTACAAATACAAATGCATTTAACAAACATCAGGTGCTAAAGCCCTTCAGTCCACAGGACCAGCCCAGAGCGCTGGTCCAGCGTAACCCCTCCCCGGCACACACGTAGTGTGGCCCTCAGATTCACCACCACTTCCCTCTGCAAAGCCACTGCCTGCTCCTGTAAGCAGAGCCAAAGCCGTGCCAAGGATAATGCCCTTTGCTAAACTGCTGCCAAAATATTCAGCTCATTGCAAAATACAATTTAAATATGTTGTTGCCAGAGTTACTGAAGTGCTGTGCTACCCACAGCACTTACTCATAGTGAAGCGCACGCGGTGTGCAGAAGAGAAAGGAGGCAACGGGGCAGGGCAAGGATGCAGGATATATTTTCTTATCATGACTGATAGGGGAAACTGCTCTCTCAGCATCAGCAGGGCACTGCAAGGCCAGAACCACTGGAATCTGCCCTTTGTAACTCTCCAGACTTGTGCTTTTCTGCATTTGTGACAGCATTTCAAAAGAACTTCTTTACATCCCAGATAAACCGATCTGCATTTACCATCTCATACTAATCCATCTTTCTTCAAAGATCTCTACTACCTGTTTAAATACAATCACTTCCTCACTGAAATCACTTTAACTGCACTGGTATGTGTGTTGTCAGTACTTCTACACAAGTTTCTGCCCTATATAAACAGCATGCCTGGGTTTTCAGCCAAACTCTGAAGCTGTAACTCTGATCAGCAGTCATGATACAGACCTCTATTTCACTTCTTTCTTGTGCTATTAGGATGGTATGAATATTTGTATTTTTATGTAAATGACAACCAGGGAGCTTTTTAAGTTCAACAACGACTGCATTTGCTCAGGAGTCTGGTATTCCTCATTTTCTTTTATGAGTGTTCCTCACATATGACATTTAACTTAAAAATTTACTGTCTTTGTGGGAGAGAAAGTGGCTTGTGGAGGTAGGCATTGCTTATGCAAATTGTTCAGTCCTCTGGGAAAAGGTTTAGTCACTCGTCATTAGTTTCCTTATTACCCACTGTAACGGAGGATCAGTTACTGGTTTGAATATACATTTTCAAAAGTAATATTTAATAAAAACTCACCTTTTATATAGCAAAATCATTTGTGAACCACTCATAGAAAATCTACAGCCTGACAGGAAAAATGTGTTAATTTTTGTTCTCTTACTGTTAGTCACTATTACGAGACAAAGCCAAATGTGCGTACACGGGTAGTGCGCAGAATTAATTTCATCGAGAACAAAGAAACACATGGTGGCAGGGTGAACAATGTTAGGGGTTTTCAGTGCTCTGCTGACCGGGATATTCAGTCCCCTGGACTCTTCCACCATTGTTCATTTTATTCCTATAGATTCAATAAGACCTGATCCGGCTCTGTACACACAGTTCATGTACTTCTTACATAGCTTGTTTCTATGGTAATACTAAAACAGGAGATTTCTAATTACTCATGCTTCCTTATTTAGGAAAAACAATGTCAGATGCCATAAACTGAATCACTTTAATCCGTGATACTAGGTAAGTGCACTACTTTGCATCTGGGTATGGCAATGGATCTTGCTGCTATGAATTCCCAAAGTGATCTCGGCTTTACGGGAAGAAAAAAATGTGGTTTTTTTTCAGATGAGATGGTTCCTCACTTTACCCCTCATTTCATTGCTTCTGTTCCTGACAGTCATGGGAAGAATGGCATGGCTCTTTCCAGCATCTGTTGCAGAGAGATGTGCACAATGTTTTCAAAGAAAAATGACCGTCCAGGTTGCAAAGGAAAACTGTAAAGGGAAAGTGTGTTCAACACGGGTTTCAGCTCAGCTTCCTAATTATTCCCTCAGGGAACAGAATTTCTTCCAGTCGTAATCAGGATAGGTCTGGCCCTTCAAAGCAGATTTCCTGAATTTTACATGGTTTGGGGGCCACCTGTAGAGGGTGAGGAGACCTCATACAATGGCACATTGCCATCAGCAATCATTTTGTCAGACCTTTGCTGCTTTCCCTGAGGCTATTCAGGAACGGCACTTCCCACAGTGCCGTAGGGGTACAGGGACAAGCTTCACACTCGGTTAGGTACTATCCGTCTGCTCTGCTAGGTGCCACAGACGGTGTCTCATCAGCCATCTGCTTCTGTCCCACAGACATCACTACGATCCCACCTCCGTGTAGGTGAAGTTTCCAAGGAAAGGAAATCTTCAGCCTCGCTGCTCCTCGCTTTCTTGGTCTATTCCCTCTGATTATCATCTGGCAGGTCCCAGTAGCTGGGGACTGTCCCCATCCTCAGTGGGGCTACAGTCTCCTTTCACTCAAAAAGGAGACCTACCTCCTATAGCTACCTTCAAAACAACAGTCTGTTGCCAGCTCGTTTGGACTGCTAGCTAATATTTCTCTGCTGTTGATGGCAAAGATTAAATTAACCTTGAGGGGTTTGCTTCTTTCCCAACTTGTCCAATCTAGAAATCCCCCTGGCATTGGGAAAGCAGCCACTGGCCTCGCAAACAGCTCTCACGCTTCACAGACCCTGAAAGATTTAACATCACAATTTCAGCAGAAAAGCAACTTAATTAGCCAGGCTCTCACTGATGAAAACTTCTTCCATCTAATGAAAGAGAATACTCCCAAATCCTGAAACTTGAAGGTCAAAGGCAAATCAGAAGAGGTTGTCCAAGATGGACTTGGGCATCCCATTGGAAATTAGGGATTTGGCATACATTCAAGAAAGCATCCTAGTCATAAGAACATTTAGATGTGGGCCTGTTACGAGGTGCATACTTAGGAGATTTCCTGAAAAGGACCTCGGTTAACAGGTACCATTGCATAACCCCTGGTAAAGAACTTGGGTGTAGCATCTATTTTTCTCAAACGTTGCCAATTCCCTTTAAATGAATACATTTCTAACCACTATCTGACTATTTCAGAGTTAGAAAAACTCCCCCCTGGAGAGAACCATTTGAAAAGGCCATACTTGGGTCTAACCTCATAATAGTACCCCTTAAATTAAATGCACTCTTAAAACTCATTCATTCATTCCAGTGATAGGGTGTATCAGGGCCACAGCAAGGTTAGATAAGAGGGATTGCTCTCCAGGGATACTGGTAGAGTGGGCAAATATGTAAATACTGCTAAGAACCTAATTTTTAATGCTGGGACTGGGCTGAGGCAATTACCACTTAACGCTGTCCTTCCCTGAGGCAAGCAAGTTAGGTAAAATGAGCGAGGGGAGGACTGTGCCAAAAAGTCTTGCTTTGGTCTAACTAGAAATAATGTATTAGGACAGCAACAGAAGCAAATGATCGTATCTTGTATGAGCCAGGAATTGCTCTATTCAAGCCTGCCTTTGAGCAACAGAACACAGAAGGCGATGCCCTTGAGTAGGACTTTTCAGACTTACCCCCCTGACAATTTATATACCTCATTATAAAATATTAAGAATGACAGCTGATATATTATATCACTTCTGTTCCACAGACACCATGTAAAATAGGCTGCGTGTATCCAACCAAACAATTTAATAATCCACTAATGAATTTGGGGTTTGTTTTCTCAAGGCTTTGGCAGGGAAAAGACCTGCCGTAAAAATACCGTACAACGTATCTATCAGATTACCGTGTCGACACCACACAAAATACAGCTTTCTCAAGCCTCCTTCCATCCTCGTGCTCTGCTCTGCTCACCGCAGCTACTGTAAGAGAGAGGTAGCAGAGGCGCTGTGTACAAAAATGAGACCCCGTGGTCTTCAACGTACTGCGCCCTGTGGGACACCGCGGCGTGTAAGGCTGCGCACTCGTAACATGATGGTGGACTGTATGTTAAGCTGGAGCTGGTAATTTACCTTATTATTGGGTTCCAGAGTAACTTTTGTGGGTGCTGGGCATAGTCACCTCCTGTTGACTGCACAGTGCCTCCCGGGTGGGAAGGGGTCTGAGGTCAGAGTTCCAGGCACATTGGGGGCACTCGGGTTAAAAGGTAAAAAAAAAATAAATATATCAACAAAGCAAGTAGAGAAATTAGTAACAGTAAGAGATTACGGTTTTCTGAGGATTTCCTCCGATGTTTCTGGATATCAAATTGTAAGGTTTGACCAAATGCAATATTTTGTGGGAAGCCTGTGGTTTGGGAGGACGGTTGGTCAGGAAAGGAAAAAAAAAAAAGACTGAAAAGCTTTATTTCAGCTAAGATGGAAATTGTGTCTAGGGAAAATAAAACAAAACACTTTCTTCCCACAGGTTCTACAAAACAACAGTTTAACCTGTCTAGTTGTGACATTTAGGAAGTGCTATTTCTTATCCTGAGACAAATTCGGTTTTTATATGTTCCGTAAACAAAGGCTGCTGCTATATATTATAATAGGGTCTGTTAGTTTGAACTCTTTCCCTTTGTTTTAATGGGAAATATATTGCACATTTTTGGCTACTGTGAAAAACAGTCACTAGTCAGGAATCCCTTCCTGTAGTTAATGAAGTAGTAAATGAAGAAACAGAGAAGCATCTGCAAGCGGGAATGCTAAGTTTTCTCTTCAGATAGATGTATTTACATGGATGCTTTAGTGTATGTCTTCGCTAGAAGAATCAGCCACACATTTGCTTTTCCTATGGATTTGTGTGATGGACAAGATCCAAACGCTGACAGAAGAGCATCTAAATCAGTTATGCATTAGAGAGATTGATGTCCCTTTTGTTCCTCCTTTCTTTAACTGCACTCACTGATGAAGATGATGCAGATAATTAATTACAGCTATGAAGAATGAAAGTGAAAGGGCCATACTCCCTCCTCAGCCGTGACCCTGCACTGGATTAACATCAAGGAGGTTGCAGGGTCAAAGGAGTTCAGGGAAAAGCCTTTGGTAATAAATTATACTGAGATTATATCCTGTAACCTAACTGCAATTCTTCCATCAACGATTAAAAATCAAGCGTAAAGACCTCTTAAAAAACTAAAAGTCATCGTTTCTCCCTGCAAGGAAAGTGTGGCTGAAGATGGATGCGCTTCCCTAAGGCTCTGCAGGGCAGATTATTCGACAGCCTTTTCTGTGCCAGGGCAGCCCTGACCGGGTCACAGCTGTGTCTGTAGGTACCTCCCTTACTGTGTTTGAGGGAAAGCTAGGACACAACTGTGTTGCTTTGCCCTTTCCTTTGTCAACTCGGAGTCATCTTCTGGTTTTTCACTTGCTAAACAGGAATCCGTATGTGAGCTGCAGAGCAAGTTTTGTTAAGAAATAACCAGCAAGCATCCAGTTTTAGAGATGAGACAAATGTTCATGTTGAAACAGTTTTGGTAGGTAAAGCCAGTTTGCCAGCCCACCCCGCTGCCAGCTGCTACCTCCAGCATCATTGGTGGAACATGGCAAATGAGTCACACAAAACCAAACAGTTTAGTTTAACCGGCCATAAACGGATCATTAGCCTCATCCAGGCACCCTGTGATGCTAGGGACCGTGTGTGACCCAAACTCCTCTCCGTTGGGGGAAAACAAAATCCACTGCAGAGGGACTATAACAGAAAGTGGCTGTTTGCAGCAGTGGTCCTTACGCTGGTGCTGGTGTTGGAGTAGAATGGAAACATGGGAAGTGTCTGAGGGAAGGAAACACATGTCAGGATGTCTACAGAGAGGACAGGCTTCGCGTACTGTAGATGATCAATAGATCCCCAGCCCAGACCTTCCATGGACCTCAGCATGAGTCTCTCTAGTTTTAAAAGACCTCATTTGTGGGCATTCGATACCTGAAGGCTCTGGGAGATGATATCCATCAGATTGGGCTGTTTCAGCTTAGGAAATCACAGCCATGGTGTGCTGTGGTGTACAGGGCACAGGGTGAGCCACGCTTCCCACCACGACCAGTGGTGATGGACGTGGGAGCACCTGGCCATAGCTGAGACCCAACGCACCTCTCACCTACAATGCTGGGAGCCTCAAGCAGGAGAGAGCGACCAGCCAGCGGTGACCTGCAGCTAAATCTCCAGACCACAGGTCTCCTGAGACAGCAGATCGCCTCGTGGGCATTTAGACTGGACATGCTCGAACATGAGGGGATGTTTTTTAGCTGGACTCTGTCTCTCTGCTCTGCAGCCTCCCTTCTGCACAATGAAGATAACAATTCCTGCGCCGCTCAGGCACACACTGGTGGCAAAATCATCTACCAGCACCTCAAACACTGCTGTGCGGCGTTCCAGAGAAGACCATACAAAAATAGCATATCTTCTGATCTTCAAACTCTGTTAAATGCAGCCTGCAGATGCAGTAAAATCCTCAAATTGTTCTGTGGGCACAAAAACACATTCATTGTCACTATGACATGAAGTGACAGGATTAGGATGAATTTTAGGAGTTTTCAGACACTACCAAAAAAGCCAGAAAATTCCTTTGGCTTTGAGTGGCAGGTTTTTGAGGGGTTGGCCACTCTGCATTACATGAGAACACTCATATTTGGAACTTTTTCCCCTTCGAGAGGTGTCTGTGACCTGTGCAAAGCAGCAGGGCTCACGAGCATACTTGACCTCCAGGCCCAGTTTCACAGTTTTAGCACCATCTCATCGGCAGTGCAGCGCGGGGCCAGCAGCATGGCGCTGTCATTGCTCTTATACCATGAAATGTCCAACCGCCATGAGCCCTACTCTGCACCCTTCAGAGCAGCTGGTCCCAACCCACTTGGTGGTGGTGAACACCTCTGCACCTCATCTTCGGCCCTAACCCGCTCCCAAGGCGGGGGGTTGTCTCTCTTCCTAGCAGTGGGAAGGGTTGGAGACCCTATGGGTTTCCCCCATCTCTATCTTCAGGCCACCCTTTCCATCAGTTAATTGGGACAGCAGAGCTGCTGTGCCAGGTCTATATGGGGTCCGTGCATCCCTAGGGACATGGGATCCCATAATCTATGCAGCAGGAGAGGTCCCATAAACATTGGAGAAGAAGCTGGATCTCAGCCCTGCTCCTTCACACAGAGCTGCTCAGAAGGGAACAGCACTATTTCCTCTAACATGCATAATGCTTTCCCATGTCTAAAATAACGGGGTTACAGCAAATTCAAGTTATTTATTTCATAGCTTTGGGGATTTCCGCCCCCCATATTTAATTTGGTCTTCATTTAAACATGCCCTAACATAATGCCCGGGGGGAAATATTGGGTTGCATTAAAAGGGAGGGAAGGCTCTGCACCGTTTCTTTTTTTCTCCAAGCCCTAGTTGATGGTTACCATTACAAAAATAGGAAAAAAACATCCTACGCAGAGATCACCTCACCTCAGCATTTATGGCTACATGACACAGAGCTTAAAAACATAAAGCTCTAGACTCCACGTGGGCAGGACTTGACTAACAGTCCATCTGCGGAGCAAAGAACTAAAGATAGGGCCCCGACAGCTTCCTCGGCTAGCTCAGTTTTCAAGAGCAGGTGGGATGATTTTGATGCAGGGGATGATTTCTGAGAGCCTGTGGAAATCAGCATCTCCTCCTGCAGAGCGGCATCTTGCGCTGTGCCCCTCGGGCGGTTCCAACAGGGCTGCGGAGCCGAGGTGTGGGGATTCGGGGAGGAAGCCGGCCAAGAGGGGCGATGCTGGAGCCGCTTCCCAGCCCCAGCGCCATCCGACAGCCCTCGGGCGCCCGGGGACCGGCGGCTCGGGAGAAGGCGCGGGGGCTGCAGGCCCGCCAGGGGCCTCGCCGCGCCCGGGGCCACCTGCGCTCCCTTAGGGGCCGCCGGGGAAGGAGAAGGGAAGGGAAGGGAAAAGGGAAGGGAAAGGGAAGGGAAGGGAAGGGAAGGGAAGGGAAGGGAAGGGAAGGGAAGGGAAGGGAAGGGAAGGGAAGGGAAGGGAAGGGAAGGGAAGGGAAGGGAAGGGAAGGGAAGGGAAGGGAAGGGAAGGGAGAGGAGAAAAAATAATAAAAATAAAATTAAAAAGGAAAATATAGAAATAAAAAATAAATAAAAATAAAAATAACTTAACAATAACAGTAAATAATAATAAAAACGCAGCCAGGCGTGGGCTGGTGCAGTCGCTGCCCCGTGCGTGGAAGCGCCGCCGAGCAGGATGCTCCCGGCGGGGCAGGGAAGGACACTGCCGGGGCGCCAGCGCCGCGCCGCGCCGTGCCCGGGGCGGTTCACGTGGCGCCTCCCGCGTGGGGCGGAGCGGAGCGGAGCGGAGCGGAGCGGGGCGGGCGGACAAAGCCGGGCTGTCAGCGGGGCGGGCGGGAGAAAGGAAAAGCGGCGGCAGCGGAGAGCGGAGCAGGTGAGGCGGGCAGCGGGGGTTGTGCCACGCTGGCACCGGGAGCGGCCGGCTGGCTCCGGTGCCCGGGTGGCGGCACCCCGGGGGGAGGCCGTGCCGTGCCGTGCCGTGCCACGCGTGGGCAGCCTTGCGGGGCGTGGGCGGCTTTGTGCGCCGCGGGCGAACGGAGGGGGGTTGCCCCTGGGCGGCTCGGGGGGTTGCAGCCGGCGGGTGACGGACGGCGCCGTCTGATGCGGCCGTTGCCTCTGCCTGTGGGTCCGAAAGTAGTTTGGGAAGGGAGCGAAGCGGTTACTGCTCACTCTTCATAAAAAAGGAAGTGAAATTTTAGCGCTGTGACGGTGCTAAAACAACCTCTTGACTCGAACCGAGTCCGCTGTCCTGTGGCGATTGAGCCAGAAAAATCTCAGGAGTATTACAATGAGTAGCATCACCGGAGAGTAATTAGTATTTAGCGGGCTTAAGGACTGAGAAGCATGTTTATGTGTTTGTTTTGTCGACGTGAACAGTTGAGAAACAGAAGAGTTGTTGGCTGGCTCTGCAACGCGTTGTGTCAAAAGCAGGAAGGCGCTTGCTACCGCATGAATTTAAAATCCTTTGATATATAATCCGTTTGCCCATCGCCACTGAGTTGCGAGCATCCGAAACAGCTTCTGGTAACGGAGACTTGAAAGGAGCTTTCGCTGGGCATGCTGCGTGGTAGGGAAGCTGCGTGATGAATACATCCCATTCCAGAGAATGCACCTAAAAGCCTGATGAATCAGCATGCTGCATTCACTGACCGAGCATGCCAGCTCCTGCGAGGAAGGATGCAGCAGTACGGGGGGGGATATTAATGCTACCTGAAGCTGCGAGCTTCCTATGCAGTGGTGGCGCGTGTGAGGTTGGGGGGGGGGGGGGAAATTACCATTAGTTTTTCATTCTAAACAGCTGCTTCTGATAATCCAAACCACCCTCTGGTGCTTTCTATGGTGAGTGAGTTACAGTCCTTTTTGTACTTTACTTGCTTCCCAAAGGGGTATTTGCTTTTTATGTGTCGCCCCAAACTGTGTAGCAAATGAAATGAGGCTAACAGTATAAGCTCATAACTTAACATAGCAAGAAATCTAGAGCGGTAAAGAAGGTGAAAACTTTTTACAAGAAATACTGCAGCAATTTTGCTATGTTTTAAGAGGAGATAAACACTGAGACAGAGATGACGTTTTAGAAGTGGAATAGCAGAACAGTATTTCACACAAAGCATCGTACAGCTTAAAGGTTATTTTGCGAGATGCACTTGCTCTTTTAAATGATGCTGTCTTTTGAAGTCAAGTGAACTATGTAAAAACTTCTACAGGAACAGTGTCACAGGGTAAATCTTTTCGTCAGGGTTCTGATTGCTTCAACAAAGTGCTAAGTATTTAGAAGAACCATCTGAAGGGCATCTTGAGATATTTATTATTCAATGGCTGTACGAGCAACTGTACGCACTGTCATGTCAGGATGCCCAGGTCACGGGCCGAATGCTCTCCAAATCCTTGGTGTACGCACGCTCGCTCCGTCTCTTTTCCCTGAGATACAGGGACTCCTGCTTCAATCCTTGTTGATGTCTTTACTCACATTAACTGGATGTGTGGGGCGGGCCTTCACCCAACCAGTGAGAAGGTACAAAGAGCACAAAATGTCTTTGTCTCACACAGGGGTCGTCCTCTGAGATTCAGTGGCTGCTTGTTAGTAAAGCCCTTGCAGTGAAAATCATCCCCAAGGCGGAGGACAGGAGGGTTATGACCCCTTAACTCACCTACTGCCGTATCCTGTGTGTGCAGTGTTTGAGTTAGGGGAAGCTCCGTAGCTTCCTAAAACACTCAAGATTTATGGTACTGCTGCTGGGAGAGTGAAGTTTCATACTGTCCCTAGTAGAGAAAGCTGACTGAGATGCTATATAATCTATTTAAATACAACCAAGGACTTCAGAAATGACTAGCAGTTAATAAATTTGACTTTTCTTAAGGGCAAGTGTGGTTTCTTTCAGTTTGCCTCCAATTCAGCCTTACAGAATCCATGAGCCTCTTCAGCTTCATAAGGAGAAAAGGATCAGCTTAGTAGGAGAGGCAGGGAGTCGGGGACAGCAGCACACAGGGCAGTTAACGTCTTGGGGGCTTGGTGTCTATGAGATACCTATGCCTTTTGGAGATGTTTCAGAGACAGGAAAATACGGATATTTTTCTGTGACCTCACTTTGTGGGGTGTGCCATGGCAGGTTGGTGTAAGTTGGCCAGGTGCCCTAACAGACTATATCAGAACATCTGGTGCTGAATATGGTTTGGTCATTTGGGGTGTCTTCTGCTTATTTAAAACTTTTGGCAACTGGCCACTTACCAGGTACCTGTTCTTCAAGGTTAAGTCTTCCTGTAGCGTATCTCTTCCCCTGAGAAGGAGCGGGGACTCTCGTGCCGTCGCTTTTGCTCCTCAGGCAGGAGAAGCTTCCTCTCCACAAGGGAAGCTTACTTGGAAGGACATGGAGTCTTTCTAAAGTGCGTTGGAAATAACCTAGGCATTGACAATGCCGACTGGTAGTCTGGCGCTGGAGTAGTTATTTCAGCCCTGCGATTTCATTTGTAATGGCCTGATTTAGTTTTAGTCGTCTGATATTCTAAATCTAAGTCCTCTCTCTGACAATAAAAACCTCAAATCAAGTTTCTTTCAGCTCTTACAAGTACAAGTGTTTTCAACTATTTATTATTGTCTCTTCTGGCTAGTTTGTCATTTTTCTGTGTTATTTTTTGACCATTCATCCAAATGCCAGTGAGATATTTGGAGGAGTTAAAAAACAAACGACACCCCCTCCATCCACCCACCCCACCGCACCCCACCCCTAAATGGATAATCACAAGAATTCATCATTGGTTAATCTTTGAAAAAACATTTGGGGGCCTTCAAAACTACTAAAACTTTTGCTAAAACGTGTCATTCAAATTCACCTTAAAATAGCTTTTATGCTGGCCCTTCTTCTCTTAAACCTTGCAACGCTGAAACCTTAATACAGTCAAGTTTTTAAAAAATAGCTTAATTCCAGAAGAGGGAGAAACATCAGACTAACACAATTAGGTGAGTGGAATGCATTTTTCCCTCAGGCACCTCTGGAGAGTGATACTATATCATGTTAAAAACCGTAAGCTGTTGTCTCAGGCAGACTTGGGCTGGGCCGCTGTTTGCATGAGGCACAGGAGGGAGAACTGCCGCTGGTGCAGGAAGCCTCGGTGGGGAGCGTGTCGATAGCATTGCTCTGAGTCACCGGGGGCCCAAAGACCAACCGTTGCATGATGGCACATGTGTTGTTGTTGGGTGAGGTTTAAATGAGATCCTGAGCCTTTCAGCACCTTTACTTATATAATTTATTTATTTTTATGCATGTATATGTATGTGTCTATGTATATAAAAGTCAGTGTTTTGGCTTAGCTCCTTTGAGGATAGCTACAGCTGCCAATGCGAAATTCTTTCAGCTTCAGCAGGGCTTGATTTCTCACTGATGAAAAGGTGAGGTGATCTGGGGAAATCCACGTACGGCTTTTGCATCCTTTTTGTCATGGGGTGGCTGCGGATCCTCCCCACTGATGGTCTCTACGATGCCCATCCCTAGGAGCAGTGAACTTAAAGACTGAACTCTGACAGAGCAATGGGTGCTCTAAGGGCAGCAAGAGAAACGATGGGGTTTAGTCTGTCTGCAGGAAAGGTGGGTGAGGAAAGAGCCTCAAACAAGGTGTTTTTTTCAAGGGGTTTGAAAGGACATTTCATGGACTGTAAGGAAGCAGTGACTCATCTTCTGCATTTGGGAAAGTCAGGTGAGAGAAAAAGTGACTGGCAGCAGGGCTAAAGAGAGGGGAGAGGAGAATGCAAAACCTGAACTGCAGGGAAAGGATCCAGAAAACAAGAATGCTCTAGGAAAGCTGTCTGGACAAGGATTTATCATATTGTTATCTAAAGATACAGTTGGATCTCAGAACGGTTTCAGGTTGCATTTGTCCCTGATGAGCTGAACCGTAGCCCCGGCGCGCAGTCGCAGGACAGGCAGGATTAAGGCACAGGCCTGTTCTAGGAGCACTGCCCAGTGTCGGCAGCCAGCAGCAGGGCTGCCCTGCACTATTTTTATTATGGCCGTGTCCAAAAAGTGTTTTAAAAAGGCTGAAGGAAAGCAACGCTGCTGTCTAACAGAGTTCCTATGGCAAGAGCAGGGCTTCAGGTGGGGAAAGTATGCTCAAATCTGATCAGCAGCTGCTGCCCTAAAGAGGGGACAGTGCTCCACAGTGGCCTGATAAAGATGCCTGATGGTGGTGAAGAAGAGGAGGAGGGGTGGTAGAGAAGATGAAAACATGGCAAAGTTTGTGCGGAGAGCCTTGATGATCCTGGCTGAACGCCGCCTCAGTCCCAGAAGCTCCTGCTTCTTGTGCTGAGGAGAGTTTTCATTCATCCAGCTTCATTCCAGTGAACCTTGAATGACCCCAGATTCCAAATTTATCCTATTTAAAGTTTAGGAACAGTTCTAAGTCTTTACAGGAATCTAATCTTTAACCCGGTCTCTTCTGAGAATGGCTCACCATGTTACTTTTCCACCTTCTATGAAGAAGCCAGTAGTATTTCTTCAGCAAGGCAATTTCAGATATTGAGTATATCATTTACTCAGATTTACTCTTTTTTTCCTGAAGGGATAAAATTAGTAGGGTCCTAACACTGGGTAATCTACCGTACACATAAATGACAAACTTTCAGGTTGATCTAATTACCAATGCCAAACCACATAAAAATAACAAGTTGCCGGAAAATACAAATCCTGCATAGATTTGACAGGTGAGAAGGGAGGAAGGATATAACATGCAGGTCTATCAGCTGTAAGCTTTGGACACCTAAGTTGTTCTAATCTAGTAAATCTTAATAGAATTGTTGAAGCCAGCAAGGAAAAAATCCATCTCCCATTTCACCGCATGGTTTGGTTGTGCAACATCTAATGTGAAATGGCCAAATATGTTCTCAGGCTACTCCTTCCAGAGGAATTTTATTAAAATAGGCTTTGATCTGGTAACCATTTTATGTTCCAATTAATACTGGGTTGAATATATAGTAGTAACAATCTCTTCAGACATTTTGAATCACACTGCAAGCGAAGCATGTCAAGTTTTATCAAAGGAAAACAATACATTTTGTTTGGCTTTACAATATTCGGACTAAGTAGAAATGCAAGAATGAGTAAACTCATTCTTGAAGCTTCATTGCAATATGGCACTTGAAACTAACCTTGGATCTCATGACTCATCTCTGCTGGGAATGCGGCATCCCTTGACGAGCTTATGATTCTGAATCCAAGAATATTTGCAAGTCAGAGGCAAAGACCCAGAGTAAGAGGCAAAACCGAAGCAATAGATGAATAACTCTCAAGATTTCCATCAGTCTCTTGAGTTCTTCATGTCTGATATTAGCTCAGAAGACATTGTCTTGCAGGGGTACCTGCAAATGCAAATATTGTTTGGCAATGTTTTGGTCTTGTGGATTTGATGGCCAAATAAATACATTTCCAAACATCTGCAAATACTGTCTGCTTTGCTTTGTAAAATTGGAAATAGCTCATTGGCAGATGGCATGAGCACATTGTTAGTGTTAATAGACCTATACACACAAAAGGAGAACAGGTGACTTCTGTTTGTGATTAAGCTAATCACAGATGCAGGAGAGAGCTCCTATCTTATCAGGATTACTGCTTAAACTCAGCTAGTAGGCTACACCAACAGAGCAAATAACTTGCCTTGGCATTTGATGCTCATACAGCATCCTGTGCTTTGGGGTTTCCCTGGAGCGGTTAGTGGCCAGGGCAGGACGTCCCGCTCACGCAGCTCTCTTCCACTTTGTCAGGTTAGTCTGCAGGTCTGCTGTAAAGCTAAATAATTTAGTTATTACCAAACAATCGGATGTTTAAAAACCCTGACATAAATAAAGCGTGCAACATATACAGAATAAGCCTTACAGCTGTTCATTTATTTTTTTCTGCAAACTTCTACATCTTTTTCCTGCAGCTCAAGTTCTCAGCCATTAGTACTTGCAGTAACTGCTTATAGTCGGTTCTATTCTACTTCTTTCAACTCCATTAACCCTTTAACTCCCTCATGAGCTTTGGTGTCAATAATAATCATGAGAAATATTTACAAAAAAAGCAGGAAATTTAGAGATACAAGAGACTAGACATTGGCAATTGGTTGTGAACATCTTTACGCCTCATTAGGAAGCCGCAGGAAATTTGCTAGGAATATACATTTCTGTAGGGGAAGCAGGGGTTGCAAGGTGCAGCTGAAAACAGTCTGGGGAATGTCAGAAGAAAACTGCATTTGCTGAAGCTTTGAACAGCAGCTCTAGGTTGGCTGTCTCTTGGAAGACTTTCGAAGTGCAGATTGAATAATTCCAGATGACAAAAAACTCTGTTAAGAAAACAAAAGGTCTGGGCTTTCAGCCACTTTGGGGTGGTTGTTTTTGTGCCTGGAAAGAACCCTGCACCCATTCACTGCTGCCGCTCCTCTTTCTTTCTCATGCAGTCCCTCTTACGAGGACTTTTTCACATTCTTTATCTCTGGTGCGTGTCCCTTCCCCTTAGCTGCGTTCTGACTTCACCACAAAATTGGCAGCAATTTCATCAGTTTGCTTTTTTCCTTCCTCTGCCTTTGCTCAGGGGAGGATAGCTTCCTCTTTTTATGGAATGGTTTGGGTTGGAAGGGACCTCTTAAAGGTCATTTTCACTCCAACCTCCCTGTCGTAGGGAGGGGGGGAGGTGAGGGAGCAACTCGTCTCTGGGTGGGCTCGAACCACCAACCTTTCGGTTAACAGCCGAACGCGCTAACCGATTGCGCCACAGAGACCGCCTTTCAGCTGTCGCGTGTACCTTGCTGACGTGGGTTTCTGCTTGTGACTGGCCGTGACGCGTTGACACTGACTCTTTAAACCCGGCTTCTACCAGGCAGGGTTTTGGTTGCTGTTTGACAGCTAACTCTCGTTTTCCAGCCTGATCATGGGTTCAGTGGGAAAGGCAAGGCACTGGGGAAGGGGTACAGCGGAGATTTTCAGGTTAGCCTTACCCCAGCCGTGCAGCGGAGCCAGAAAATGCTGTGCCTTACCAAGAGGAGTGAGAAGCAGTTATGCGTTCAGGGGTTGAACACGCTGCTTTATCAAACCAAGAGCTTTTGATCCAGGCGGCCGTGAAGAGGGAGGGGACCGTGGAACAAAATGGGACTAAAACTCAGTCTAAATTTTCCCCTGGACCTGAAGTATCACCAGTCAGGTTAATTCTGCACTTTAAACAAGGATGCCTTGCTAAGTATGAGCGATTTTGAGAAGCTCTTGCACCCGTCCTTGCTCAGGAAAGCAAATGTGTTTTTACGGCTTGCCTTCGCATGGTAGCAGCTGGCAAAAGCAAGATGACATCAATAGAGATGGGTATGACTGAAGTGCCTTCTCAGTGAGGACTAACCTACTCGCCCCTTGCTTGCAGCTGTGCGCTCACCTCTCCTAGTTTTGGCTGCTAAAATATGACCTGGTCAACTAAGCTTTAGCAATTTCCTGTGGATATAATGGCAAAAAGTGTGATTGCTCTTACAGCTGCCTAATGCTGTGTTTGCCGGTAGGACAGTAATAAAGTAGTTCTGGCAGGCAGTGCAGGTGTGCCCTTATAGTTGTAAGAGGTGTTGGTGATATTCAGAAAATAAGATTTGTTTATTTATTTTCCATGTGCAGGGTTTATTAGGAGTGAATCCCAGGCGCTGAGCATTTTCTCTCCTGATTTTATTTGCTAGCTGCTACAGATGAGACCACACTCAGTTTCACCGTTTCATGCTTTAGTATTGGGGTACAGCTACTACCAGCTAAAACAGCAGATCCTTTAAAAGCTAAAGCATCGTCTCTGGTATCTTCCCAGTCCTGTATTTCTAAACAGAGCATGGTTTCAAGCCCCAGCCTAGGAAGTGCATCAGTACAGAGTTGGCTGCGCTGAGCACAACACGCTAGTACTCGTATCCTGATTTCTGGTCTTGCCCACCACCTGTGACATTCCTTCTCCTTTCACCCACACCTGTGGATTCCTAGGGGACATCAGTTCCAAAGAAGTGAGAACTCGGCCAAGGATGTCAGAGCTGGCCTGTTTTGTCAGTCGTCGCTGAAGCGGATAGAGAGGAAGCCTGCCCACGGTACACACCTCTGCTAGAGGACCTCACAGTGGTAGGAAAGAAAATGAGCTTGTCTCTATTTCTCCCAACTCTGCATTTAAATAGAACTGCTTTCTTTACTCTTGCATGCTATGTTTAATTTGTGAACTTGCCAAGATGTTATCTTTTTCCCAGAATCATCGGACTTTCTTTAAAGGGTGAAGTGATTTTATTGCCCTTGGAGAGCGTTGCAGAATTTTTGCATTCACGTACAGTAGAGCATGAGATTACAGACTTTCAGCCACAGAAAGGGACATGGGTATCTGCCCTTTAAATATGGATTTTAAAGTAAAAGATGCTTTATCTTGCCTCAGAGGTACAGAAGCAATGAAAAGTGAATGCTGTGGTTTATTAAGCAAAATTTCTTGTTGCAATGAAGGCGGCTTTTTTCCTCCATCTGACACTCTGAGAGGTGGGGGAAGAGGAGCACAGGCAGCACTAAGCTTATATTCTAATTTTATACTAAAAGTTCCACATGGATACATATATTTTAAAGACCAGTTAGCATTTTCAGACAGAAATGGCCTGGTACTGTGCAAAGGGATGAATGTTCTTCTTGTAATACTTTTTAAAGTTAAGATTTGGCCCAAATCACTAATTCTCAAGGAAATACCTCAACTCTTCATATCAAGATGGAACAATCACTTCAGCTTAAATACAGGAAATGTTGGGCATAATAGCCATTACTTGCACAGATCTTGTTAACAAGAACATAATTTCCTAATCACTCCCTTGAAAGCAAACCCAGATGATAGAAGCATAGTTGAGCTCCTGCCAAACACCTCAAGAACTCCGATTTCACACCCAAGCTCCTGCAGGAGTGCCAGGATAACCTCAACTATTCAGTGAAAAAAAAATCTTAAGCACTATGCTTATAGTTCCTCTTATACTTGCATTCTTAAACACAAAAACTATCAGTTGGGATACTACAAAAACTTGAGTAAGAAACAAGAGTGCGGACATCTAGATGTGTTTGTATTACACACCGAGGCAATACGTAACTCTGCAGGCAATATTGCCGTAGTGGCAACACCCTAGTCCATCTCCCCATCCTCTTGAATGGGACCTCGAGAAAAAAGAAAGTTTCTTTTTTTTTTTTTTTTTAATATGTAGAGTAGTTAGAGGACAAAAGAACAGATTCTAGTTTTTATTGGTGGCAGTCCCTCCACAGTGAGGGCATGTGTGTGATTTAATGAGGCATGCAAAGGGCTTTGATCTTGCATCATCTTCATGATGTAAGTGATGAAAACAGGAGCCTTCGCTGGTGGTGGAGGCTCATCAAGAGGTGATGCAAGTGGCAATTGCTGCAAGTCCATAGATGTGTTGGTTTTCAATATAATGCATCTCTCATACAAATAAACACTAAAGCTGTTAGACTTCCCTCAAGTTGTTACAGCAGCGCTTTTAAAAAGCGAACAACCAAGGAAGCTCACCCACTAAATGTTTGTAGACCATGTTGCAGGAACTGCAAATATTAGAGACAACTTTAATTTTATTTATCTACATATTTCCCATTAGCTTGTGAAACTATCAACTAGTTATCTACTCTTTTTTAAACAGAGCATACGACAAGTTGACAAAATTATTGTCTTGCTCCAGAGAAGTTTTTTGTAGGCTCTCTGGGTTTCTAAATGGCATGAAGGGTGGAGCTAGTCATTTAGCCACACCCATGGTGAGGTTTATAAAAGGAAGTTTTCTAGAGGAAGCTCTTTTCTACCAGTCTGTGACAACTGGTGGTTTTATTTAACAGGGTTTTATCTTTAAAAAAAAAAAAAAAAATCCTACTATGTCAAGGCCTCATAAAGGTGGGGATGCTCCTCTAAATGAATCTTTGAAACATCAAGGTAAGGTAAGTCATGGAGTCTGCTTTACTACTTTAGTTCATTTTTACACATAATATTTCTGTGGGGAGAGCTGAGTATTACTGTAGCTTCAAAGGTCTATATTTTCTCTGCCATGTATAATTGGAGTTCTGTTCTCTGTAGTTTTGTATTGCTGTAACACTAACTGAAATGGAGAAAAAAATCCCCAAACTTTATTAGAGTTTGGAGAGGTTGCCATTTGTCATAGGGTGGTCAGGCTTTCAAGACTGATGACTTTGAGGGCTAATTTGCACCACCTCTCCACAACACTAAGGTTAATGTGGTTGTTGTAATTGTGCTGCTCTTCGTAAGTCACACCAATATTAATTTCTCCAGCATACAAATAAAAGATATGCTATGCTTTATTGCACAATTGCTGTGACTTCGTCATGACTTTTTGATACACCCAGTAATCCTGCCATAATTTTTGGTTTATAGCGTATCACAGTTTCCTTATGTATACAGGCAAATAATTGCTTGTAAGTTAGTCTGTTCAGCAGAGGTCTCGTGAGTTACTGTGGATGTCCCTCAATGAGATTAGGTGCTGTAAAGGTTTGTTTGCTATTGAACACAGGTGTTCACGGTGGTACAATAATTCCGTAGACAGGTCTGTATCAGTTTACAAGATGACCGGGTGAAATCTTTCGTAATCATCAACTGAAGTCAAATGCGTTGTATCAAAAAGTGATCACAACAATGTAGGGTGTGTAGCATGGATGTGTCAAGAATGCTGGTCAGCATGAAAAATACCTATCTTATTACACTGGTTGCCTAGCTCTGGGCTTATTGCTGGTGTGATGGTGAAACAGAATTGTAAGGAATTGGAGAGAGGGGAATGAACCCCGAAAATACTTTTTAGGAGCTCCTTTCAGGCGTCTGGGAAAATGGACGAAAGTCCAGACTTCTTTGAAAACTTAATAAGCAACCAGAGACAAATGCCTTAAAAGTTAACTTTTTCCTCCAATTACATTATCTGTACATAACTAGATTGGAGGAGAGTAATAAGTTTTCCCTTGTGAGCCTTCAATTAAGAGGGAGTAGAAGTCACTAATATTTTTGTTATTCATTGCGCCCAAAATATGGGAAGTATTTGAGGGTCGCTACTCTACTAGTTGTTCTCCAGAGTATACTAGTATAACTACCATGTGCTACAAAAATAACCAAAGTAATGGTTTCCACAAAACTGGTGGTGTTGATGGGTTCTCTTTTTCAAGCTGTAAGCAAAACTGTGAATTAATGTAGCTGGCAAAAAGCTGGCTGATGGCCTCTTGGGCAAAATGGTATGATGTAAGTTGGAGAGGCTGTCAGAGCATTTTGACTTTGTGTGATTAGTAGACATGAGAAAATAAATGCATCTTGCATTTGAATAGACACGTTTTCCACCTTGATAATGCTGTGGTTTTTCTTTGGAGCTTTTCCTGTCAATATTAAACTTGTAGGATGCTTAACTTGAGCAGTGTGGTCATTTCTGCTTTTTACCATGTGTTTTTACTGATATGTAACAAATTGTGGCTGTGCTGGACTGCGGTGAGAGGAGTCTTGTCGGACAGCATAGCCATCTCCTGCAAGGGAGTCCCCTTGGCTTTATCTGCTGCCATTCTTCCGGGTGGTTGACATGCTGCAGTTAGATTGTTCATAAGTATTTTTAAGTGCATTGCATTTATTTTAAGTGCCTGGTGTAGATCAAACTGTGAAAAAACATTTGCTGTTATCTTTTTTTGTATTAGTACAGTAAATGGGAGAGATGAAGGAAGAGGAAAATACTGTCAATACTGGCAGAGAATCTTAGATGTCTCTGCTCTTGGATACTTTTGGATGGGTTTTCTGAATCAGGGAGAAAGTTTGAGCTTTTTCCAGTGGGTAATGTAGAGTTACTTACTTTTTGACATCGCTGCATAGCGTAATGTATTTGTAAATTTGGTCACCCCTCTAAGCAGGGACTGGAGTGACTTCTGTCATTTTGTGACTTGAAAAGCAATATTTATGGAATAAAATACTTATCCAGGGTAATTCTGACACTGACCTGCTATTCAACACAAACGAGTCAAGGGACACCGACTGTCCTATGGCTGATTACTTATTATATTTGATAAATTTAGATAAATCTTCAAAAGGCTACTTTTGAGTAGCCAAACTACAAGCCTTAGGGTGCCATCTTCCTCTCCTGATTTGATTTTTGGAGCCACGTATGTACTAAATGCAGAAAGTCCACAGAGATGACTTCTTGGTGGCGAGCTGAGTAATTAAGAGGCAGATGGCCAATGACAATCTCTTAGTAACTTATTTCTTTGAGGTGGTGTATGAAGACTGACACTGACAGCTGGGTTACTCTGACGTGGTATTCTGTTAGTCCCTTCACATTTCAGTACTTTTGCTATCAGAAGATTCAAGCACAAAACTTCAACTTATTTGGGTGGATGCTAAAATTAAGTCCTGCTCTGGATTCTCCCTCCCTAATTCATGCATGGCAACACAAGTGTGTTCAGAGCTGAGCTGGGGGAGGGACGTGGGGTGGCTTGCAGGTTCAGCTGGGGTGGGTGCAGGGGTGGTCGTGGAGAAGGGGCTGGCGTGGGTGGCCTGAGAGGGTCCAAGGGGAGGAGGGAGGTTCCCAGGAGGATGGGGAGGGCAGAGTGGGAGGAGAGAGGCCCCGTCACAACGGCAGCTTCTGAGTCTTGGCCCAGCCTTTAAACCTTGCTGGCCCTGCAGAGTCTTCGGTGTCTCTCCTTGTTTCCCATCATGTCTTCTGCTACCACCAAGAAGGTGAGTTTTCTGACTCCTGGATGAGGACAGAAATGCATTTTTCTCTACGTTCCTGGGTCAGCCAAAGTCGGTTTTACCTGTACCACTGAGAAGACCCAAGCTGACCCTGCTTAGCTGGATGCCTTACTGCTTTATGAATCAGCACACCACTATGGATTCTCCTGTTCAGCTGTCGTTTATTTAGATTGTGGAATCCTGAAATCAGAATGGTTTTACAGATCCTAAAATAACCGCAGTTTCTTTAACGTGACTGGATTTCCTTAAATAATATTTTTTCTCAGGGCAGTGCTGTCAGAGGAAAGGGTCAGCTGGCTTTTGCTGCCCTAGTTTAGTTTGACTCAAACCAAGTTGCTGAGTTTAAACAATGAGTCTTGTAGACTTGAGTTTTTTCAGTTTTTGTCCACCTGACAATCATGCGTATAGGCAACAATTTCCATCACAAGGAGGAAGCCTGTAGTTCAGCTCCTTTGTGCAACCTGGAAGGGGAGTCGCGAAGGATGCAGTATACAATGAAAACTCTCCTTAGATAACCGAGATCTAAATAACAAACTGAGAAAGAAATATAACTGCCAGTCAGATGTCACTTGGCCTGAGACAATGCTTTTGAGGTGTGTTTGTAAGATGCTTGAAGGCCACATCAGGTAAAGGATGTGATTAGCATCCCGCATATGACTTTAGGATGATGTATCGTCTCTGCTGCAGCAATAATCTTTCACTGGAATGCAGGGACTACAGGCAACGAGGTCATGTTAGAAAACCAGATAGAGAAATCCTACGATGGGCTTGTCAAATGACAGGGAACTTATTATGTAGCTGTGGAATGGACCAACAAGAAACGTTTGTCTGACCGATGGCAGTGATATCTCTTGTCTTCCTTTGAAAGGAACGCGTAGCTACTGGTACAGTTCTGTCCATTAAAACAATGTGGCACAGAGGAGTTGATGCTGCTTTGTTACTGCATTCACTGTGCACTACTGCAAGAAATTCCAAGTGCTGCCTTCTGCTCTTTGACCATGAAGATCTTATTCCAGGTTTTATTGAATTCAGTAATACACAATAAGACATAAATGAAATGTGTATGTTATGCAGTAGCCTAAATGCATCCATTTAAATCAACTAAGATTAGTGGTACGGGGTATAGGGCCTCTGAGTTACTTCCTGTATATGTCCTGCTGTGCAGTATGGTGTTTTTCCATGTATTTTTTTCATGATGACTGTTTACATTTGATAACTCGCTTCCAAAACTTGAAATTGCAGGAAAAAGTTTGCTCAGAGCGATGCCTGAGGTAAAACTGAATGGTATTCTGCCTTTCTCATAGCCCTAAGCATACAGGCTGGTCCTGGAAGGTGCTGGCGAGCCTGCTCAGAAGTAATTGATGGGAGCTGGATATCAGCCTGTGCGCTTGCAGAGTGCTGCAGCGGGGCCTGGAGCTGGCCTGAGCTTCATGGGGGAACCACCCGCTCTTTTCTGTTACAGAGTTAGAGGCTTCCAGCCCACAAAGCTCCTTTTATTAGAACATAAAAATACATGTTAGAAGAAAAAGCACTTACCAACAGGAGAGAGATCTGGTAGGTGAGATTAAAACTTTTTAATAATATATACCTTCTATGCCCGATGTATCCTGTGCAGTAGGGTCCTTCCCTCCTATCTCTTCTAGTTCTCTCATTTTTTGGCTTCTGAAGTTGAAGAAATTCTGTGCTGTCCCCAGGAGAGTTTATTTTCACTTCTTGCTGGGTTTGCCTTTTGGTTCGAGTCCCTGGCACGAGCCCAGTACTTTGCTCGGGCATCTCTTGTTGTCCGCTTGTGCGTCACATTGACCGCAGAGGGGTTTCACTCCCAGCTCGCTCCATGGCATGCACCCACAGCTAAGCCCCACAACAGTCAAATAAATAGCGCTCTGTGTGTGTATAAACATAAAAACTCTTTGAGTTGGATTCTCTCGCCGTGCTACCGGATGCCTTTCCATTGGTATCAAGCAGAGACAGGCCCACCTCTTCTGGGATGTGGACTGCCAAAATGTGTGGCTTTATTCCAAATTAACAAATCGACTCTAAAAGAAGCAGCAACTTGTGTTCCTGAATTTGAGTTCTTAGTGTCAGAAAACTGTTACGCTGGCTTGCATGTCCTGTTTTCCTGCGTGGAATAGTAGGGGAAAGAACACAGCACTTCAAACAAGAAAAGGTTGTAAGCATCTCTACTGACTAAGGAAAGCAGGAGTATTTCTGGGATTAAAAATAGTGCACTTTCCAGCGTAACATCGTGTCACTTGGTTAAAGTTGAGACAGCTTCAGTTGTATTATTCTTTACACATATTGTATGTCAAAATATATTATCTTGATCATTTTCATATTCTGGAAATTAAACTTCAACATCAATTTGTCATCAAAAAGGAGTAGGAAAGCTGAACCCTGACAGTCTTCTCTGGATATAGCAGTTTCTCAAAATGGACACATTGCACTGAGGGAGAACAAAATAACACTGAAGTAAAATGATGTGCTCGTGCTCTCGACAGGCAAAAGGCATTTAGTTTGATAAGGTGCCAAATGGTGTCATTTGAGAGCGTTGCAAAGACTTCCAGCTGTCTTGCGTACGCTAACTAAATATCTGTGTGAATTAGAATTTGTCCCTGTGAATATTTCACCAGAATTGACCTTGCCTGACCTGGTTAATTCAAGCTCAAGTGCAGCTTGTTGCAATCTCCTGATAATATTTTTGACCAAGACTGCATTTCTCTGAGCATCCTGCCCAATGCTGAAGTGAAGGACTGTGTTTGCAGAAGGATAGCAGGGCTCTCCCCTCAGCTGCTTCCCAGCTTGCTGCGGGAGATGCTGCCCTGCTCTGTTGACTCATGTGGAAGGTGTGGCATGTTTTGACCAGGAATGGAAGGGCGTAAGAGAGTCGCAGCGGAGTGCAGCAGAGTCTGAGACAAGCCCTGCAGGGAAATCAATCTTATGGGAAAGCGTAGGTTGAATCTTGCATTTTTGCTACGTGAGTTAACAAGCAAGCTGACTACCAAAAAGGGAGAAAAATTGGACTTACACCACGAGCATACATAAATTGCTCATTGGATTGTGAGAAAGAGACCTGCTTTCAGCTGATGTTGGATGCTTCAGCTGCGGATGCTATCTGGCTGCTCATTTGTTCCACAAGTTACTACCTTGATTCACCTTGGGCATGTTCAGTTCAGTAATATCTTGTCACGGGGACTTCCAATAGCTGACTAGTCTTGCTGAAAAGAGAAGGGCTTTGTTAAATGAGTGTATGCTTGGGAAATAAGAATTTCATTTTCAAAAGCTTTATTTAGAGCCCCAAAATGCATGTTCACCTTTTGCACATGTATTTTATATCTAGCACTGCTCATTAAAGCAGTTGTGCATGAAAATATCTGATAGTTGCCACTGTGGGAGCCCTGGATGCAAAGAGAGCAAGTGAGTTTATGCAAGACAGGAGGTGTGCCAAGCACTCTTTCAGGCTCAGCTGAAGGACACTCCGGTCACTCCAAAGAAAAACAGCTACTAGGAAGCTGCCACTACAGAAAGCACCACAGTTTGAAGAAAGCTTGTCTAGCAACGTTAACAGGGGCTAGGTTGTCTAAGGCAGATTGCACATGCCTGAGAAGAAACAGTAAGACTGGGTCTTCTGCACAGGATTTGCTGTACTGGCAGGTTTATGAAAGAGGGAAACAAAAACAAAAAAACAAACACCAAAATTGCCAGAGTTTTGCATCCCAATCTAAGCTAACAGACTTTGTCTTCTAGATGTGAAAAATTGGCCAGTATAAAAGTTTAGTCAACTATAAGGGAAATAGTGTGCATGTAAATGGCAAATCAATCCAAAGTATCCGTTTCTCCAGTTAAGTGGTGACTTTCCTTGCTTAGTTTGGACAGCAAACAGAAAATGTAAGTGTCTGGGAAAGGCAGTGAAAGAAGTATCTACACTTGAATTGTGTATACTACTGAAATTGGTTTAGTGCTCCTCCAAGTCAGTACTTACAGGCAGTGTGCTGAAGGAAAAACTTTCCAGAGCAGAATGTTGTGGAAGTTTGAATTCAATCTGATACTGTAGAATAACTTGGAAACTTCCCAGTTAGCTTTTTGCTAATGAGCAGCGGTGATGCATGTGCCTTCAAGTTAGTGGACTGGTCCGTTGTGTTCTGTGGCTCTTGTCTGCAGAACAACATAAAGAAACAATAGTTGAGAGAGCTTTGCACTGCAGCCTCTTGGAGGAAACACTGCAGCTCAAAAATGCAGCCCAGAAACTTCTGATTTGATAGACTTCAAATACAAGCTATCCTTTCAGAACAAAGCAATGTTAACTTGAGGGGTTGAAGTTTGACAGCTAACCTTTTGAACCCCCTCCCATATGACTTGCTTTAATTGTGTAGTATCATGGAGTACCTAAATGAGATAACAAGCTGTCACTCTTATCTCGCAGACTGGAATGTTTTCCTTCAACTTGAAGTTCACAAGCTGTGATCAGGTGGCAATGTTATTGTAACTGAAGGAGGAAAAGGTATTTATGCAGTTTTCAAATACAGTCCTGCTCTGACGAACCCTTCAATGACACTCTTCATTTCCCTTAATATAGAGACCCATTTCTAGTTTCCAGCTCTATAAAACCTCAAGATCCTAAAAGCTTAGTTGGCTCTGTGCTTCCTTTGTCAAATATACAGGTTTTGCAATTTTAGCACTAATTACTTGTGCGGGGTCAGTACCACAATGCCAGTGTCCTCAAGCTTCAGTGCATTTTAGCTTTCCAATTTTGCAGGCAGGATGCAAGGTTGCCCCCAGTTTCTGATAGACCTCTTACAAATGCAGGCTTCTGATCCTTACTGAGAATATAGGTAGCATTATATTTGTCAGTGAAGATCTGGTTCTTTTAGTGATCAGAGCTACTGCCACCTGGGTAGGGTAAGCAAATCAGCACTCACTGTTTTGAAACATGAATAAATACCAAATAGCATTTCTCTGCCTACTCTCCCAAGGGATCCAATCCTATCAGCATACCCAGATCACGTTGCCTGTGCCAAACGCAGCAATCGCTGACTGCTTTCAGTCAAAATACGTGCAGAAGAGTGTGAAGCAATTCCTCCACCTTGTAGATGAGGATAGTTGAAGGACTGACTCAAAACTTGAGACACTAAAGGGGATCTGCCCCTCAGCAGCTTGGAGAAGGCTTAAAACGTGCTCCTCCAGAGAGTTTCATGACCACCTGGCTGTGATTATGTCATTGAGACCACCTGACCACTTTTTTCCCACTGATTAAGTAATGTAAAAGATTAACATAGTCCTTTCAGCAGAGACTGGCACCCAGGGATGACTGTCACACTGTGGATCTATGGAAAAGTGACTCTTACATGCCACCTAGGAAAACTGGATGGTTGGGATTGATTAGGTGAAAATGAGGGAGGAAAACAAACTTTTTTGGCTTTTGGTTTATGACTCAGAGCACATGTGGTGATCTGTGCAGTACAAATGAAGTGATGCTACACCCTTCAATGTATCTTCAGCTGTCATGTGAGCACCTTAGCTAATCAGAGGTTCAGAGGACATTTCCACAAACTATATAGCCTTACAGCCTTCGTAGGTTTGTACATCTGTAATTGACTGCAAGTAATCCATTCTGCTAACATGAGAGGAGTCCAAGAACTCTCTATCTGTTTTACCAGTGCTGTAAAGAGCAAAACTTTGGTTTTTAGGTTTATATATTGGATGTTATGTATTATATTTAGGTATTATATATTTAGATTCTTAAGGACTGAAATAAAAATCAAGATACAAGACTTTAACTGTTTTTACCATTGCCATAGATAATGGAATCTATCTTTATATCCTTGAGTTAATCCCATTTTCCTGTTCAGGAACTTGAGGCAGAGAAAGACGTGCCAGAACTGTTAAAAGGGGTGAGATGGCAGTCCAATACCCTAACTAGGGCTCTCTTTCCTGGGTGAGGCAAGCAGGCAACAAGCAGCCTGCAGTTATGATACTTTTACACAGAATCATTGGATGATACAGGTTGAAAGAGATCATCTTGTCCAAACCCTGTTCAAAGCCATCCCAAACAGATCAGGTTGCTCAGGAATTTGTTGAGCTCTGAATGTCTCAAAGACATTCAGACTTCCCAGCCTCACTGAACCCAATGTTCAACCACCCTTATGATGAAAACACTTTTCCTAACATGTAATCAGGATTTGCCCTGTTGAAACTTGTCTGTTGCCTCTTGCAATGTCAATGTGTGCCTTTGAGAAGATCCTGGCTCCATCTTCTTTACACCCTCCCCTTAGGTGGCTGTGGGCTGCAACGATACATCCCCCCACACCCTAAACCTTCTCTTCTTCAGACTGGACAAACCCAACTCTCTCAGCCTCTCCTGCATCATCTGCTCCAGCTCCTTAACCATCTTGGTATAGTAGACTGAGCTCCAGTATGTTTATCACTGGTTTGTGGCTCCCCGGTACACAGGTACTTCACTTTCGCAAGCCCTGAATAAAGGGGAATAATTACTGCCCTCGATCTGCAAACCCAGCCCAGTGTAGGGTTGTCCTTCTCTACTGCAAGGGCGTACTGCTCAGTCTTTTCCAACTTCTTGTCCACCAAGACCCCCAGGTCTTTTTTCTCTGAAGTTGTTCTCCAGCTAGCTGGCACCCAGCAAGGTCATTCCCTCCCAGAGGCAAGAATTTGCCTACTTGCTTTCCAGGCCTGTCCTTGCCTCTTTCCTGGTCTGAAATCATAGAATCATAGGGTTGGAATTAGGACCTTTAAAGGTCATCTAGTCCAACCCCCCTGCTGTGGGCAGGGACATCTTCAAGTAGATCAGGTTGCTCAGAGCCCCGTCCAACCTGACCTTGAATAGGCATAGGTAGTGAATGTTGCACTGTTTCAGAGATTATTTTTACTTTTTAAAGAAAGCTACTGAATTCTGTAACTTGGCAAAGATCACCGGTCAGTAAACTAGACAACTTGCAGGCATGGCTGTATGCTCATAGCAGAGCAGTGTGTTAGAACATAGGGCTGGTAGGAGCATTTACCCCCTCTATGTGGCCACCTAACTGATTTTTGCTGAATACTCTCTGATATGCTTAATTTTCTTCACTCACTGTAAAGAGAGATCTGAAAAACTAATCCCACAATAGAGGGGGATTCAGCCCATCTAATCTCAGGCACCCTAACTGAGCTACCTGCATTTTTCTCAGGCATATCTAGAAGTGTAAGGGTTACAGTGAAGGGTGCCATTTAAATTTAAGTTACTTCTTGAGTTTAAACATCTGTCTTTTAAAGCTCTTAAACCAACTCATTCTTCTAAATATTTTGCTGGCCCTGAAGCTGGTACATTTTAGATCCCTGAAGCAGTTCTGAGTCCTGCAGTTGCTGTAGCTGCCTGTATAACACTTCTATGGAAGTTATCTTTGAGGTCTTCCTACCATGCTTGTTCAGCAGGCTTGTTTTCAAAGAATGTCAACCTGGGTAATTTATCATATTATTATGCCATCAGGGCTTCTCGTGTTAAACTTCAGGTTTTGCTGTCTTGAAAGAACTTCAGAAAATATGTCTCACATCAAAACACAGACACAGGTTTTGGGGTTTTAACATCTGAATGTATACCTTAATGCTTTTTCCTTGAATATTCTTTGTAATTGTAAGTTGCTGATTAGCCTATAAAAATTCAGCCACAAAATGAAGCCTAAAGCTGGGCACAGGAAATGATAAATGTACTGGAAACTTGTGGTGGGTTGACCTGGACTGAAGCAGTTGCTGCTAGCTGACCTCCATGTGCCTTTTACTCCTTTCATATTGAAGAGGGAAAAGCTGATATGTGTTCTCACATAGCTCTGTGTACCTACCAGTCTCCAGGCTATATTTGAAGAGCAGTTCATGTCTGCTTTTAAAGCTTAATATTCCAGCCCACTCAGTGGAGTTGTTCCCTGGACCTGTTTCTGGTCAGCAATACCAGTCAGTGAGTTCCTGCCCTCCCAGTTGTGCCAACCCAGCTGTTCACGGGGCCATGTTGTGTCCTGAAATAGGGAACTGCCCCAGGTTTATTTTTTTAAATCTGCAAAAAAAGGTAACTTTGAAATTAGATCCCTTTCTGCATCTGCTTCAGAGTGGATTGGATTCAGAATTGTTAACTGAGGGGCAGCCCAGAGATATAAATAAGGAGCGAACAGTTAAGGCTGGAATGCCTTAAGGCAATATTATTGCCAAATTCTTCATAATGTGAAACCTTAGTCAGTGCTGGCTTTTCTTGCCTCACTATAAAACATATGCATCACCGCAGCATAACTTCATGTTTATAAAGAGGAAAGTATTAAAAAGAAATGTGTTAAGTGATTCTCATGTATGAAACAAAGCAGACACCCGATCAACTCTAGTTATTCTTAAACCAAGTGCATTCTGTAAGATGGTATAATGCCTACCAGAAAAACACATCAAAATGCATAATACATTAGTACGTACAGAAGTACATCAATAGTAAACTGCAGTCAAATGTGCAAACCACAGACAGGTGCTGAACAAAATTGGTGAATGTATTAGATGTAGAAGCCAACAGATGTTGGCTTCTGACAATACAAGTAGAACAGATTTTTAGTTAGTGTGATAGAAATTGAAATGCAGACATCAGTGACTCTGAACTAAAGTTTAAACAAAAGGATGCCTCAAATAATTGAAGGAAGATTGTTTTCTCAAAAAGGAGCAGAGAGAAACTTTTTTTGATTGAAATGGAGCTAAATGTAATGTGGCAGCCTGCTGCTAAATACAAAGAATGATAAATACACATTCTCATCTGTTCATCCTATTAGGTCTGCCACCTAATGCCAAAAAAAAAGTTTGCCAAATCTGTCACAATAACTAACTAAAATCACATGAACTGAGCTCTGTTGTACCCTTTTCAAGTTGGAAGATAATTACTGCATCTCAAAGTTACTGGGCAGGAAGGCAGGGAAGGTATTCGTTAATAGGAGGAGGGCAGGTAGGCTGCCACACAAAGGTAGGTGTGACACTGCAGCTGGCTGGAGCTTTGAACCCAGCTTTATCTCCAAGGCACTTGCATCTTGGAAACTCCAGTTTACAAAAGGTTGAGGAGGGACAGGAGAGGACAACAGAAATGACAGAAGTTGGTTTGCTGCTCTATGGGGAGAAAAATCTCGTGGCTTCCCAAGCAGGGTTAGAAGAAGTCTTCCTGAGAAAGGATGCATGTTCTTTCCTACTGAGTTGTTAAGTAGGACATGCTTGGATTTACTTTATATGTAAATGACCAAAAAAAGATTGGTTGCTTTGTAAATGAGAGGGAGGGAACAGAGTTTTATAAGAAGTCTCTAGGACCTTTTTCATGCCAATAGATGACTTGAAATCAGAGCACTGGCAGAGAATCAGAAATCACAGGGACAAAGCCGTGTTTGAAATGGCAAGAGCAAAAGAGGTGGGAAGCTCTGTCGTGTGCTTGATAGCATCATAGCGTGTCTTCTGGGACTGCCTTCCTTGTGAAGCACTCTGGGTCAAACTAGGGCATTTCTCACAGGTTTGGAGTTGGAGATAGTATTAAACTCAGCTCTCTTACTTGATTTCTTTGCTTTGAGTCTGTGTCTTTGTGCCTTCCATATACAGCTGCACACACTCAGGGCCGGGCTCTGCATAGGACTTACCCAGGGACAGTGAGACAGCATAGGGTTGGGCTGTTAGTTAACAGTAAGTTGAGAAATCTGCCCAACTGTTAAGTGTATGGGGGTTTTTGTTTTGTTTTTTGTGATTCATGCACAGCTCATAAAAACAGCAGTTCTTTCCTTTGACGCTGGAAGCTTTAATCTTTCAGTTCATCTTTTCAACAGGAAAGCATATGTAAATAGTGATATACACTGTTTTCTGATTTACACTCTGAGTTTGTCCATTTCTGTAATTTTTCAAGCTATTCTCCACTCAGTAAATGCCTGGATAGCAGCCACGACGGGTTTGCTTGAATTCTTTCAGTTGCTAAAAATAAGTTGGTTTTGAAGTTGTTTTCTATAACTGCTGAGGATATTTCAAGCAATAATAGGTGACTGTCAGCCTATATTACAAATTGTTTTCATGCAACATCACGTTCCCAGCCCTTGGCGGGGCGGAGGAAAAAAGATCTGTGCAGTATGGTAGAAAGCATTCAGACCACTGAGACACAGTAGCAGAAGACAGGGCTCTGCGCCCACTCGGGACGTAGAGCTCCCTGCACAAAGTTTTGAAAATATGTTGTCAAATGTACTAGAAGGCATTTGATTTAAATCATCGTAATAACATTCTGTCCTAACTTTTCCTCCTTGGTCCTTCAAACTAACAGCTATGGGTACTACTTTTTGTAGTATGACTATACGATGTGCTTCTAGAAGCTGTTGTATCTTGTTTTCTGCAGATTGCCTTTGCTTTACTGTCTTTTTTCACTTAGTTGCTCGCCTTTCAGCTTGCTTTCTAATATCCCTCTTGCCCAATCTTTGTTTTGTTTGGGTTTTTTCTTTTTTCGGGCAGTATTCATTCAGAATTAAATCAATGTTTTACAGCATTTCAAGGGATATTGTCATAGAAGCCCCTTCTGTGTCACTTTGTGTGAATGGGTTCAACAGGTAACTAAGTTTGTGAATGTAGCAATAGCTACCAGAAAACAAGTTCACGGGGAGGAAAAGCATGCACTGAGAGGGACCAGGTGAAAGCCTCCCAAGACTAGATAAACCCTGAAGAACAGTGGTCCGCTGAACATCCCAAGATCCCATAAACTCCAAACAGCAAGAGTCTGCCAAACCCATCCAAGGCCATCACCAGCACACACTAGGTTCAATGGCAGGTTGTGTAACTCAACCGCATCTGAGAAAGTGGCAAGTGTAGGCTACAGGGCTGTAGCCTGGCGAAGCAAGGAACCCCCTGAGGGACTTTTTGAACACCAAACTGGAAACAGTGGCCCACTGGTCCGACCCCCCCGGCTGGGCTTGGCCTCCTGACTGTTGCTCCGGCAGGGTGACACGAGTTGTTGCAGGAGTGGACTGTAGGAGGGGGATAACTGAATGCACTGTGTGAATAGTCATTGGCTATTAGTAAAATCTGCCCAATCCTGTTAATAACATTTTCTAGTAAATACTGGTCTGCTTCCCCCAACACAATCGCCCCATCAGGGGAACAGATAGTATAATACAGGGAACTTGCAGCTATGTGTAACTTTAAAACATCAAACAAATCATAATTTCCTGTCTTGAAAAATGCATAATCCTTTTTTCTTACCTGTTTCGCTATGTGGGATTTTCTGAGATTCCTCTTTAAATTGTTGTTAAAGAAATATTTTTTTTTCCCTGTTTTAAGGTCTTTTCCATTTTCCAGATCCTCTAGATCCTCATCCTCTTGCTATTTACCCCTTGACCTTTTTCCTATGTTTACCAGCGTGGAAGGAGTGAGTTCTTTAGATGTCTGTGTAGGTGGCTCTTTAGGAGATGGGAACCTATTTTAAAATCAGTGCAGCCTCTGTGTGTTGGGGAATTCTGAGGAATTGAATTGCGCTCGCTGGTTTATGTAGAGCGGTGATATGATGCCGGTGTCTGCAGCTGAGAGCTGTGCATGGCCTGGCATGTAGTGGGAGGAAACATGGCATCCTTTCCTCCCCCTTGTTTTCCTTGCACAGTTTTATCCCTCCACCCTTCCAAAGAGGACTCCAGCTCCCCATTGTTACCTTCCTCACACCCACTAACTAGGACCTCTACTGCATTCCTGTGTCCACCAAAATTAAATTCCACCTTAATGATGCGGTGTTTCCTACCACTCCCTTGCCTAGGTGCTGCTCCAGCATCTCAAGCCAGAAGTACAGGTCGAGGTGTTGGCATGGCTTACGGAGCAGGTGGAGACCTGGCAGTGCTACTGCACACAGCAGCAAGCAAGTGCCAATTATCTCATCTGGCCATAGCCTCGCACTGCTCCCTGTAGCTCAGATAGTACCTGTTTGCAGGCAAAAAGTCAGGAGCTGTTGCTGAGATGTAAGTACAGGTCAAACCAAAGAGGTACATCATCATCATCAGTTTTCGAGTTTTAGGAACCTCTGCTATGAGGACTTCTGTGGTTTTTTTGTTTTGGTTTTTTTTAAGACTATAGGAATGAAGTTCAGTGTGGTGGTGGCTTTCAAATCACTCTCAAACTGAGGTCTACTTAGTGAAGACAATGAAATAGTTCTCTGTCTTCAAATATGCCATAAATATCAGTCTCTTCAGAAAGTATAGTGTAGAAAATGTTCCATGAGCAAATTAATTCTTGCATTTCTAAGGGAATCACTGTGTCTCTCCACTGCTGTTGCCTGTTAGAAGTTCTGGTCAACACCTTCTGATGCGAGATATTACTTCTTCTAACCATAGTCTTTGAGTCCCATCCTTACAAGTTACTGGAGTAGCACTGTTAGATCCCAGCTTAAGTTCAGGGGGGTCTACTTGAGCAAAAGCCAACATACCATGATGGATTTGCTGTTCCTTTGCCAATAGGATGCCTGAGGTTTGTCAGCTGTGCTGGAATCACTTTCCACATTAAACAAATGGAGGGGGGAAAAAAAAAGCACATTGAAAAGCAAAGCTTAAGAGGCTTGGAGAGATTCAAAGAAATGAAACAATAACATGTCTAATAGCTAATTCCCATTCTGGTTTGGCTTTAAGGTAGCTTCAGCCTTCCAGTCTGCTAGCAGCCTTCCTAAGTTCTCTGCCAGGATGAGTCACAGCTCCTGGAGCTGGGATCCAGTCCTTTAGGCAAGCCATCTTTAAAGGTCTGTTTACCTTTCCCAGATGATAATGAATTGGAGTGAGAATTTCTTTGTTTTCCTCCTCTTAAAACAGGGTTTATGATGAATATAAATTCACCTGTGAGAGCTTCTTGCACCCCTCAGTCCTGATTCAATCCAAGCCCCGCTGGGATCCTGTTTCGTGTAGTTTCGTACTGTTATGCAGAGATAGATGCCTTTGGAATACCTCTCCCTACTGGGCTGTCTCAACTATTTGACTAGGAATGCAAACCAAGCAATAATCAGAGCCCTGGTCTGACTGTAAACCATTATTTACCTGCTAGGAATTATATTTCCTGCTGACTGAGAAGGCAAATTAAGAAACTTAGCCACGTAACCCTAGTATGTAATTCATGGCACAAACTGAAACCCATATATGGCTGCTCCTGCTTGTATTTCTGTAGCCTGTAACGTAGCACTTGAGAGAATGGGTGTGAGGACAAATCTAGCAATTGTAGGCAATCACATCTAGGAACACAGAAGGGAACGGGCCTTAATGTGGCTGCTACAAGTGGGCAGCATCATGACTTCATTGCTAAAGTGAGACACTTCAAAGGATTGCCAGTGTTTTTGTGTTGTATTGGCAAAAATGTAGTTGCTGGATATCAGTTCACATGTTTCTCAATGGTAGATTTTTTTTTTTTTTCTCTGAAAAGCTGTTTCGGCAAGTGCAGCAAGGCCCCAGTTGCATGACACAACGGTCATAACTGATTGCCTGTGCTCTGAAGAAGCCTGGTCAGATGAAGAAACAGCCATGTGCCTGGCAATTATGAATAAACTCTGAATGTAGCACTGCATAAGGGACCTCATAGATTTGCTACTATATCAGAGGGACATCTGATTGTTGTGCAGATGTGTTAGACACTGAACCATTGTGAACGCAGCTGAATTAGGGTATTGTAATAAAGGACTTCTCCTCTTGTTTCATTTTTAGCATACGGCTATTGCATCACTGCCCAACCGATACAGACAAAGACCATTCAGTGAGTCTTTTTTTTTTTTTCTTGTTTGCTTGTTGAACTAAAGGTTTTCATGTTTTCTTTCCAGTACCAAATTGCTGCAAGGAATAGTTCAAGCCGGCAACCAGGGAAAGTGTTTGGATGCTCAAAGTAAGTATGTTTGTATGTGTTTGTTACAGTGCTAGCAACTGAGAAAGTACCCAAGAACTTGTGTTTGATGTCTGTAAGGCAGTAGCTGGATAAGTTTGGTATCAATAATAAGTGATATTCCTTTGCAACATCTTTGACTGTGTAATTAATAGATTCAAGTCATCAGGAATTATTCATTCATGAAACAACTGATGAAGCTAAACTAGGTGCCAGAGACTTTTTGGAAATAATTTCTTTTTTTGACTGGAGTAAGAAGGAAATGCTGGCAGAAGGGAATAAAAAAAAAAAAGGAAAACTAAAGGTGGACAATGAATATAACTTCTCTCTCCCCTTGTGTTTGGGAGCTTTGAGAAATTGTATTCTTGCTTTTGTTTTGTTAAATGTTAGCTCTTCTGCACATTATTAGTGCTGCCTTCATAACTTTAAGTGGAAAAAGAGCAAACTACATGAAACACCACTGTACAGGGTTAGTAATTAATGTCAGACAGAATTTGTAAGGTGCTGTCCCTTTTCTAATCCCCAATTACGGGAGTTTAAATCGCATCCCACCAGAGCTGGACGTTAAATTTAAGACATCCAGCCTCCTGCTTGGTATCTGTGAAATCCACGAGGCGAGTCACCTGGGAAGAGCGGAGAGATCAATGATACCAGGAGATAGGAGGCCCACAAGGTGGCAATGTTTAGAAAGCCTTCGGAAAGGATGCGCCTGGAACAGACCTGGTCTTCCTGCGGTTGCCATCGCTTGCTCCCCTTGTATCATTGCTGCTGCATCTGGGCTATTAAACAAGAAATCTTCACTGTTGCCAAAATGGAGCATAGGATACCCGGTAATAAACCTCCTATTTGAACAGATTCGCTATTGACAGTGCTGACCGTGCTGACCGTACTGTGCTGAATACCGTACGTGCCTTTTCCCTTGGCAAGGAATGTGCTGCAGCATTAGTGGTTTGCAATACAGTGTGGGGTTCCTTTCTTCATATCTAGTACTGAAAACGTGTGTAGCACTGAAGTGATGCTAGGGCTGTGTAATGAAGAACTTTCATTTTAAAACATACCACCGCATTTCTGCTAATGCTTGAAAAGCTGTTACAGTGTATACATGCTAACTTTGGATGTAGGAGGTATCTCAGTTTGCAGTGATACTTTTTGTGCTTTGTAGTTAAAAGTAAAAAGGTTTGAGCTATTTTGAAGACTTGTTTCACAGTGAAACTAGGGATTTGCTCAAGTTACTTAATGCCCTGAAAAAAACTTAAATATGTTTGCAGAAAGATTTCTCTAGATGCATGACGACAGGAGAACTTATTCAGAGTAAATTCTATGGGAAATACAAGAATTGCCTGTGTTCGCTGGCACAGGTGCAGGTAAGGAGAAGAGACTGACACTGGGAGAGGGAGAGTTAAACGAGGAGCCACAGAGTTCAGATTCATCAGGTTGCAAGAGAAGAGTTACTTTCACAGCAATTAGAAGATATGCAGGGCTCAAGTGTACCTGGAGATTCTCAGGAGAAGAACAGTCTATAATTTAGAGCTGAAAGAGGCTTGTATGCCTTGAGGATGAAGCAATAGCCCTAGCCTACAGGAGGCATCTGAGAGCAAAACCTAGGAAAATGTAGAGTCCTCCCTCTGCGGACGCGCTCCTTCCTGTGAAGGTGTTGCAGATGGAAGTGCAGCGGGGCCATGCCCTGTGCTGGGCCACGGGTGGGTTTCATCTATCGCTTTCTACTCTTGCACGGAGTAGGTGCCGCTGCTCAAAGTCAAGCTTTGTCACTGTGGTTATACCGGCATTGTCACAAGCACTTTGAAACAACAGGAAATCTGAAGAAGACTGCGAGTATTGAGATAGTGCGCAGCCACCAAATGGACATTTGTAAAAGCAGACTGCATCCTACCTGTCTAATAGAAACTTATCTGACACGTGCAGATTTCCTGCAATGAGTAACCCTCTCCGTGAAGCAACAGCCAGCCTTCCAGCATATTCCCCCCAGATTGCTGCTTACTGTGTAGCCTTTCCTCTCCAAATCCCTTAGTCCTTATGGCCTATTATATGTCAGAATAAAGATCTAGCTATCAGCCTTCTAATACCAGAGATTCATTATATTGCTAGAGAATTAGCTGAGCTATTACAATTGCAAAAGCCAAATCCATGTAACACACTAGTATATACTAGTTTTCGCTTGGGAAACCTTCCAGTCGGGTTTCAGTGCCTTTGAGCCTGACAAATGGGTGTATTTTTTCATGGAGTTAAGTTATATGGACAACAACGTGAGGAATGGATGTTGGAACATCCAAGGAATTTTACAGTTATCACATCAGGCGCTCTCGTGTGCGAGATGTAGATAAGGGGGCTTTTGGCAGTTACAATTCCTTGCTTGATGTATTATCACTAAAACATTTACAATACGCCCTAACGTTAGAAAGCAAGTCCGGTTTCTGCTGGAACATTAGCTCAGGAATTACCTGTTAGATTTCAGTAATTTTGAGATAGGGTAAGAGAAAGCAAATATATTAAAAATATGTATATACACGTATGTAAAGTATGTTTGCATGATGAACTACTAATTCATGACGTGTTCAGGGGAGATCTGAACAAAAAGGCCTGTATGAGCTTTTCTCTTCCCTGCACAGAAACAAATGTTCTCTGATCATTCATGCTAAAGTTACTTAAACCGGGCAGACTAAAGAAGGGTTTCCTCTCCTTTCTCCCTAGCTCCCGGCACCAGCACTGGTGCAGAATAAAATACTACTACTAGATAAGTGCGCTTTGTTTCCCACTCAGTTCCCCACTGCTTGTTTCCCCAAACTGGTCCCCATAATGTCCACCAAAGGAGACCTGACTTCCCTAAGGGCTGCATTGTACCTTCAGCCAAAAGACTGAAGAATTATGAAACAGGTGAACTTCTGGGCTGAGCGGAGTGCTTCGAAAGCATTTTCATTCTATGGAAACACCACGAGGTCCACCAAAATGCAGTGGAGGACATCTGCTTAGGAGTCAGTCCTGCACAGGACACAGCTGCTTTATAGCTGGTTTTGATCCAACATGAGAAAACTGGAGACCTAAATCCTGAACCTAAGAGAGCAAAGTTAACCGAAGTGGAATGTTTGTTTATGGCTGCGCGCTCATCAGCCCCGTTCCCTTCTTAATTTAGGAACTGGGTAGCTTGGATAGCCTTTTATGGTGCTGTCTGAAAATATTCTGAACTTTGGGGTGATATTTATTTTTTCAGTGCCCAATACCAAAAATTATCCCACAGGAGCACAGCAAAGCGGCTGACTCATCAGGAACGTAACTTCGCTTTTCAAAAAGATAGCGTGTGGTTTTGTTCAGAGTTAATAATGAGAGCCTTTCCAACACAGAAGCTGTCAACAGCACTGACATACATTCACAGTTACAAAAACACATAGCCTTGTGGTTGGAGGTTTTATTAAATAGAAACCTCATTTTCTACTGTAATGAGGAAAAGACACTGTTTTCATGCCACTTGTACCTTTTGTGCTCAAAATGTTACAGAAGCCTTTTTTTCATTTTATACACAATATGACTGTTTAGAGGTTACAAAATGTTGCTACTTTGTGCCATGACTGTTGAAGCCATGACAATATACAATAATATAAAAAAAGAATTATATCCTTATTTCTAATCGTCTTTTGTTGCCTTCTGCATTTTGCCTATCAATGGTGCTTCATTTAAAAGTTGGAGAATGTTTATTAAAGGATAATTCAAGTAATGATTTGAGTTTTGCTCCAGCAGCAAAAAAAAAATCCTTTTTTTTTTTTTAAGGACCTTAAAAAATATTAATCTTTGTCAGATATGTCAAGTATTTGTAGTGCATCCAGATGCTATAAAAATAACTCTGTCATTTTTCAAAGCAGTTTCTAGATTTTATAAATATGATCTTGCAAATGTGTGCAGGACCTACATTGATTCTGTGCAGTCATCTTGAGTCTGCTGTCAGGTTGGATCTGTTAGGAAAACAGGATCTTTTTCTAGTAGTCTGTGTCTTGCTAGTCTGTTTGCAATACTGACTGCAAGTGTGATCACTTGCTGATCACTTTAACGTCCAGAAGGTGCTAACAGCAAAGTAGTGAGTAGCTCTAGATTTCATCTAGGGAAGGAAAGGCAAAGGGAGGAGAGGTGGAGAAAGGAAGGCAGATGGAGGAGTGTAAAAGGAAGATGGGAAGAGAAGCTGGGGCTGGCACAGTGGTGACTGCACACAGTGGTGACCCCCAAGTGCTGCTGAGGAACGTGACAAAGAACTGAGCTGCAACCAAAATGCTGTTGTGGGTGTGGTGGGAGGCACGTGGAGCTCAGAGTGCCATGACCGTGTTCCCATCTGTACTTTCTTCTGTGAAGTACACATGTGCCCGTTCTGTGGTGTGGTCAGGCACTGCATGGCTTACCTGGCCTCCTCTCCGATGCTGCTGCTAAAGTCTGTACCTGCACATCAGGCGCTGGGATGCTGCGCTGTGGTGCTCAGGGCCTCTGGCAGCAAGGTAAAATCCAGGGGATGGACAGGCTCCCAGAAACCCACCATGCCTGCGAGGAGCCCAAGAGTAAAGAAAGGCTTAAAAGAGCTAATTCAAATATTGCACTTATTTTTAAGGAGGGTTTTTTGGTTGTTGCTGGCTTTTGTGGTTTTGGGTTTTTTGTTTCAGTTTTTCTTAATCCAAGTATCAGCATTTTCCAATATTTTTCTGCAGTCACTGGGGCTGGAAACTTTGGTTTTCGTTAGCTGACTGCTGAGATTCTTATATAATTAAGTTGCTCCATGATCTGCAGCTTCCAGAAAATCACCCTATATACTGAGTCACAGTAAAGTGTGAGTCGCTGGCAGTGCACAGCATGCTAATGAGGTCAGGTGGAAGCAACATGCATTTAATTTGTCCTTCCAGTAAAAATGTTGCTTATAATGTCTTCTTAGAGACTTGTTTAGCCTTAGGTAGAGTGTAGGAAGGCCACTGTTGTGTGCACTGCTGTTGCGTTACAATACAAGGTGGCAAAATTAGAGGTTTTTAGTGTCTTGGAACCTAGTAGTTTGTTGCCCTTGATACGCTTCCTGTTGTTAACTCAGGGCTTGCACTCAAGCCTAAATGGTGTAATTTGTTTGTTCCTGCCTGAGCCTGGAGTAGGCACAGAAACAGGCATGTGGTGGGAGGCGTTTACACACGGGCAAAGTCGATGGCAGCTGGCTCGAGCCTTAAGAGCCTCAGCTGGAGATCTGCCACCGAAGTGTGCACAGCTGCAGCCCCTGTTAAAAAGTCCTCTCTGAGTGATTAGATAGGCCAGGTACATGTCATGGTTACCGTTTAGTGTGGGGAGCGCCAGTTTTACTTCTCTATGAATACCTGTTCCTCATAGAAGAAAGCTGGCAGTGCCCCCACATTAAGGTTTATGCAGTGGCTTCCATTAGAGCTTCATCCTCTTATACGAGGCCTGGATTTGGCTCACCGCTAATGACGTGAGCAGGCTGCATAGGATAAACACCTTCTGAACAGCGATATAGGAAACACCCTTACGCTATATTGTATGTTTTAAAAAGAATAACTGGTCCTCGTCTTGTGTCTGTATAAAAACACAATATTGACTGCGCTCAAGTATTTTCAGACTCAGTCTGATTTCATAGCTAGGATTTTTTTTGTCTAATATAAGAGGCTTCGTGTAATCGCTCTTTTAAATCTACAGCTTATGTTTGACAAGTGGGTCATTGGTTAATGGAAGCAAGTAAATCCAGCTGTTTATCTTTTCAGTAAGATCATGCGCTTTCTGTATGTTCTTGTCTGCTCAGAATGGAGATGTGTACATTTTTAATGGCACTCCCTGTATTATAGAGTAGGGGCATGAACTTTATATTACATTTCATTTGTTCCCTACATTTAAATAAAATAAAGACACAGTAGTACTCCAGCTGGTACCGCATTTGATCCACAAATTTATGGCAGCAGTTGTGGTACTATAAATTTAATTACTAGATGTGATTTTAAAAAGTCATTAATATGACTTTATAAGGAAAATTTACTGTTGTACATTGCTTGCAAGTTTTCTTGCTTCTCCATTTCTCCTCCCCAAGCCCCAGTATTTGCGTGTGTTGCTGTTAGCAGATGTACCTTCCACTAAAGCAGGCCAGCAGTAGCTTTCTCCCAACTAGCTTTGCCTCTTAACAACCAGGCACGGACACTTTGGCTAATTTGAAATTTCAGGATTTCAGAAAGTGCTTGGTAAGCTTTCTGTAGGGTGCTAGTATCTAAATAAAGCACTTGCAGCACTAAGTTAATAAAGGGCTCAAAGCGTTCATAGAAACTTGGTCTAATATGTCAAGTTCCAAAAGCCCTCTTAGGGAATACCTGTCAGCGAGGTAAGTTTCCTGACACAGTTTGCAAATCTTTTTTTTTTTTATTATTATTTTTTTATTCAGAGTACTAACATAACTGTAACGTGGTTAAAGCTGTCTGTGAAATTTTTTTCCTCTTCATTTGAAGGCTATTTTATTAATAAAGACTTTGGATAAACGCTAAGATGATAATGAACATTGACTTGCCATTGGAAAAAGTCTGTTTTCCATCAATAAATGAGGAAACTAAAACTTTATGATTAGTAATGGTATTGTGTAAAGTAGCAATGAAATTGTACTTAGAAGAATTGTTTCTTGCTCCCAAATGTTCTAGCATTTGCAAATAGTAACTGTTACTTGCAAGCCTGTTAAAGATCTAAATACTTAACAGCAAGTTAAAAAGCATGTGTGTAAGGAATTGTCAGAAAGTAAAGAACAGAATGCCTCAGATGCTTGCATTTGGCCTGTAATGAGCATGAAATAACTAAGAGTAAGTCTATTTGAATGGTAAGACAAGTTTCTGTTAAAAAATTGTGTGTAATATATTTATTTGTTCTAGCCCAAATAGGAACTACTCCTTGATTTCTCTGAGCTACTGATTGCAAGCAAATCCTCTCAACCTAGTTTTTCAGAGGTGCCGAGGTGCCTCAAGGGGTTTCAGCTCTTTAGTATGTTAATGATGGCAATGTGTCACACGAGGTGTGTGCATTCTGGGTGTTATGCAGCCCTTAAATACAGGTGTCACTTCTTGGGTGTGAATGTGCGTGCACCTTAGCAGGCAAGGACTGTAGCCCATTCCTCTCAGCCTGGATGAAATGAGGCGTAATTAGCTAATGACAGTATGTTAGCTGGACAATAGGTATGCTGGGGACTTTGTCTGAGGGAAGGAAACCAGTTTCATCCAGGTTCTTTGCAGGTGGCTGATGAAGGAAAGTGGAAATTGCCAAAGGATTATGCCTGACAAAGGAAGGGTGGGAAAGAATGGGAGAAAGAACAATGGGGAAACCTCAGGTGTGGAAGAAATCCTGAGATAAAAGGGAGGAGCTCATGTAGTTGTAGCAATGGAGAAAAGGGATAGGATTTGCTTAGCTGCAGGGCTGGAAGTACTGCATGGATCAGGAAGCAAACCATGGAGGAAAGGATGGGGGCCCACCACAGTGGTGCTGAGGGTGAAGCAGAGGAAGCTTGCACAGACTTGTGACAGTAAGTGTTTTGAGGAAGCTGGTCATAACAGCGGGGCCTGTTTCTGTACTGATAAAATGTGGAAAGCTGACAGAAATTACTTTCTGTAAAATGCTATGAATGATAAAAAGCAGTTACCAAGAGAAGGGGCAGGCGGCATACAAACAAAAAAGCACACCGCTTTCTGTGTAACTTCTTGGCATTTGCTAATTTGATGGGCGTGTGAGAGACATTCGCTCTGTAAGAGGATGATTTGTAGTACGCTGTAAGGACATGAGGAAACTATTTGTAGAGTATTTTGCAGCAAGACACCGGATTCTTGGGCCAGGGTTTGCAATCACACAAACACTCATACACTACTGAATGATTTGGCAGTGTGATTTTGATCCTGGTCAGGCATGAATGCGCTCTGTATTTCTGTCACGTTAGCTTGAGTATGTAATAATGTTTATGTTGGCTTTTTGCTGGGTGTGGGAGGACAGACATTTAATTAACAGTTTCCTGGGACAAAGTAACCCCTTCAAATCTTGGTGTGTAATGATCCAGCCCTTTCTGTCAGCTGGTTGAAGCATTTTTGATTCAGTAATAGGTACCCAAAACCTCAATTGACCATCTTCTGGAACCATTACTTTCTTGTGCCAGCCTTCTCCCTTCCTCTTTAGCAGTGGTGAGTGTCTTGGACAGTTTGGTAAATGTTGACAAATGTAATGTTCCTTGTGATGGGTTATAAACCCCGTGCAAGCTTCATGTTTTCAGTATCTATAATGGTGATACTGGACAAGGTGCAACACAATGCTGAACAGATCTTAGCCAATAATCATTCCAAAGCTTTTAAACTTCTCCTTACGTTACATGCAAGTATTGGATAGTCATGTGGGGCATTAAATTACTTGGATAACATGCAAATCAAACGGCTATTGGCTTCACAACTCTTGTTGTGCAATGCTAACAGAGAATCATTGATCCCAAGAGCTGTTTTTAACTATTCTTGAATTCTTAGTACGTAATATCAATGCCAAGTCAAGTTTTCAGCACAGTAATGTAACAAGTAATGTTGAAAGTCATCATCTGCCAATAAGGTATCATTTTAGTGTGGGATACAACCGTATCAGATTTTCATGTTAGAAACCTTATCAAATGGTGCTGCAAAGCTTCTCATTTGTCCTCCCCTATGCCCCAATGTTGCTTTTATGAAATATATCATTAGACTGAAATGCCTTCAAAGTATATTGCTGATATTTTCAGTGTAGAATGTAAGAAGGAACATCAGAAAGGTAGATTGTCCACTCCTGCATGGTTTTTTTTTAACTCGTCTGCATTTTTCCAGATACCTCTTTTTAGCCCCAAGAAAGCCAGATTCCTCAATAGCTGACAATATACAAAGAAATGCCAGATTTTTCTTCTACTCTCTCATATTTCCAAACCCTTCCAGGCTCTTACCATTTATAACTTGTTTCATTGGTTTTGTTTAAGATATGGATGTCTGAAGCTCTGACTTTTTCCAGTGGTAACAGTCATAAGCTGTACTGTATGGAAACTTGAAAATCCCAAATCCCTTTCTTCTAGAACATGGATCTCACTTTCATTTAATTAAGGTTTTGTCATTCTCTGAAAAAGTTTAGGAATCCAGACTACCTGAACATTTTGAATGTTTTTGGTTTGGCCCTTCATAGTCTTTACATCTGAACTCTGACAAAACAAGCCTAGAAAAGTAGTTAACACCTCGCTGTAAATGGAAGTGGCAATGGTAAATCTAGGACAGCTCCAGCCAAACAATTCCATGTAAATGCATGTGAATAAGCCATGAGTCGGCCTCCTGCCTCAATTCCTTTCCATCAGTGTTAAAGGCAGAGTGAGAGAGGAGTTGTTTCTTCAAGCATTTATTGATCACAGCCTCTGTTTACAGGTTTTCAGATGAAAGCAGCTGCCCAAGGTGTGCCTGAAACTCTGCTATAGCCCAGTGGATATCACCGAACACAAATGTAACAAACACTAAAGAATTCAAAATTTTGGTTTGGTCTGGAGTTAACGGAAGTAAAAAATTTCTTCTCTCTGGAACCATCCTTCACTGAGTGTTTCCTGCTCTCACTGGAGCTTTTTGTTATGTAGGAAGTGTTGAACAAAAACATTTTGGGTATTCAGTGTGAACTTCTTGTGTTTTAAGTATGGAATCCTTTGATGTATACTGGAGAGTGTTTCCTTCTAAATAGGAATTTTTTTTTCTTTAAAACAGCTGGATTTAGCTAAACCCTGAAAGGGTTGGATTTAATAAATGTCCGCTAAACCTATTTATTAATTTTAATCTAACCATTAATATTAAAAGTATTTAACTAGTCTTAAAACATCTCTTCTATTCAAGGTTTTCTGAAATCCCGTTTCTGTGAACAAAAGAAATCCTGGTTTTGTAGACAGTATTTGAATCTTGAAATAATCCTCTGATTTCTATTTGATTTATACAGTAACTATAAAAGGTAGCTGCTGCCTTTTTAAAGAAAAATACCCACAGGCTGTGGCTCTTCAAGACCTCTCTCTTTAGCGAGGAATTCATACGCTAATGGTCAGATTGGATTTGCAGCTTATTAGGCAAAATTTTCAAGAATGCCTAGCTGACAAAGACCCCAGGTTTTATTTTACTCTTCCTCACAGGCACAGAACACTTCTTAAAATATTAAATGTGACCTCTGAAATATAAACATGTCTGTATATTTAAAAATAGACTTGAATTACCTCATAGGGATGTGGTCCATGCACATTGTGTAATTGGGACAGCCCTCTCTTTCGTTCTCTTTATCTGTCTCTCTCCAGGGAAGGCAAATAATCAAGACTTTGCTTAAAGTGGCAACACTATAATCCCCAAGGGTGGGAAGCTCATTCTTTATCTACAGGATGTCTGGAGTGATAAGTAGCTGTTTTATTAAAACTCATGCAGTGTTTCTTGGTCTTGACAAAATTACCATTTGCTGTTTGGTACGGTGAGTTTAAATGCAACGCACCCTGAAATTTAAGGCATAGAATGAAGTAATGGGATGGAGGTGGGAGAATTTATTCAGTGCTGTGTAAACAAAGAAAGTTATAGTTTTGAATTTTCACTTTTGAATTTTCGCTTGAAGTGATTTTACGCCACAGTGGGAGCTTTCCTTTGGGCTGATCGGTGTGGTTGACAGTATGTCAGTGAAGTGTGAGTTCTACATAACCCAGGTCAGCTTGAAACTTATCATACACCACATCATATCTGATACATGTTCACCGTGTCAGTAACGTTGCTGTTGCTAGTTCCTTTATGGACGTTTCTGTGTAATACATTATAATTACAGGTTAGAACTGTGCACTAATTTAGGCTGGCACAAGCCAGTGCTCTCTAATAGATGTGCAGTTGCAGATACCTCATTTGTACTGCCCACAGATAACATGCAAAAGATGTCCTAAATCTTCTGTTCTTAATTTACCGAATGAAACTTTTATTCATGGTGTATACTATCAGAAATGAGGCTGATTCTGATGCAGCCTAATTAAGTATGCTCATGGTTATATCCATCTTACTGAATCTACTCATGCTGGGAATAAAGTATGTCTATGTACCTTAATGAATGGGGGCTTCCTTGAACAAGCAAGATGTGCCCAAGGCTTAACAGAGTAACTTTTTTTTAGCTCTTCCCAAACTTTCTTCCTGGTTTGTTTTATTCACTTGTTTTCAAATCTAAACACTGTTGGCCAGCTCCTTCAGGGAGAGCCTGTTTGTGCACAGGTTTCTGATAAACACACACATTTGAGTGCTAGAAATAACTTTGATTTTGCTTTACAGTGTGTAGATCTGTTGCTTTGCAGAATTCTGTTAATCTTCATCCTGATAAAGGAAGACTATGAGAATAATTAAATTAGAAAAGCAGACTACATTAATCAGGACTGCTGCTTTACAAAAGCTGTTGCTACCTTCTAACTCTTTGTTTGCCTGAAATCGGTTTTTGTCATTCTCTTTCCCAGTAGAAAAACTACACTCGTGACAGGAGTGTTCATGAAACTCCTCTGAAAAGTGAAGTACATGGGCCAAACCTGTAGCATGGTGTTTGCTACAGTTTGAAGTTGTAGCTGAGGTGTATTCTGAGAGCTGTGCAGGGAATATCACACTGATTCCTTTACGAACTTGAACATGAACAGAGATGTCAGAGATGAGGGATGCTCGTTGGCCACTCTAGGGTTAAATGCGGTTTTCTCGATCTCACCCCCTCCCCCACCCCACCCCCCAAGTTATCCAAGCAGTGGGGAATTTCTGGAATCATTAATTGTATTTATACTTTGGCTATGTCACATACAAAGCTCCCTAAAACTGTGTGGGGTTTTTTTTATCTTCTGACAAATATATCAGCAGAAGTCTCTAGCACGGCCATCACCTCTGTTTTCAGAGGCTGTGCATCGGCCACTTCTTATCAGCGTTGAAATACTCATAACTTATTTCTACATTAGCTGCCTAGTATAAAATTCTGGCTCAAGCGTGCCTGAATTCTTTCTAACACTGCTTTTTGGGCTTTTAGGGGATTTCACTCTCAGGCGTTATAAATTATGCTGCATGGCCTTTTTACTGCAGTAAGTGAGGCCTAGAGCAAGTGAGGAGAGAGGAACTGAAAACGAAAGCTCTGAGGAGGAAGGAGCAACCAGATTTTGGAGAATGACGTTTAGGCCTGTTGCAGTGCTCACTAGTGTTTGCTCTGCCCAGTTCACCACAGCAGAAATCAAAGTACTGGAATGCATGTGCTGGGGTAGGGTGGTGCCTCTTTCATCTTCAGCACACCTGGGACTTGCTGTATGCTCCGGGGGAAGTGTGGGATCACCTTGTAGCCAAAGTCAGGTGGGAAATGGGGAACAGCAGGCTAACGTGGCACAGGAGTGGGTTGCCCTGAGAGGATGTGACATCTCCATCCTTGGAGACTTTCAAGATTTGGCTAGACTATGATCATGTCACCAAACATGACTTGATCTCGTGTTGGTGATGATCCTGCTCTGAGTGGGAGACTGGACTGGATGACCTCCATAGGACCCTTTCAGCCATTGCTTCTGTGGTTCTCAGTGCTTGAAGATCTATTACATCAGGTTTTGTAATTCCACCCTTCAGCATTAATTGCTTTCCTGGCTCTTTGCTTTGCTTAGTCTGCGTATTACTTGTGAGTACTAGATTTCGGTACTTTCAACATACCATAGGTGGGGTTCCTTTATCAACACCATGCTGACCTTTTATTTTTCAAGCTGCTTTTCTGTTTGTATGCCTACTGCATGTAAAATCTATAAAGGCAGCACAGATGCACAGGCACCTAGTAACAGCAACAGGTGCCTCCTTGTTCTGTGTTGCCTGATCCACGTCTGAGACCTCTTTGCTCGGAACGATGAAAGTGGGAAGAAGATGCTGGTGGCTTCCTGCACGTAAAGATAAGAGTCGTGTTTGTGGGCCACGCAGTGCTCAGAAACAGAGATGTAAGTGGAGGGAGTGCCATGCATATGGAATCCATATTGCACCCTGCGCCCCCCCCAGGCTGTGCTAGATCAGCTGAAGAAGCCTGTGCTTTCTGAAAACTAGCACCAAGCTGCTTTTGCCGAGGCCTGACTCAGTCTCTATAAAGGTAAGCTACTGCGTTGAGGCAGCGTGTTTTCTGACCTTGAATCCTAATGCAGAGGCAAGAAGGGGTCTGAAGCGAGGCTGCCATGCTGTCCTTACCTGCACTTCTCTCCTGTAGCTTTGCCAGTACGTTTTAAACAGTTTTGGAGACTTCAATAAAGAAGCTTCTGTTCTTTGCCACTGGTGAAGAAATAAAAATATTTTTACAAGTTAGGGTAGCAGAGTATTTTACTGCTTGCTGCCTAGCAGAGCAGGTAGGGTTATGTCTGGCAGCTAAAGACCCGCTATAGATTATTTTTATATTCTGTCACCATGTAGCATTTCTGGCTTCTCCATGCTCTTGAGTGTTACTAAGACACTTACTGGCCTTTTTAGCAACAAAAGATATTCTGCTTGTTTTCAAAAAGACTCAAAGGCAACTTTCTCCGGTGGGTTTACTGTTGCCAGGTGAATGGAACGTTTTTCAATAAAGTATGTCCACTGCAAATGTCCATAGGTTGCTTACTGAAAGCAAAATTTGAGTATATTTGAAAACCTGGCAGAAAGAATAAATAAAACCTCCTGTCTTGGTGATCAGAGGACCATGGCAAATTGGCAGGCTAATTTGAGTTTTGTTAGAGATTGCTCTGTGCGCGTGTGTGAATGTATACATCTGATTTAAATCCACATAGTTTCTCAGCAGCCCAAGTGCTGTGCAGTTGGTGTTTAGTTACTGATTGTATTCACCTTACAAGCTCTCTGTGAATCCAGAGTCTATATCATGAGCATAATCATGTAAACTAAGCTTTCAGCAGAGTGTCATTTCAGTCTGAAAGGTTAGATAAAGGTTAGTTAAAATCTCATAAAATCACTTTCTTCGTGCAGAAAAAATCTGAGGTATAAACCTGATCAAACTCATACTTCAGTACTTTTGAGTTTTATTAAAATATCAGCATGTGCCTCTGAGAACATATTAGAAATACTCATATTGCTTCCATTTGACCTGCCACCTTAAAACTCAATTTAAAAGAGAGCTGGATTTGGAGGCACACTTTTTTTTTTTTTTAAGATGTTGGTAGATGTGCCCAAATAGATGCAAAAGAGCAAAAAAATAACAGCCTTGAGGTCATACAGAGCTGTTTAGAGACTGTGCCCATAGTCACTCTTGCTGGTTTCTGTTTAGAGAAAACAATTTGTAAACACTTGGATAGTTTGTTTTTTCTAATGTGGTAAATGTGTGAGTTTCGATCCACTGCTGGGACATGAGGGTAGGTTTTACCACAGCAAAGTTCAGATCTGCTTCTGAGGATGACCAGCATTGCTCTGTGGTTAACGTCAAACTTTGAAGGACGTTGCTATTTAGGCAAGGGGAGATACGCAGGAAATCATAGAGAGATGGCAGAGGGAAACGGACTGGGGGGGATAAGAAACCCTTTTAAATGAAGGGGAGGAAGAGACGAGGGGTCGTGTGAATGGCGGTGCTAACAGAGCTAGCAGTGCCAGCAGTTCAGTGCTACTGCCTTGGCAGGTTTTTCCCTTCTTGTTTCTGACCCGAGCAAGATTTTAAAGGGCGTGCCATCAGATGGTTTCTCTGTGTAAGCCTGCGAGCAGGAGAAAGCTGGAAACGTGCAATGCAGCTTGACAGGTGTTTTCCTGTGCTCTTCAGTGAAACTGTAAGCAGGGATATAGAGCTGGGTAACTTGGGCACCCTGGTGCTTGGGGGTGGGAGGGGAGGGTGGGTGGAAATCCAGGCGGAGTAGCGGACACAGGAAAGGAGAAAAATAGCATCAATGAACTTAGACCTTCTTATGCTTTTTTTTATGATTAGGAGTCCATGATTTCTGACACCCTTGTATTCTCATACCATTTAATATTTACGCACATCTTGTTTAATACGGTAGCCACTTTATTAACAAGAAAACCCGTTCGTGTGAGCTGCGGCCAGTGGAGCTGGCAGACAAGGGCAAGCTTTGTGCAGTGGAGATGGCCATTACCCCCGGCACACCAAAGCAGAGGGCCGGTGTTAGGGAGAGCTGGGCGGCGTTTCCCTGTCTGAATTACGCTGCTGCCATCTGGGCATTGTAACAGAGCAGCGTGTCGTGGGGGGGGCTTGTTCCGTCCTCATTGCAAAAGCTTGAGCCCGAAATAGCTCCCTAGTGTCAGGGAAAGGCGGGTGATGTTGAGGTATGGGGGAAAGGAGGGTGACGGCGAGGTATCGGGCTTTAAGGTCTCGGTCGTTCTCATAAAACCAGGGCGAAATCGTAGCTGCCGTTGTCATAGGGAGAGGTGGGCAGAGGGACGGCATGGCTCCCCTCCCCGTTCCTGCGGGGGAGAAGGACGTGTTTCTGCGCCGCCCACGAGTGCAGGGACACGCGCGGAGACGGCGGTGCCGCCTGCGCGGCGGGATAACGGTGTGGCCGCCGGGGGGGCGCGGGGGTGTGCGTGGGGCTGCCCCTAGCGCTTTGTCTGCCTGCAGCCGAGAAGGGCCGCCTAACACCTCGGGCCGTCCCCGCCGATCCCCCCCGCACACGCGGGGCGAGCGGCTCTTTGTGTGGGGGAGCGGGCCCGGCGCGGCCCGGCCCGCCCCCCCCCCCCCCCCCCCCGCCCCTCCCCGCTCCTCTCCCCGGGCGCAGCGGGGCGGCCGCGGCGCGGAGGGAGGCGAGGCGCGGAGTCGGCCGGTTGCCATGGCGAGGGGCGGTCACGTGGGGCGGCGGCGGGGCTGACGTGCGGGGCGGGGCGGCGCGGCGCGGGCGGCGAGAGTCGGCTGCCGCCACCTTCCGCACACCAGCAGCGCGGGGCTCTGCGGAGCCGCGGGAGCGCCAATGCCCGGACCGACCCAAGCCCTGTCCCCAAATGGCGAGAACAATAACGACATCATCCAGGATAACGGGACCATCATCCCCTTCAGGAAGCACACGGTGCGGGGGGAGCGCTCCTACAGGTACTGCGGCGGCTAGCGGGGCGGCGGCGGCGGCCGGGGGCGGGGGGGGGGGGGAAGCTGCAGCGCGGGGGGCGGTTGCATAAGGCGGGCGGGCTGCAGTCCCCCCCCGGCCCCGCCGGGGCGGGCGGACGGGGGCTGCGGCGTGCGGCGGCGCTCGCATTGTCCGGCTGGAAAGCGTTTGGTGAATAGGCGGGATGTCTGCGGGGGGCTCGCCGCTCCCGGGCGGAAGAAAGGCGGTTAAAAATAATAAAATAAAAAAACAAAAGGAAAAAAGGAGGAGGGGGGGGAAAAAAAAAAAGGGGGGAAGGAAAGAAAGGACCCCGCGCAGGCAGCCAGCTCCCCCTGGAAAGAGCCGCAGCACCTCGCTGCGGATCTCGGAGGCGGCGCCGTGCGGGAGGCGGCGGCGGCCGGGGATGGCGGGGCGCGGGCAGCCCCTGCTCGGCCGGCAGCCGGGAGACCGCACCGGGCATCGGGCACTGCCCTGCGGGGCGGCCGGGGGGACGGGCGCCCCCTCCCCCAGCACACCGGTCCGGGGGTGACAGCGATCCCCCGCTCGTCGGGGCGGGGGTGACAGCCCGCCCCGGTGCTTGGGGGGGTGGGGGTGGGGGTGTCCATCCGCCACCCCCGCCCGCCGCGGCGGTCGGAGCCAGCCCCATCTTGTATTTATTTATCGTTTTTCATTTTGGGGGGGCACGTCCTTTGTCGCAGTTGTAGGCATTTTTGATGAATCGCTTGGCATGCGCTGCTGGCAGCGCCTCTGCATTAACATCTCTGACAATATGTTCCGGCAGATAAGCTCATTAAAATTGTTTGCATTGTTTGATAAGGGTCGCGGCGCAGCCCGGAACGCAACTGGTTTTATGTGCTCCTTGCTGCCGACTCGAAGGGTGATAATACGGCCGGTAGCTCCCCTTATGTTAATATACAGTTATTTTAAATACTGCCTGGATGACAGCGAGCAGTGCCTCTGCAGAGAACACGCCCCTTAAAGCTGATTTTCTAGCAGCAGGAAATGATGCTGCTTTCAAATATCTGACTAAAGTGGCGAGTTGTATGCTCGATTAGATGAAAACAAATGTGGATGACTTGGCTTGTTTGTCTGAAGAAAATCACAATATTTTTTTCTTCTGCTGAGGAATAACGGAGCTGCTACCGGCATAGCTGACCATTAATAACCTTAACAGTGAATCTCATTGTTGATCACACACTGACAGGTGATAAGGAAATGCGTTGGAGATCGTGGTTTGTTTGAATACCACAAAATGTAATCAGTCCCTCTCTTGGAATCTATTGGTACTTTGTGTAATGAAGCCCCCGATGCACACAGTTAGCACAAAGTAGCAAAATTGCTTTTGTAAAGACCTATTTCTGTTTGCAGAAAGATTGGCGCTTTCACTTCCTATATCTGAATTTCAGCTGAGTGGTACAAGATTCTGTTTTAGAAGAAGGCTGTATTTCCGTCATGCACCTAAGCAGAAATGTGGAATAGATTTGAAATGAATTATCATGCATCTATCTTTAGCTATTCTGACATGTGTCATAGGTGCTACTGATTGCTGTCTCACTGCTTTCCTTCAGAATGGTTCTTTGGAAAACCTCTGTTGAATAGGGTTCTCCATTTTCCTTTTGCAATATGTTTGTATGTAATTTTCTGCAGCCATCAACAAGTCAGTTTTCTTGTCCTTCTGCCTGTCATATCGTACATTGAACTATGCCTAGAAAAGACATTTTGCGAGGCTGCTGTGTTAAGCCCATGATGACAGAAAGAATTACATCACTTGCCAAATTTTCCAGAAACTGTGAAGTTATTCTGCACCTGAATAGCCTTTCATCCAGAGGAGTATCCTTAGTCTTGTACAGCTTTGTATCCATTTGCATCCATATCTAGAGCAATATAAAGGAATGCAGAGCTACTAATGCTAACGTTGCATGTTATTTTGGGGCAGTAAACAAATAAGCCAATTAATTTTTTTTTTCAGAAATAAACCTTTAATGCACAAATAAAAATCTCCACTGGGGAATCCTATTTAGGTTCTCTCTTCCTTGTGAAACCTCCCCTGATCTACAGAGTCATGGCACCCAAATCTGTTGATTCCCCCTTTCTCCAGTGGGGAGAATGATTTGTTTTAATCTGTAGCTCAGAGTACTTTGTGAAGTAAACGTCAACCATAACAGAAGGAAACCTTAAAGAAAATGTGAAAACTGGTGAAACTTCTCCTTGATACTGGAATATAACGTGCTTTGAACTTCCATAAAAATATTTAATAGCTGGGCTAGTTTGGTCCTTGTGAAGTTTGAGTTGAAGCAGATGACTAAATGTAACAGATTAATACCATCAGTAATATGCCTACTGCCACGCTGGACTGCTGGTTCCGTGCTGACTTTGAAGCAGACTTATGGAGCAGCCTGTACAGCTTCACCATACGACACATCAAGTTGCTATGCCTCTGATTGTCGGGCTGGTTTGTTCCATCTGCATCTAGAAATATGGAATAAATATGTCATTAAACACAGCCTGAAGCATGACATCAGATCAGCAGTTGTACAGTTCTAGAAGTACATACTTTTGCTCGCAATAGGCTTCTGCATACTGCAGCTTTGCTCTTAAGTTAAACTGCGCCTACCATATGTATAGTGGTTCAGTGTTTGCCTTTCACTTCTCTCTCCTGTAATATCAGAAATGTTTTCTCATTTTTACTTTTAATATACTGTGTTTCATAAAAATTAGTGTTTGATGAGAATAAATTTGTGTTTACCTGTTCAGCTGTTCAGACCTAAAAGAAAAAAAAAAAGCTTTACTGTTTCAAATACTAGCTCCTACCAAAGATTTGATATCCAACTCCCAAAGCAGATTTAAAAAGAGGTGAAGTTTATACCATTTTCCAGACTAGGAAGCTGACGTGAAAGGAGTTGCCCTGAGTTATCCACCAAGTTGAGGATGCAGCAGGGAGTTGAACCTGTATGACATGAGTCCCAACCGTGTGCTCCGTACGCAAAGCCACAAATAGTTTTCCCAAGTCTTCCAGAGGACATATTATATTTTGCAGACTGGGACATACAGGCCCGAGGTGTTAAGTTTCTCATCCAGCCTCACTTAGCTGGTAAATGGAAACCAGGCACTTTGGCATAAAATGTAGTCACAGGGAAATGTTACCTTTCAGAGTAAATAACTGTAATCGATCTGTATTTCTCTAGTGAAATGCTGTTTCAGGCGCTCCGGATCAGGAGACTGACTTTAAAATTTGGTTGGAACTGAGGTGTCATTTTGTTGGCCCAAAATAGATTTGGGCTCATTTCTGAGAACGGCATTACATTTAATTATAGTTTTACTTGTATGTTCAAAGATGACTGAAAAAATTCAATGAGAAACCAAATCAACAGCTGTGTAGAGAATTTTTTTTTAAGCAGGGGATGTCTGCAGTGCTTTTTTGCCAGACTCCAGGCATCTTGTGTGGTTGGTCAGCTCCGTTGTGTTTTTAAAAGCTAGCTGCACAAAGAGTTTGAATATTTCCGGGTTTGAATGGCATACCTAGCCTAAACCACTCCGGTCTAAAAGGGACAAACTGTTCTACCCTCCTTTGCAGGATACCACGGCTAACTTTCGGTTTATCTATGTGCTGCTGCAAAAATGGTTTTCTGGTCCTTCGTATACTGGCTACGTTTAGTTTTATAGCCAGAACTTTCAGGAAGAGGGGGGAAGTGGGCTGTTTTCCTGGTTATTTTTCTTCAAATCACTAAGCTAAAAAAATCACTAAGCTAAAAGAAACTAAAACAAAAAACCCCTTTCCTATCTATGAGTACGTACCTTTCTAATGGTATCTGGTTTAAATATTTGGTTTTCCTAAGTGTCACCTTCCTTTTTGGAATCATTAAGCCACCGATGTGCAATGGTGCAGTGCATAATAATGAAAGCTGGATGGAAGCGGTGATTTCCTCACCCGCCGCTGAAATAAACTGTGGGGTGTTACAGAGCGTATCTGGCCGTCTCAGTTTACTGCAGTGGGAGCTGGTAACCTCCACGCCGAAAGTCGAGATTTACGTTGTAGCAAAATCTGTTTCGGTCTTTGCCTTCCCAACTCCGGATGAATAGCCGGACACAGGCTGGCCCCGCGCGGCAGAGAGCATCCTTCCCTCTGCGGGACGCGCCCCTGCCACTGTCTCTGGTGACTCTGTGCCTTCCACATGTGTGCAGCTTTACTCAGGGTGCAAAGGGAGACTTACTGCTTCGCCTTACTCGGGCAGAAGGCGTTTCTTGCTCTAAAATTAGGTTCCGTCGAATATGGTAATCAGGTAATTCCACTGAAGATCATTTGTGTTGTTAAAATTAATAGATTAAGGCCCAGACTTTTCTTGCTGAGAACTGGGGAGAAGATATGGAGTAAAAGCAGTGCATTGTCTTCTCGCTTCATAGTACAGATGGGCATGACTGTCTTCATCCTCTGAAACTGTAAATGCTAGTCAAAGCCAATGCTACTAATTAGCAACTGAAACATTATTTCCAGAGGCATTTGCTCTTGGCCTCACTGCTTCTATTGCAGATTATGAGAATTTTTTCCTAGATTTCACTGCAAGCAGGAGAAAGGCAATAATAAATGTTTAAAAAAACCCAACATAAATCACCCCCCATAAATTTGGCTTGAGCTTTTCTAAAAGTGGTATTTGTGATAACCCCCTTTCCTGTCAAGCATCTGGATTGCAACAAGATAGTTACTAGCTATCCAAGAGAAGACCATCCTGATGACTTACAGCCAGCAGCTACTAGTCAGAATAAGAGATACGATACAGAAATCTTTCCTTGGTTCCTGTGAGCTTAGGTACCCTCTATTTTCTCTTCTTTCACTTTCATAAAGCTGGCTTCCTGCCGCTGCTGCTCTTCTTTAATCTTGTTTTCTGATTAGCGAGTACTCTGCCTAGGGAGAGCTGTTTTGGTGAGTATCTTCTGCTGGGCAGGTCCAGCTCTCAAAAGGTACAGGGTGAAACTGAAGATAACTGGGAATCACATGTGAGTGCATGTAAATGTCTCGGGGGGGTTATGAGGATGACTCTGCTCAATACTGCATCGGTAGTTTGAAGCCTAGATAGTCCATGCCTGCATTATTGGGCTACCTTTCTTGACCTAGATTTAGATCTTCCTTGAAGGAAATATCTTCACAATGTTCTGGGAGTTGAGGGTATTTGTTAAAATCAGGGGCTAAGAGAGAGGTAGCTTGGGGGGGGGGGAGAGGGGAGGGGAGAAAACAATGCTCCACAGACAACCCAGTTTTTGTGAGGAAATGAAAGTAACTTTCAGACAGCACCATCCTTCTCAGCTTGCACCCAAGTGCTCTCACCAAAAAGGTCTGAGTACAGCACCTAATTTGTACCCAGCCTCCGTAGGTTTCGGAAACATCCTGTAGGTGGGAGGCTGCGTTCTGGTTTTTGTTGCATGGTGTGGTTTTTTTTAAACTACCTTGTTGAGCTGCATAGCAACAGCACTGTGTTTCTGGCATACTAACAAAAAAAGGAGTGAGTTTAGGATATGCAAGAACTGAACCTGATGCTGTCACTTTTAGAAGTAGACATTTTGGCTTCTGCCTAGTTTCTTCAATCTAGCCTCCCTGGAAAACAGTCACTGAAAAATATGCTGCGTTGTGAAAGAAAGGTGACTTGGAGGTGGGGCTGTGGACCAAGAGAGCCTCATTAAAGCTATTTCTTTGAGTTTTTCCTTTGCTGCAGGAATGGCTAGTTTGAGGGAGATGCAGCTACCTCATGACAGGCAGGCTGGACTACAGGAATGTTCTCCCAGGTGACATACCTGGTCTAACCTTTTGAGTATAAAACTTGTTTTGGGAGGCAGTAAGAAAAACTAAGTGTAGTAGGTCTGTATTTCAAGCCTTGGCATTTGAATGAGTGACTTTTTAAAAAATATGTTCAGAGGTTTTGGCTTTGGGGCTTGTGGGGGGAGGCTAGTTTAATTTGACAGTCTTTTCTCTTTCCTCATGCCCAAAGCTAATTATAGCAAAGGCTTGGTAAGGAAGAAGATAAATTGTGTGCCAGCTTTTCATTTTGGAGATGCAACTTTCAGCCTTTGTTTGATAATTGAAAACGAGTGGTCTCGCCACATCTGTTCTCAATCACACAAACCACTGAGCGGGATGGCATGAAGGCCGTAGCGCGGTGTAAGCGTGGTGGCGGCGGCAGCAAGACTCACGCTGCACCGGGATGGCATTTGGATACTCGCGTCCTCCTGGCTCCCTGAATCCTGGCCTCCAGCTAGTGGCACGGATCGCTCGCTTCCAGTATCAGTGCGAGGGAATGTAAATGGAAAACATCCGTGTTTCTGCTGTGGATGGTGTTAGCTGAGCACTGCGTAGCTGTTTGGATCTTGCTCAGATCTCTGCTGCCTGACTCACCGATAAAGCATCTTCTTTATATTGTTTCATTATAATTAGGTGGGAGGGGAATATCAGCTATAAAAGTTTACTGAACACGGCATTTAACTGTTGGCGTTTTAAAAGTGGTGGCTTTTTTATTTTTAACACAATTCTCTTGTCTTCATGCTATCACATATTTAATTCAAAATTAAAATCCTGCCTGTGATAACTTTGACAGAAGTTTATCTAGTTTTCTGGTGGTATACTAAGTTATTAAATATTTGATAGAGAAGGCTCTGTATACTGAAAGCACACCATTAAATGGCTCAGCTTAACCACTCTGAAATGATTTCTTGTTTCCCATAGAGCCCCATGCTTAGTGAAGGGCGCTTTTGTGTTAAATCTGTTTTTTTGCTACGCTATCCAAACAGGAAATATAAACATTCATCAGTGAGTCGAGACTTAAGGATGTAGCTTCCGTAGGAAATCCTACAACTGTGCCAAATCGTTCTGCCTGGAGAGGAATATGCCATGCAGGTCGTGGTCTTGGTCTTCTGGCCTTGCATACGGCCGCCTTGCATTGCTTACTCATGTTGACTGGGGGAGGGAAGGGGTTTGAAATATGGGTGAGGTGATGGAAGATGGAGTCTGTGAATCTGGGTCCTGCACAGGTGGAGGGGCAAGGACAGAAACATTGGTGTGAGCTCGTGTGAATTTAAACAGAAACTTAGAGTGGTCTGGAACAATATTTAAACAAGCTATCCAAACTGAAAAATTCTTGGTTTGGAGTTTGGCATTTCTTCTGTGTAAAACGGGCCCTTCTCCAGTGTGGCAGTTGACAGAGTAAAGGAATAGCTTGTTTTGCTAAAATGGTATAGTGTAAAGCAATGCTGTATGTCCTGTTTTTCCATATGGTTGTGTGTATTGTTTCAGAGGTTTAATTTTCAATATTATGTTTCTTGGCAATTTGGAACCCTGAGAGCTAGTTAGCAAGATCCGTGGACTTCAGTTTTATCTTTTAGGAGTAACTCAAGTGAATATCCCCCCTACAGCAGGGTTCCTTAGTACCATACAGATTTCCTACCCAAGCAGCTGTAATTATTCAGAGGTGCACATGAATGCAAATTCTTGCCTGTCACTCTGGAATGCAGTGTTGATGCTCAGAAGGGCTTGCTGGCAATATGTATTAAACAATTTTGGGGGAATGAAAATTCATTTTAGGCAAATTTTACATGGTTGTTATGCTTTGCTTCTTAAGGTTAATCTCCATGAAGCTAGTCTAGTAATATCATGAATAGGAAGCACTGAAATATTTGAAGTAGAATATGCATTTGCTTTACTTATGGATTCAGTGTTATACAAATCATAGCTTATTAAAATAACTATAGAATCTGTGAGTAATTGTTTGTGTGGAAGTGGAGTACGTAACCCAGTAATATGAAAGTCCCGCGGGAGCTTTCGTATACAGAAAGTATGTAGGAGTGCTGAGAACATGGAGGCAGTGAAATGATAATTGGTTGAATAGAAGGGATGCTTTTTCCTAAAAGGACAGCGTTCACATGTAAATAGCCATTCTGTTGGAAACCTTGTTACGCAGAATGGCGTTAATTATATTTTACTGAATTATTGTTTGGGGTCCATATCACTCCGTGCCCATGTTATTGTTTCAAAGTTATGCAAGATGTAGATTCTGAATCAGGATCTGAAAACACTGTTTTCAGTCAACACATTTGTGTTGTGCCAGTTGTCAGACTCAAGGAGGCATGAGTATTTTTTTTTTTCTTTAATATGTATTTCTGCCTGCAGAAGTTTGGCTCTCCAATGTACATTTTTAATTTGTGGTCCCCAAGTGTGAAATGAGTTTCACAGCAACGGGGATGCTGTAGAACTGCCTTGTCTCTTAAGCAGCTCTATTTTTTAGTATGGTGAGGTATTTTTTTCCACTACCACCTTAGGCACCCCCTCTCTAATTGTTCCTGAAGTGCTATACAATATGGACCTGGTGGTGCTGGTGAACAAGATGAACATGAGTCAGCAGTGCGCTCTTGCAGGGAAGAAGGCCAAGCCCATGCTGGGCTGCATTAAGCAGGCGTGTAGCCAACAGCTCCGGGGAAGTGATTATTCCCCTCTGGTGCTTCTGAGACCACATCTCGCATGCTGTGTCCGAATTTGGCCTCTCCAATTTGAGAAAGACAGCGACATACTGAAGTGAGTGGGGCGAAGGGCCACCAGGATGGTCAGGGGGCTGGAGCATGTGAGCTGGGTTTGGTCAGCCTGGAGAAGAGGGAGCTTAGGAGAGGGGAAGATGTCATTGCAGTCTTTAACTGTCTAATGGGGGTGTGTGTAGAGAAGATGGAGCCAGGCTCTTCTCTGAGGTGCAAGGGGAGAGGATGAGAGGCAATGGCAGTCAGCAGCTGCAACAGCAGAAATGGCTTTAAATATTGGGAGAAAAAGTTTTCACAGTGGGGACGGTCAAACACTGGGAGAAGTTACCTGGAGAGGCTGTTCAATATCTGTCCTTGGAGAGACTCAAAACTCAGCTAGATGGGACCATCGGCAACCTTCTTGTGCTGGCTCTGCTGTCAACGGGAGGTTGGAGCAGATATCTCTGGAGTGCCCAACCTACCTGAGTCACTTTATTATCCTATTCTGTAACTCTAATAGGCATAAACAGCTCTTGAGTTCAAAATGCAGCACACAAAGTCATGAAATCAGGTGCTTTAAAAGTGAAAGGAATATCATATGGCAACAAATTTAGTACTGCCACCAAGGTGAAATCATCCTATCATCAAAGGTTTCAAATGGAAAAGAAAAATGTGTGTATGCAGTCTCAGTTCCACTGCATCAATTTCAACTGTTTTCTAGCTGAATTCTTGCAAAAACTATATATCTGCTGCTGCTGCAGTGTATTAATTACTTCATATTGCATTCTCTAAATCACTGAGAGCAACTTCTGTAATTTAGCACCCAGGGACGACCAAAAGGTCGTAGACACAGTACAGCAAAGGGATAGTTTTGCTATGTCATAAAATTAATTATGTACATTGCAATTAAAGATTACGTCTTGAAGTTAAAAGCTGATAAATTACTCCCTTTACTTTTAATGAATTGTGTATTTTTTCATGTAGAAAATATTAACATTAATGATACATATAATCTGCAGAAAATGTTTAACTATAAGCACAGCTCTTAAACTGTCAGACGTGTGCTTAGTTTGACGTGCTTTTGCAGGGAGTGGTGCAGAACTGTCTTGTCACATGACCTACAGCAACATTGAGAGGTTGAAGAAACTAAATATTCACATTGCTGCATGGGTTATTACCTTCTTAACTGCACTTAAATGTAGTCGAAGGTAATTCAAGCAATAAACTTTTTTTTTTTTTGCTTAGTTTATTGTGGGAGTTGAACTTGGTAATGTCACTGTTTGCCAGCTGGAAGCAATACACTTTAGGAATTGACCTCAAGATATTCCACGCAAAGGAGGCCAAATCCTATTAAACAGGACATCTACGCTTCTCTTAGCTTAAGGTACAAGGCTTTACTGGAGCTCGTAGATAAAGACTGTTGTAACTGCCAGTAATTCTGTTCTTACAATCACAGTTGCATCAAAGGACTAAGCACCAACTAAAGAACATTATTTGGGAAAACAAAGCTTTGGGGGTTTCCCCCTTTAGATAGGCAGAAGATTTTAAAAGCTAAAATCTGAAGGTCTGTGAAGTTGGCATTTTCTTTTAAAGACCAACATTGTTGAAAAAATCAGTTTTGGAGAAGCTTTACTTGATTCTGGTAGTCTCAGCAATTGCGTTGGTAGTGCAACAATGGTAAAATAAGTTGTGGTTACTGGCACACAGCAAGAATAATACATTACATAAATCACAGATGGTTGCGCTAGCATGTTTATAAAGGGCAATTTACTCCATAAAGGATTAGTGAATTCTAGTTTTAGTTACTCCAAAATTAATTTAGTAGTTAAGCAATTGCACTTAGAAGTTCAGCCCTATTCTAGATAGTCCTTGGTAGGATTCTTAAATGCAAGTCATTTACTGGTAATGTCTTGAGCATCAGAATAATTTCAGAGTGTCTCCTTGTCTGTTATAGTATTAACTCGTGAGAATGAGGGAAAAGGTCAAGTTATTTTGGTATCCAAACCCAAAATTAAGTGTTGTGGCTGGTAGTGTTAACACTTGAAATCTTTATAATATTAATAATGATCTGTAGGGAGTTTGTACAAGCCGAAGGCAGGTATTTATTTGGGCCTATTTCAGTAAACTTGGCAATGTCAAAACCCCGAGATTTTGTATTATTATTTTTGGTCTAGCTTTCACCAGCGGTGGAGGGAGAAGTGGAAGAGAGGTTGAATGCAGAGCCTAGTAGAAGGCTATATAGTGTGTTGGCCCAGTGGTCTGCAAAGGCAGTGCTGGCAGGGGATCTACACATGGTTCAGGTCGCAGCCGTCTGCTGGAGAGTTTGGTCCTAGAAATCTGCCCACCGAGTGCCCTGCACACCCAGCAGAAAGCCTGACACTTGCCCTTTGAACCCCAAATGGCAGCAGAGCTGTGGTAGCAGTGGGAACCCTGGACAACCATACTAGAGCTTAATATTTTGTGTTACAAAAATACACAACCATATTTTAGAGAGTGATGCACCAGTGAAAGCAGCTAGCACGGCTGCCTGTTGCTTCATCTGTTGTCACATGCTTGTTTACAACTGCAGGGTAAAGGTGGCTTAAAATAAGTGTCGTCTTATACCCCTGCTCAGTGTCGTCATCTTCTTGCCATGATGACCTGTTCAGGGATGGAGCGAGGCTGCCTGCCTGCCTGGCAGCTCGGCGGCTCTGTCATGCAGGCTGTGCTCTGGCACCTTTGCCCACGGGTCCTGGGATGGTTGCACTGGTTGTATGGGCAGTCACTGTACTGTTTCTTGTCCTTTCCCAAGTGTCACACCATGCACCCTCAAAGTGCCTGCTTAGAAGGCCACTTTCAAAGGGCTTTACTCTCTGCGGTAACAGGGGGTCAGACTTGATGATCCTCGTGGGTCCCTTCCGACTCAGGATATTCTGTGATTCTAACGTGTGTATATTAAGGTTAGAATAAATGTTGCAATGCATAAATCAGTGTGTATCAACATTTGTTTTTAATGTAAAAGAGAGAAAAGTTGATGCACGATGAAGTCCTTGTTCTTTGTATCATATTGCATCATTTGCGAGTAGAAAAGGTGTATCGTAGTCCCTCTTTAGCTAGTGCAAGACCTTTCCCATGAGAGTGCTCCCTGGGCTAACTTTGCATGCCTTGGACAACCAGGCTTTAAGTGTACTGTAAGTAACTCCTGTTAGGAAACGGCAGCTATGTGCTAGGAGAAAGGCATTGCATTTCCCCTTGTTTAATCCTCCCGTTTTTCCCTTCTTCCCAGACTTGTCCTCCTCTGAAACCTGTGGATGCTCAGTGCCCGTCTCCTGCTGAGTCACTGTCTCGCTCGCCTGGCTCTGGGCGGGGGGTGTGAGGCGCTTGGAGGTTGCTCAGGCCCCCCGTCAGGAGGGCTGTATAGTATTACAAAATCTCATTTGCCGTTACGTTATGCTTGGAGTAAATTGGCGTGTTACTTTAGCCTTTCACCTCTGAATGTATACATGTCAGGGGGGAGGGGAGGGGGGTGGCAAAACCCCGGATAGGTCAAAACTAAATTCATTTCGTGACTTCATCTGACTCTAGCTAGTTGGATCTCGTCCCTGCTGAAACTCCCAAGCCTGCCCACAGCGTTTTCTGGACTTAAAAGACGGAAATGGCAGGAGTCAGGAGCAGCAGGCTGCCTGCCCTGCCAGAGCTGCCGCCGGGCTGCAGCGTGGCTGCTGCGCCGGAGGGTTATGCCACTGACATAGTGCCTCGGGTGCCTGGCAGCGTTGGTTTTTCTTAATCAGGGTTTCTAATTATTTGTATCCCTTCCTAATTGGGGGCAGATGTTTCCAGGTGCAGGTGACTGCTCAGGTGTGTGGGTGTTTCCACGTCATTTTGCCTGGGAGTTCATGTGCTGCACTCAGGTGGGGCAGTGGCTTTGGGGACAGGCTCTCCTCAGCTGCTGTCTTCATTTTCCAGTAAATCTGCATTTGCTAAAGCACTTGGGAATGTACTGTCTGAAAATACGACTACTCATCCATAATCTAGTGGCAGCAAAAAGATAGGAGGTTCCCCTGTTATTTACAGAACCCAGGTCAGGAACTGAGGCTTGCTAAAACGTGCTGCCTCTCAAGGCATCCTTTCTCCATCATGATGAGTGTACTCAGCACTGCTGTTACCTTGCTTTACAGCATGTTTTTAACCTCTTAGAAATCCTTTAGCGATGTCTGCATGTATGCTTAGTAATCTGTTATTTTCCGTAAGAGAAAAAAAAAATTAATAAAAGGAGAATTAAAGCTCCCATGTTTGTCTTGGTGAATTGACACTTTATTTCACAGAAGATTAGGTGTTGGTTTATTCATCAGCTTTTTCAAGGTTTTCTAGTTACAAAATGGTCATAGATCCTCTTCTGTTTTCTAAAATGTAGGTGTTTCTAATTGACTTGGGTTTACTATATAACATAAACCTGAGAATTATTTTTCTGTGAATCAACCTTTTTTTTTTTTTTTTCTTTCCCCTCACAATCCCCTTGTCTGTTGTGAAAGGTCAGCTAGTTGCCAGTGTCTATTGTGAAAATTTTACAGGTTGAATGTCTTCCTTCAGGGCATCAGAGCAGCAATTCAAGCTTAAGATCTTGGAGTTGAAAGCCTGGGGGGGGGGGAGGGTAATAACTGTAAGTAAAAGCAGGGTTGTTTTTTTTTTTTTAACATTGCAGCCTTGCCACACTTGTGCTTCTCTCATTCAGCCTACTTCAAAGGTTTTTGTGGTTCTCCATTAATAAAATAATGCTTTCTTCATTTGTAGTAATGTTCATTTTATACTGAAATTTGTGCACCCTTTCCCCATGTTAACAAGTGCCTGTTCAGCACCAGGCACTGCTATTGCTTTGCTTGACTAAGGTGCAGTTTGAGGGTGCCGTGCACTGCTGTGGTTCGCTCCTAAGCAGTCAGAGTGAGTATACCTTTGTGGAAATGGTGGGGGCCAAAGAGTCTGAATTGCTTCCATTTTGTGTAAGCTGTTGATGTCTGCCTTTCTTGAACCTCTATCCTTTGTCAAGAGTGTATTTTTTAGTTGAGATTCGTTTACTCATAGAAATTGATGAGGAGCCTTTCAGGATATGCAAATACTTTCAGCTGCAATTAAGATATGCAGTTAAGTGTTATCGCACTGTAGTTTTGGAGGCAAAGGTGAACCCTGAAGAAAAAAGAAAAGTGTTAGTATTGCTGTGGAGACATGACATTATGTATTACTTTGCCATACAGTTTCAGTGGCAGCAGGAGGAATGAAGGAATGAGAAGGTAGCCGGAGAAAAAAAAAAATCTTAACTTATGCTATGCAAATATGACTGGCAGATCAAAAAAATCAAATTCAAGTGAGTCAGTGAATGTGGCTTGTCCTCCTCAGGTGCCCTAAAATATTCCAAGCACTAAATAATTTTCTTGGAATTTGTAACTGTTCTTCTGATTTCAGTGATCTACCCTAATTTCATAACTGGTTAGTGAATAAACTTAAAACTGTTTTGTAAAAAGTATGCAGTAGACAGTGTAATGCATTGCTAGTTATTGGGCCATCTCAGAGGTTTTGGCTCAAACTGTGTATATTGTTTGAATACTTTTGATTGTGTTTTTCAGATTTGGGGGAACTGAATGTCTGGAAAAGAACCAGTATTTTTCTGCCTCACAGATAATACATTTTTGGGTTTTTTAAATTTTTCTAAAGCCGTATGTACCACAAAACAGAATTACCACCAGTCTTTATAAGAATTACTCAGATTTGGGTCTAAACCATTCCTTGAGACCCATCATAAACATTTGTGTAGGTCAGAACATCCCAGCACTGGCAGGCAGCCTCTAATTTAAAAGAACAAAACTTAAAACATGCCCTAATCCAATCAAAGTAAATCTCTAGCACTCTAACCTCACTTGCATTTAAACAGGGAACTGCAATAAGAACAATAGAAAATATGCTGTTTGCTGTGTTAAATGGTAATCCTGCAACATTCAAGCAATCAAACTGTACATGGATTGCCTCAGTCTTGTCTAGACTCTGTAGCGTGCTTCACAAATCATTTTAGGTCTTCGAGTCAGATCCATGTTGTGAAGCTAAAATGGCATTCAGAAGTGAATGAGATACATGGATAATAAAAGATTTTTAACATTTTAGGGCCATTTAGTAACATGAGAACAATGGACAAGAGATTTGACATTCAGCATTTTAAAACGTGTGAATTTCTCCCAATATTACAACCAGAGGATTCTTTTCTCCTTTTCTTCCTTTTTTCCATGGCAATACCTCATTGTGATTAATCTTGAACTGTTTGAGTTTCTGACTAGATAGAGCCTTTATATTGCTTGCTGCAAATATCTGGCGATGGCCATTGAATTTGCTGTGGGAGTACAGCATAAGTCAAAAGGGAGAGTAAGAGCAGTGTTGTCAGAACTGTGCTGGAACGTTTTGTGTTGTTTTTCTGTCCTCGGGACTCCTTTTGGTAAAGACAGCCTCAAGTGTAACCAGCCTCTAATGGCTATGGCTAAGGCTGCATGCAGTGAATGTTCAAGAAGCAGGCAATGTGCAGCTACAAATCAGCTGCCATTTCAGGATGACATGAAAGGATGAATTTTCCTTCTACAGGGATGTGGCCACTGAGACTGGCAGGTTTCTTCCTTCAGGGATTTTTGTTTTGCAGTAGCTTTCATCTAGAAAGCCTTTCTAACAGGAGCTACAGCAGTCTCGCTCAGCTACATCTTAGCCTGTCTGCTGTATCTTCCGCTTCAGTAATTTTTGGTGAGAGATCTTTTGTTTTACTGGCAGTATCTATCCTGATGCTATCAGGTGCCAGCTTCCACAAAGCTCCTCTTTGTATTGTTGCACAGGCTTTCTACTGCGTTTAAAAACTTAACATCATACCGTTGTATAATTGTACAAAGCAGGAAGGCCTTGCAGGTTCAGAGGTGAGGGCATGTGTGATGCATTTTTACACTGCAGATAGATTCATTGCTGTAATCCTTCCAGTCTTGCCATTGTTACTGGTTTGGCATAATACAGCTTCTGCTGTCAACAGCTGTTAGTTTCTCCCCGGAAAAATAAATATGCCTCTTGCAAAACTGTCCTTAAACACAGCTGGATAACACCTTGTAACAGCTGCAGTTATCCATAGCAAGAGCAGTGGAAAATGCCTAATAGCTGAACGTTCAGTGCTGCATGTAATGCCTTAAAAAATTAATACTCCTTTGGGTGTAATGTTTACCATCGGACATGCTGAGCCAGTATATTTCTGGTTGGGGAAACTGCTTAAGCATATACATGATTTTCAGTACCTAACTAATCCTCTGAACTCAGGTCTGTGGTGCTTAGCCGTGCATGTGTGAAGCATTTTTCTGAAATGACCTGGACTAATATGTGAAGACTCTCCTATGGCTTGTTCGTGTTTATTGGGGATTTGAATTTCAGTTTCTTATAAGTAAAACAAGGCAGAGGCCTTTGTGGTTAGGCAGTACTGTAACAGCCAGAGGTTGTTAATCTCCACCTGCGTGCTCGGAAGTGGGGGATGTGATATGCTATCTTCAGTCTGCTCTTAGTTGCCGTAGAATTGCCAGGCATCTCTATGGAAGGTGGAAGCTTGAAGATCTCAGTGAGGTAGATGCTGATTTTCAGGCTTGTATAAGCCTCATTGCAGCCTTATGCTTGAGAGCCTTCAGCCTAAACAAGGGAAAGCCTAACAAGTCGAAAATGTAAATAATGTTATTGGGAAGAAGTAGTGTATTAGGACATACAAACAAGTTGTTAGCTACTTGGCCGTTCAGAGAGTACAGCCTCTGAGTCTCCACCTGTCCAGCTGTTCTCTTGCGTTGCCTTACAGATGTTTATTAATATGACTTTTGAATCTGGATCACGTTTTTCAAAGCAGTTCAGCACATGGGGAAATGAGTCCTGGAGAAAGCCCGGGCCCAGCTGTGGATGTTGAGCGCAGGGGTTCTTGTCTGTCGCCAAGGATGGCAGCTCCACTACCTCTGCCTGGCTGTTCTTTTTTTCTTCTCTTTTTTGTTGTGTTTTTTTTTCTTTTTCCCCAAGGTCTGTCCGTGTGGCAAACAGGATATGTGTGTATCTGAGCACCAAATTAGAACATGCTTACTGTAAAGGAAACCTTTCCCAGCTGAGTTTATTTAAAATGTAACCATTAGGAGGGTGGGGGACCGAGAAGCAAAGATACGGTGAACTCCTTCTAGAGATGCAAAGACATGGTGAACTCTTTTGAGAGAAGAGGCTGTGGAAGATTCAGACGTATGTTAACAAGTCACTGAGAATAAACGGTAATGGCATGTTGTTGATTTTTTTTAACATAGATTCTGATTAATTTTGCATAAATTTGTTTAAAATTGTATCGATACACCCTCATGCTTATCTGTGTGTACGAATGTGAAGCTATTGTCCCTAACAAATAGCTTGAACTTTCGTTTGACACATAGACCATGATTCATTTGCAGACACAGCGTAAGTTATATTACAGATATCCTTCAGGGTATCGTTGTAAAACTCAAGGTTATTCATTTACTCACTGTTTCCTGAAGTAGAGTTCTCCATCCCATGCACTGCAGCAAAGGAGGTTGTTTGCTCTCCTGTTGCTCGCAGAAGGATAGGTATTTGTCTTTGCAGTTGCTTTTGGAAGAGGATGATGAGGGAATTTCTGCTGCCTTCCTGCACGTGGATTTTCTTGATCTTTTTAACAGAGTAGACTTGCTGCTTTCACTACTGGTAGCTGATGGTTGTTCTGAGTTCTGCCTGGTCTCAAGAGGACAATTAAAATTTGGATGAAGTAGTGGCAGTTGCAAATCAGAGTACCTTCCTTTCAAATGTTAGCATCTAAATATCTTTAGCTTCTTTAGAAGTGAGTGGACTGTACTATATTGATCTCTTGGTTTAATATTAAACTCACTATTCTGAATCTTAAGCAAATATTTAAGTCACTACTAAGCTGTTACTTGAAGTGATCTTACAAACAATACTGAACATGTTAGTTTAATAGTGACAGTGGTAGTATCTTTCTGTTAGTTTCCTACCTATATAAAAAGGCTAGGAATAGTAGAGTAAAAACCATGCTAACAGTGACGGTTTAAACTTCAGATGCCATTAGTAACAAAGGTGCTGTTTGCCTTTGTGCTGTGCTCCGTCCCTTCCATCCTGATGTTGAAGCTAAGCTTTCATGGTTAGCCATTATGGTGTGGTTTCAAGAGTAAAAGGGCACTCCCTATTTCTAAAACTTTGTTCCTAGCGCTCGGTTCAATCCAAGTGCTTAGTGTGTGCCGAGAAAACAGCCTTTGCTAACTGTTACAGTGACTACAGTGCTATGTTCATACAGTTAGCTGTGCTGTCTGGGAGCCTGCAGGAAGAACTGAACAGACTGAGGACGGGCTGATTTCTTCCATACTTCGGAGGTGTACCTACAGAAGTGGGTAGAGGGGCAGCCTGGTTCTGAATGAATTGCTGGCAGTAGTAGCCTGACTATTGGAGCATGAATTTTTTGGGCCTGCTTTCTCTTACTGGTCTGTCTTTTCTTCTTCTTTAATTTTTTTCCTTCTCATCAGGCAAACTTGGGGATTTTATGTTTTGGCTCTTCATGTCAGTAGATGGGGACAATTTGAATGATCTTCTGTGTTTGTGAAATTTGTTTTGTAGAAGGTGACCTACATTATGAACTTTGTCATCATGTATTTAAAATACATTCCCTGCTGTATGTACTTACACACTTATATGTTACTGTGTCAAGTTTCATGCTGGTGGGTGTTTTACACTTTTTATCTGGGTTGCTCCAGCACACCTGAAAAATGGATGGAGTTAACCTGCAGTCTTTGGGTTCTCTGCAGAATTGTCTATCAAGCTTCAAACAGTTACATCTTTGCAAATTGTCAATGGAAATAGTCCTCGCAGACCTCGAATCCCACAGAGGAGATCCTGCTCTCTTTCACTGAGGGAGAAGGTTGCGGTCCAAGGCTGAGGTGGCAGGACTGGCACCAAAGCTAGCCAGTTAACTGTTAGCTACAAGGTGTCACTAGAGACAAAGGTGTGCAGTCCCCACCGAACCCTTTCTTTCCAAGAATAATAGTGCAACTTTGACTATTTGATGGTTTCTGAGACACCTCGTACTTGGATTGTTACTAGTGGACTTCCTGAAGTCCACTAGTCTTGGGAACATTTTTTAATCTTTTCATGAATGATCTTGACTCTGCTCTTTGAAACTATTGATGAGATAAACTTGAATGTGCTTGTCTTTTCTCTTGGTAATGTCACGCAACAGAAAGATGTGACTAGTGTAGAATAACAGGGAATAAAATCGAGTAGTATGTGTTTCTAGCCTATGTACCTGGGGACTGATGATAAAAGCTACTGTGAATTAGACCTACTTGCAGGAAAGGACCTTAGCTAACTAGAAGGATCTATTTAAGATGATGTGGCTATGAAAATTTTCAGCACAGAGTGCCATTTTCCAAGGTCTTGGTGAAGCATTATCTGAACACAATCTGAAACTGGCTGTGTTCAAGGAGGACTGCTGGCATGACCAGTAAGTGCAGGTCTGACTTTATAAGAGACTCAGAGGATTGATTTGTTTAATCTAGCCTACCTGGGCACTGGGACAGACTCTTGAGTGCTGTCCCTAATGCATTATGAAATCAGCTCTGGTGAAGAAAAAGCTGTTAGAGCTGGAGGATAATGTTGGTGGAAGATCAAATGGGTTTAAGCTGAGAAGAAGTGTTCCTAACAATTTAGAGGAATCGGGCTCCACAGCAGCTTTCCAACTAGACGGTTGGGAGTGCAAGTCTCAGTTACTTTCAGGATAGAGGTTGGTAAATTGATAAAAAATATTATCTGGTATTCACTTTGTGACTGTTAGGAACTGAATTAATGATCAAAAAGGCCCCTGTCCCAGTAAGAAAGTTGAGTAAGTAGAACAGCTACATCTTCTAGAAGTTATCTGCAAATTAAATACTGGTTTAGGCAGTCTGATCATCCTGCAGTGGCAAAAAACCTGATGGATAGATGTCAGATCACTATGTTTGTGCAGCACTATGTGACAAAATCCCAGGTCTCTGATCCTGTCTGCGTATCTTTGGGCTATGTCTGATTCTTTTTTTTCGTACCTTATTAGCATTAAGCATAGTGCTGTAGGTTTGTATGTTCTTTAAGTTCACAATGACAGCCAGAGAAATATGTTCATAGATTCCAAGAGGACACTGAGGAGGTCATGTATCATCAAAGAATAAAAATTAAGCCTCCCTTCTCAATAAATAAGAGAAGGTTGTGCAGTGATACAGCTTTTCCTTCTTTTTTTTTTTTTAAGAAGTGTAAATTCATTGTATCCAGAAAACAATTACCAAAATGTCAAAAAATTTTTTTTTGTCCTTTTTTTCCTAGTTGGGGAATGGCGGTCAACGTGTACTCTACCTCTATAACCCAAGAGACTATGAGCAGACATGACATCATCGCATGGGTTAATGATATATTAGCTTTAAACTACACAAAAGTTGAACAACTCTGTTCAGGTAAGAAAGTGTGTGGTATGCTCTACAAATGTTTATTTTAAAACCACTTTAAAAGTCTGATTTGTTGAAAATAGATAACTTTTAACTTTGACATAAAACAGTTACTCTGAGAAAAGAGACTAATGTGTGTGCAAAGAAAGCGTTTTTGCGTTCATGTTAATCATGGAAAGATAAAGTGCCTTGAGAAAGCATAAAACAAATGCAGAGGTGAATGGGACGAATGTAGCAGAAGATACACAGAAGTAATAAAAAGGTTGACTAAGCAAGAAAAGAATACAGTGATAAGCTTTTGTGTTGTAAAGCTACCGGGATGGTATCTTTTCAAATGGAGAGTGGACATAGCTGAAAAAGAGACAAATAGAGAACTGACACCCCGGTTGAACAAAATTCTCCAGCACCTTTTCCTTCCTGGTAAGGGTCCTCAAATCCCTGCTGATGTTTGTAGGAAAAGAGAACAAGTGTGACTGTGAAGAAAAACATGTATTTGAGGAAATGAGCCTTTAGCTGCTGTGAGGGCTTTAGAAGTTTGTCAAGAAAATCTGCCTGTTTCTCTTTAAATGTAACTGAACTCTTGCTGTAAGTAAATTTGGTAATGAGCCCTGAAAAAAAGGCTAATGGTTTGAATCTTTGGACATTTTGGTTAATCAGAGTGGCAACTACAAGATACATGTTAAACAACAGAGTCTGTAACTAGATAATGACTAGAAATGACAGACAAAAGCTGATGTTTCAGCCTGAGAATACAGATGCCCCTGGGGAGTGATTCTTTCTGACTTCCTACTGTGATTTTTAAATTTGAAGATGTTTGTGTTGGAGGAGATCTAACTTAGATTGCTACTTCCAGACAACTGACATGCTGGGAATATCTTACTTATGAAGACAATGCTCTTCAATTCGGCTATTTACTGGTCCAGCTGAAATGCATAAATGGGGTCTTATATTCATATACTTGAATTTACCTACCATTCTGGGTAAATTTTCTGTCTCAGAGATGTTCCTTGAAAGGTACGGAAAATCCTTTGAGGATGATAGCCTATTCTTCAAAATTTAAAAGACAAATCTCAGCTGCAGAAGCAGGCTTGCATGCTTGCAGGCTTGCACAATGACTATAAAATTGAGGTTGAAAAAAGTGCAGGTTAAAGTGCATGTAAGTAACTGATATAAACTAAATAACTAAAGAGAGAGAACATGGGGAAATAACCTTTTTAACAGTTATTAAACTTGAAATTGAAATGTTATATTTAGCTGTTGTTATATTTACATGTCTGGAAGTTAGCCTAAGTATTTTCTTTTGGTGAATTATACATAAAGAAAATAATCACATAATAAGGATGTGTGCACACGTGTGAAAATATGGGTGTAGCTATATAGAGAGATATAGATATAGGTATACACAAGCAAACACACTTATAAGGAGATAGAAAGATAGAATGGACATTTTCATCCCAAAATACCCAATGTTTGCCATTGTTTGAAACAGGAAGCAAACTAGACAAGTTATTGACTTGTTCCTGCATAGCTATTTATATGCTCATAAACAGTTGAAAGGAAGCTTTTGAAGTGAATTCTCCATCAAGTTAAATGTATGTGGGCTTACAAAAAAAAACAAAGAAAAAAAACCCCAAACCCCTTTCCCAAAATAAGGGAGAGGTGATCTAAGAAAATTTTAAGTATGCAGAATAAAATGAGTTAAAGATATTTAAGAAGATCAGATTGAGAGACTTCAGCTGGGTGGGGCAGGCAGGAGAAAAGCATGGAAATTGTCACAAACCCACTGTCCCATTTCATTACACAGCTTCTTCTACAACTTCTTCTGTGACCTCCAGTCAGGATTTTGGGCCACACCACAAGGGAAAAACTGAAAAAGGGTTGTCTCATTAGAGCTCTTACTCCATCCCATATAAAATTAAATCTTTTCTTCCTTTAGAACTTCCCGGATTGTATCGATTGCTATTGTTACCAGATGCTTTTACATTCATATCTTAACAGGTCAAAGCTGTAAACTTAAATTTCCCCATTTGGTTTGATAGTTAAGCTTGATACTTACACATTCTTATTTTTGTGCTAATGCTCATTACAATCCCAGAAGGGGCTTTAATAGTTCCTTATCTGAAGAAACACTCTAGTGCAGTCCTTCCTGTGGTCCGGAAGACTTCACTCTCTGAACTGATGAATCTAAACTCCTGCTAGCAGACACTAGAGCATAGTAGTCTTACGGACTAGGTCCTTTCCATTTGAGACTGCACAGTCCATCCTTAACGTGCAAGACATGCATGAGTAAGGACTGAAGATAGATGGACAAGAAGCCTTGGGTATCTTTCTGTATTTAATATAGTTTACCGTGTAAACCCCAAGTAGTTTATTTAATGTACATATAGTTTATTTAGTGTACTTCTAGTGTAGTTTACAGGATGGAAACTAGGGGAACAGTAGCACAAATGACCAGCCAACTAACAGGCAGAGCACCAGCAAGCGTGGTATGGACCGTAGTTTGAGAACGGCCGATCTAACACATTCATTCTGGCGTTCCTTTGGCTGATGTTCCTTGAAGCATTGGCAGCATTCATGCAGCTTAACGTTAGTTTCCATAAAATATGAGCATTTCTCCAGGACTTCAAAGAGAAGGAATATGTGGGAAACTCTTTACAACTATGAAGCATTTCACAGCATTAACAAGGAGCTGCAGAGCCACTGTAACTGAATTTTTATAACCTACTGTAAAATTGTATGGGCATTTTCTTTTTTAGAAAAAAGCATTAAGATTTGTTATGCTGTTATATGACTGTTCAGTTCTTGTTCATTTTTGTTAATAAGGAGCAATCGAAAGGCCAGAAAAAACTAAATGCAAGGCCAAAAAAAGTGTGTGTGTGTGGGATGCTAAGTCTAAATGAAAAGCTTGAAGGCATTACTTTTAGGAGGCATGAGCTACCTAGATGTGGCATACACTCGTGTTCAGTACCTGACTGTTGAGACCTCACAGGTGCCCATGTTTTGCAGCCAACCTAGCAGTAATTTTGGACATTCTGAGCTTAAGCAAGAAGGAATAATGTGACATTCTGCTTTTACTAAAGGCTTTATTCAGAGCATACCTAAAGCTTAATGTGACAGTTTGGAATAAAGACAGAAAAAGCAATCAGACCTTCTTTTTCTCATTGCCGTGGAGAAGTACCTTTGATAATACATATGCTGTAGCAATACCAGCCTATTCCCCAATTGCCAGTTAGAGGAACAGAGCTGCTAGGATGAGGAGCGGCAAAGGAAGAGGCTGGCTTAGTCATAAAGTATTTGTATTCTTTGGGAGTCTTAGATGTGTTTTTGTCTCTGCTAAGTAGGCCGAGCAAAGTGCAGTGTCCCCTGAGCTTTCTGAATGCCTGCTGTAGTAGTGATGTGCCAAAAAGGCCAGGTTATGGATGGATGCAGCCCTGGAGAGTCTAAATTTAGTCTGCAGCTCCTCTGGTAGTTTAGTTTTGACAACTCGAGAGAGAAAATCTCTTTGAGCATCTCAAAGCAATACAATTCTCTTCGCTTTAGGTGAGTGTCAGTTTTTGGTCTCTGGGTTTTACTTCCTGCAAGGTTGTTAACCTGAATGAAATTTATAATCCATGGTTTTAATTGAAGGCATAGTGCATTGCCTTTAGATGGGCATTAGACTTGAGAGCATTCAATTTGATACATGAATGAAAAATAATAGAGAACAACTGAGTGGATTTAATGTAGTAGGATCCCATGTGCAACACCCATAGGCTTGGGGAATAGGAGTTTCAAATGAATTATGACACTAGTTGTTTCTTAGGAGTCATGCTTTTTTGTAATGAATACACAGCGGCTTCTTAAAAAGAATTCTGACTAAACAGCTTATAACTGAATTTTCTTTACTAAGGCTGTTTTTCATCTATAGGGAATACCAAGTGAACGTGTTACAGGGCTTTTCATGAGTGTTTGGTTGCTACATGAGAGTATATTCAAAATAAGAGTCAGGCAGGAGACTATAGAGGGCTTGCATATGAATTAAAAAGAAAACACAGTGTACAAGCTATATAAATTATGAGCAAGGAAGATAGAAATGGTAAATGTATATAGAAAGGAAAATGCAGCCTGAAGTGAGGTATAATTTCTGGCTTAGGTATACTTGTGTGATCCTTTGAGGTTAAGGAGATACAGAATCTCTTCTCCACACACGCACATTTGAAAATTCTCAGTAGAATTATAAACTTGCAAATAGTCTGGCCTCCAGTGCATACAGACCTTCTGTCTTTCAGGATTTGTATGCAAGGATGAAGGACTAAATGCGGGGTGTTTTGTTTTTGTTTTTTTTCCTTGGTTTTAATAAATGACGGTATTATAAAGAGAGCGTGTGGTTTGGCATTTTCAAATTTTAGACTGTGATGCTTTCTCTGCAGATGCCCTGGGCGTTGCTGCAGGGAATTTTTCATGTGGTGACTGCTGTAGCTAGTACCGCATCTCTGCTGGCGTTCCTCCTGTGAAAATATATAGTCCCTTTATACATACATTTTGTTGGTACTCCACTGCCCTGATCTCGGAGGAAGGCAGGCAGTGTGATGATAGGGCAAATGTTGTTCTTTGACTTGTGTTGCCTCTCTGGCTCGGGACTTGGGGGAGAGCTCCGTCACAGCCTCTGCTGGCTGTTGTCCCTCGCGACCGGTGCTGTGCAGGGAGGAGGGTCATTCCTGGCTGGTGGAGGGTGTCCGAGGTGTTCTGCTTCCAGGGACTGCGCGCTGGGGCTCTGCGCCGTGGGGCTCATCACCCGCCCCTAGGCCCGGCAGCATTTGTTTGCAAGGTGGCCCGTCGTGCCTCCGGCACCACCCAGCCTCGCGCCCCTCGGTAGCAGCAGGGAGCGGCGTGCCAGGCACGCTGCCTCCCGAGCAGTGCTCTGTGAGAGCCAGCTCTTCTCTCCTGCACGCAGCAAAGATCTTTCCGAGCAGGGCTGAGGTGACTGGAGAAGAAGGGTACTGGCCAGACAGAGAGATGGTGAGAAGGGCTTTTTCTTCTGCATGTCGTGTATATATACATGCAAACGGGGCGTATTCTGTGGCTTAGCTGCATAGGATTTGTTTTTTCATGTCTCAGAAGGTGTATTTTGCGCAGTGCCTATATTAACCCATAACTTCCTACACGTGTATTACTAAAATCTGCATTATAGGACCCTGTTGGAGCATTTGGTGCCAGCATGATTTCTGTACAACCCGGTGTGCTAGTGCCTGTGAAGCTGAAGCGTGTTTCAACATCCGTGGTTTTGGTGTTTTTCCAGTTTGCAGCCTTGCAAAGGCTGGGTCTCTAGAGCAACTTGGAAACATGATTAAAACATGGCTTGATCCCATTTGCACTCTGTAACCAAGCCATGTTTCAAGGAACTGGCATGTTGTCCTGAGGTCATGCAGCACAGAGGATGCTTAGCGTCAATGACTCTCTAATGTCTTCCATATGATGTTTAGGATTAGAGGGATACAATGGATGTTAATGATTGGATTTAAGATCATTTCCAAAACTTTCTGAGGAAGCTTGCAAAGCAGTATCATGAGATCTTCAGCCAATAATATTTTTTTAAATGTAATTCATTACGAATTCAGGAGGAATAGAACTTAAACAAGGTTTTTACTTGTTTAAATTATTATTTAATTATTCATAGCACTCACTTGCAGTCAGTTGCTTGATCTCCCCCCTTTTGAAAGAGCTTGTTAGATTTTGTGTGCTACTTTTTTTAGGCATGATGAGTTATGCAGCTATTTTAAGTTAAATGGGAACTGTGCTTTCTGAAATTGTTCTGATCTTCCCATTAAAAAATTAATGAATTCCAAAATAAATTATTGCTAAAAATTAAGTATTAAAAATTCTGCTGTGTATAATTTATGAGCAGCTTAACAATTTACATATTTAAGAAAAAGAAAATACAAGTTAACACAGGGGGAACCTCCCTCCCACATGCATTATTTAAAATAAGTGGATATTCTGGATTATGTCATACAAATGCCCCACCTGTGTGGAATAGGACTTTCTGAAGCAGATGTCAATTAGACACCTGTATCTCAATGACCATCGGTAAGGTTGTAGGAGGTACATAGTGCTGTAGGCTGTTCTTTGTGGTGGCAGCATTGCTTTCAGAAGCTCCCATCTGTATGCAGGCACTCACTCTGTCCTCACTGAGGCAGCTGTGCTCATGCAACTATGTGCAGGAGTGCAGGGCTGCACTCTGATCTGCATCAATTTTATTTTTTTTTTTTAAGTGCCCTCCCAAGACTGTTGCTGGGAGGGGTGAAGCTCAGGACAGAAGGGCTTCATTGATGCACAGCCCCATGAACGCTTGCTTCTCTACAACCAAGCAGGCAGTAAATTGATGTGGGCTTGAACGTTCGCCAGGAAATGGGCTGAAACCTCTTAAATCGGGGTTGGTTTTTTTTAATTGGAGAAATAGAATTGTATTGACCTATATCCTAGGTCATATAGGTGCTGCTGGAAATGCAAATAGGAATTTGAAGACTGTGGTCTCCAATGGAGTGCTCAACATGAATTGTGCTATTTCTTAAACGTGTGGCTATATGTAACACAACTTTATGGTCACAGGCATGCCCAGTTTAAAAAAAACCTTGAGTGGCATAACAGAACACCCGTATTTGAAATCTAAATGAAAATCTATACTATGATATCTAAGTCAAAAACCTATCTTAACATCACTCCCACGGAAGCAATTCTAGGAAGCCTGCGGTAAAAGACAAGCCCCAAGTGCTGATGTACTGTAAACAATGATTGCTGGCCTTTGCAGTTTTTTTCCCCCGTTCTTATCAAAACTATTAGGTCACGCATGCTCCTTGCAAGTTGCTGCCTTTTTTTGTTGTTGTTGTCCCAGCAACAGAAATACCAGGTGTGTGCAGTTTCCCATCAGTGTTAGCAACCATCGCTCTAGTGAACTGAAGTGCTGATGACTAATATGCATACAAATCATCCCGTATTTTCCAAACGCGTGGTCAGGTTGCTGCAGCTGTGGAGGGAATGAATAATTTGAAGGAATTTGTATCTAATGTGACTGGACATATGTTTTTAGATTATCTGAAAAATATTTCCTTAAAGCAAACAAACAAAAAATTTGAATTACAGAAAAAGGTATGGTCAGACTTTTTTCCCAAACGGGTTTTTTCAAAAAGGAGTATGTGAAAATCAAACTGAGGCCTGGTTTAAAGGTTTAAACTTGAACTGCATGCCATTTTAGAACAAAATTCTTACTTGGCATTTATAAGAAATTTCTAGTGTAGCACTTAGCTCCTTTTGCTGTGGTTTGGACATCAGAACAAAAAATAAAGCAGCCCCACACACAGACAAGCCCTGTCTTTTCATGGGCCCTTTGTGTTCCCATGTTGGCTGGTGTGGTTTTATGTGACTTTCTGGGATCTTGCTCCCATACACTGCAGGGATGAACGGGGAGGGACGGAGTCTTCTGACATTTGATGTGAAGGATTGACCTGACTCCTCCTATAGGGGACGAATACTAACTTGGGCATACCTGAGCTTATATTATAGTATTTCTGCTAAATACTTTATTAGTATACGAGGTACTAAATACAGTATATTTAAAGAAGTTAGTTTGCAAATAATATTTACATTTTCCTTTATAAATATATATACATAAATGCCAAAAATACCAAGGATCCAATCTTGCTCTCCAGCTGAAGTCTAGGAGGTTTACCAAGCAGTAAAAACTTGCAGGAGAACACTATTCTCTTGTTTCCATTGTTATCTCCTTTAATTTCCTTGTGCTTTAAATAGTCAGAAGCAGAAGTACCTTTGATTATTAAGAAAATACTTGTTTGCTTTTTTGGATTCATCAACCTCCAGACGGAAGAGGAGAAAGGAGGAAAAAAACTGAAAATCTGTAATGACGCAGAGTGCATATGCTTCAGAGCAAACTGTAAGTCAGTATGGACAGTCTGGGAAGGAAACGTAGAAGCAGGGAAAGAAAAGTATAGGACAAAAGCTAGAATGAGTTCAGCGTTGTTTACTGCAGGGGGGGACTAGCGAAAGATTATCTACAACTCTGAAAACGCTGTGAAAATGTTGTGATTTTATAGATTGGGAAGAAGCTTCTAGCTTTACCGCTGCATGTGGCAAAACTCTTCAACTGTAATAGCTTTAAACAACCACCTTTTCAATTCTTGGTTTGTCCTTTTGTGTCTTGACTCTGCCCCCGCATCCCTTCCCCTCCTCTGGCAGCTGCCTGCCTGCCCAGCCCCGTGGGTGCAGCCCCCTCGCTGGCCTTTGCTTTGCTGCCTGCTCTGCCCTGAGCCTGGCGTGGGAAGCCCAGCAAACACCTGCAAGCTCTGCCGTGCTGCTGGGCTCTTTCCGCTCAGTCACTCATCGGGCCAAAAGTAGCGGCTGCTGGGGGTGTAATCCAGCACAGCCATGTTGGCGGGTTGGTTTTGGAGTCTGGCCTGTGAATATCTTCTGTAACTAATGGCTGCATCAATATTCTATATCAGATACACGGAAGGACTTTTAGCCGGTGGTTCTAAATTGCTTGTTAGCTGATAGAGGATAAGAGCTTTTTAACATTGATCCCTCTTCTGCAGTGCTACCAGCTGTAGTTTTCATCTTTCATTTCAGTAGATTTCAAATTATTTCTGTTTGTCTGTGTGTGTGTGTATGTGCATGTTTTCATGCATATAAAAGTTTTTTGGTCATCGAGACTGATTTATTGTGAGAGGCATTCTGGACAGGTAGTATGTTTTCAACTCCTGTGTATAGATTTGTTAGGTTTGGGGGTGGGGTGGCTGGGTGTTGGTATTCAGGGTTTTTTTGCAGAAAATGTAAGGAACTTTTAAAATCTTGAATAAAATATAATGGCATAAAAATTCTATTGTTCATGTAAATTATGCAAGAGGTATGTCACAAGTCATGATGTCATTATCTCTACTGCCATTTTCTTTATGTTCTGTTAAAAATATTCCTTTCCCATGCACCCGCATTGAAGCATCAGTTGTATAGTAAATTGAATAGGCCTAAAGTGCTGTCCAGTATGCAGAGGACCACGTGTCTATATGCTGTGGCTGTGAGGTAAAGGCATTGCAATCTTGCGTGACTCAAGTAGGGCTGCTCTTTCTGCTGCCTCCAGGAAATCTCAGCGATGGGCAGCATAGAAAGTAGTGTTCCCATTCTGCTGCACTGACGTTTGGCATTCGAATGCAATGTGACAGCTACAAGCTTTAGGCGGTAAAATTTTAAATTATAAATAAATACCTTTATAATATTAAATATGTACATAACCTCGATATCCAAAATCAGGTAGTCCCAGTTGACTGTAATGATATTTCTACTTTCTCCTGTTGCTGTGGTAGGCAGGTCTCTGCCTTTTGGGAGTCGAGAAGAGTTTTCTCTCTTTGTAGTTTGCAGTGTTTAGTTCAGTCCATGTTTGTATGTTGGCTCTGTACTTCAGGAAAGAGCATTTTAATGAATTATGTTTGCCGATGTAATAAAATCCTCCTGTTGGGGAAACGGCCTGGCAGCTGGCTTCGGTGTTGTATCAGAGACCAGGCTCGTGCTGTCATGTGGATGTAGTCCAGTGTTTTCTGCCCTCAAGTGTTGTGCAGACCCAGGACCACCTCCCGGCTGGCAAAAACACAGAAACAACTGCCAGCCTGGTGGGAAGGAAACACAAGGAAATACCGCACCTAGAGTCTTAAACGTAGTAAGACTCTATCTAAAGGCATGCAGAAGGAATTTGCATTACCAGCAGAAGGAGAAAATCTCATGTGAACACTTTGGGTTTCTAGTTTTCTAAAAGGATCTAGATGAAAGGTTGCGCGGTGCATTTTCAAGGCCTCCAGGCAATTACTTAGATATCAGAGTAAAGCTTATAACTGGGGTATGGGGAGGATGAAAGGACAGAATTAGGAACAAATCCAATTTATAACATGAAATGATTGCATAATAATCCTTTTGCATGAAATTAAACAGTAATAAATGTAGTCAAGCCATGCATTATCTGTGTATCCATGCTTTTAATTGTAATGTCATTTTTTCCTGTTGCCACGTATTTACCTCTTGCTGAGGATGAGTTTTGAATAACTAATTGTGTTTATATAGCTTTCTATAAGAAGATGCAAATTTGTCATCTGATGTTTGTAACTTGCCAGAAGGCTCCTTTTGCTTTAGGGAATATTTTACTTTGATTCCTAATCATATCAAAACCATTGCAAACAGCTAAGCACAAGGTGTCCTTGGAAAATCAGATACTTTTTTTTTTATAACACTTTTCCCCCACAAAGCTAGGCAACGTGAAGAGAATTTTTTAAAAAATGACAGTGGTTTTCAGTACTAAAGTTTGATCTTGGTAAGCCCCTTAGCAAAACTTGTATCAGTATTTTGGGAAATTTTTTTGGACTGCACTTTTAAACTCTGCTTCTCTTTTTGGGAAGTTATGAGCTGTGTAACCCTTCATGTGATGGTTGAGTGGATACAGAGAATGAGAACTATCTCATGCGTAACGATGGTCCTGTCAAAACACAGGCGTATACCCATGGAGAAAAATGTCTTAAACTTTAAGTTATTGTTGCCCCTCCTGTAAAACTGGGCAAGCCAGGTATGTGCTCTGTTAATTTGGTTTCTGTATGAGCACTCAGCAGAATTATTTTTTGATAAAAATCATTGTCGTTGATACTGCGTTGAACTGTTAGGTGAGATCTGGACACTTGTTTGTCAAAACTGATCTGCACTAAATGCACAAAAGTCCTTTTTGTGGAAGTTAAATTGAACTTGTCATGAGTAATCGGGCGATCGCTTCCCTGCCCTGTATGCTCAAGCGCAGGGGCTGCACACTACAGCTCTCTGCTCCAGAAATGGACTTCACTAAATCTTTGCTGAGTGTAAAGCATTTTGTAGAAAACTCTCTTCTAAAGAAGAACTGAAATTGGTTTTCCTCTGATTTCCTCATTTTCAGCCTTAATTTCCAAACACCTGAGTGTGTCAAGAGTAAAGACTTATTTTGCAAATGACAGTGACATGATGTTGTAGGAGGAAGATCCCTGCATACAAGAAAAGGCTATCCCTGTTAGGTGTACTCAGTACACTGCTTAGAAAATTTTCCATATACTTGCAGCTCTGTGCTGGATTAGTTATACACACACAGAGGCACACACACCCCTACCTACTAATACGTAAGTTCAGATAGCCCTCGAAGTTGAACTTAAACCTTATTGTTTTGAGTGAGAACTAAAGCTGGCAGCCCAGCTTCTGAAATCTATGGGTGGACTATGCTAACGTCTGCTTATTTAAATGCTTTTCTCAGGAGATGAAAATCAGTAAAGATGTTTGTTTTGGAGGGGTGGGAACTGGCTAGTATGTTTTAACAAGCTGGAGCTTTACAATTTATTTTTTTTTAAATCGTGGTTCGATATAATCTTAAATGATTGCCTTGGACTTGATCGGCATTCAGCTACAAGTGCCAGAAGAAAGAAGATCTTGACTTGGCTGAATTCAGGGGGCTGTGAGGATTGAGGGAGCTTATTAAGAGATTTCCATTTTGACTGTGATCTTCCCACTGTATGGACAGTCCTGCTGTGTATAGGGACTCTAAGAACATCAGTTTTAAACAGAAGAAAGATTTACTTGGCATTAGTCATGGTGGTTCTTCAGATGCTACACAGCAGTGCATCGTGCATCCAGACTGAACGGAAAAAACCCCACATTAATATGTCACACTCTTCAGTGTACATTAGACAAGTAGATCTTGGGTGCATAGCGTTACGTTGAATTACAGCAGGGACTTAGTCAGCACAGTTGCTTTCTGCTCATGCTTTCTGCTAATGACATTAAACGCCATTTGGTCTTAGCTGGGTGCATCTGGATTAATGTCAATGCATTCTCTTGTTATAGGAGCAGCTTACTGCCAGTTCATGGACATGTTGTTCCCAGGGTGCATTAGCTTGAAGAAAGTAAAGTTTCAAGCAAAGCTGGAACATGAATACATTCACAACTTCAAACTTCTGCAAGCATCATTTAAAAGAATGAATGTGGATAAGGTAGGCATTCTGTATTTGTATTTCAATCACTACAAGTTTCAAAAGTTGTATAAACTGGGTGAAGTCAAAAAAATAGGGGAAATAAACTTCAAAATACTTAAAGTCCCCTTCTTCAACTTTTGGACTGAGAACTGGAGTACGAGTTGTATGTGAAAACATTCTTCTTGACCTTTCATTATCTGAAAAGGGTATTTAGGCATGAATGAAGAAATTTGGCATGCTCCACTTAGGTACAAAGTGAAAATTGAGTCCATGTGTCCACTGAGGAATTGTGCAGCCTAACTCATTATATCTTAATATCAGAGATCCTTTTGATAAAATACCATGTGTTGGAAATTCCTTGCCATCAGTGAACCTTAATTTTAGATACAGTAAAATTACTGGTGACCTGAATTTCCAACCAAATAACTTGGAAATATGCTGTTCTTATAAGTATTCCATGCTTCTTGTCCAAAATGGGGTTTAAGGAATTTTAAGTATTCAAGAGCTGGAATAATTTATCCAATTATTTGATAGGCTGGCCAGCACATGTGATCTTGTAAAGTTAAGAATGGAGGGCTCTTAGAAAATGGCTTGCTCAGCCATAAGGTACTAGTTTATGCTTGAATGTGTGTTTGATGGGCTCACCAGTATAAACTACTGCGTTGATAAAAATGAATAATGAAAGTTATGTTGTCATACTTTTAGTTTTACACAGATGTACTACCAGTATATCCTTTTAAGGTTCTGCTCTGGCTTTTAGTGTTGTCTTATTCTGAAATTTAAACAGTCTTAATAGAGAGTCCTGTAAGACTTTTTTAAAGCAGTGGAAAACCCTCATTATTTCCTGAAATGCTGTGGATGCTTCTATTTACAGTGCAACTTGTTAGTGAAATGTTGGAAACCCTAATAAAGCTAACATTTGTCAATTTTTCTGTAGGGAGCAAACTTGCTATACTTTCTCAATGCAGAATTAAGATACAAAAGGAACAACCCGAAAGGACATGCAAAATGCTGCATTAATCCTTCTAGGAGTATCATAGACTTACAAAATGCTGCACAGTTGGCTTAATCTTGAAGAAATGAAAATTGCAATCGTTTTAGGTACCCTTTTTCCAGCTGAAAACTGAATGCATTCGGGAGGCATTAAGATCTATTTAACTTGGCTCTTTAATCAGCTGCACGAATTAAGTGAGGCAGGGCAGCCCTCCTTCTGCAGCATTCCCTTCGTAGTCCCTGTCTGCCCACAGCATCTGGGAAGGTTGAGCCTCCTGCAGAGCAATGCTGAACCACCTCCTTACACTAATATTGGCCCAAGGCACCTTTTGAAGGCTTCATTTCTGTGAAAATTTTTGCAGGATATGGATATGGAGACATCCTTATAGCCTTTCTTTTGTTTTCCTAAAACTTCATAGGCATTTTAGTCAACTTCTGCATGTCCATGAACTGTTCTATGTATAGCTATATATAGAATGGAAAAAAAATTACAAGGTTAAAACCTCAGGGTTAGTTCATATGATGAACGTGTACTACCAAAATGTAGGTTGGTTTGAACTTCAGCACGTCTTGGAAAAGCTGCTGGGTTTTTTGTAGTTCAAACAGTAGGACGGAGAGCAAGAAACTCCCCTCTGGACATTTTGAAGAACTGTTCATTTTTAGTATACCCAACTGTAGCACGTCCATTAAAAACAGAAATCCGTAGTTAGTTGAATATAGTGTTACTCCCAGAACAGCTTCATTCATCATGGCTGTCACTGCAATAAGAAAGGAGTAACTCTGTGGAAGAGCAGTTATAAAGGCTTACATACACCCACTGTATAGCCACTTCAAAGGCTGGGTCTTTGTTTTATTTTGGTTTTATTTCTTACTAAGAGCCCTTCCAGATCTACCATAATTTCCTTTCTTTTAGAAAGAAAACAATGGCAGAGGAATATAGGCTGATCCAGTTAGTAGATTTTTTCAAATAAGTGTGTATGTGTATATGTAAATGTTTTTATTTAAAAATGGCAGTGATATATTATTGGAACCTTTATTCTACCTTTCAGGTAATTCCTGTGGAAAAACTGGTCAAAGGGCGCTTCCAAGACAACTTAGATTTCATTCAGTGGTTTAAGAAGTTCTTTGATGCTAACTATGATGGGAAGGAGTATGATCCTGTGGAAGCTCGACAAGGCCAAGATGCTCTTCCCCCACCAGATCCCGGTGAACAAATCTTCAACCTGCCCAAAAAGTCTCACCATGCAAACTCTCCGACTGCAGGTATTTTGCATCTTCAAGAATTCCATTTCTGTCTCTGAAGACTATCATAAACTGTGATCCATTTTACATAAATACTAGTTAAAAATTATTTCCTTGTGTGGGTGGGCCATTCTTTTTGCCTTGTCATAGGCTTAGCATCTGAGACAGCAGAAGTTAACTTCTTGTGGTGCACTCTGGTTTGGCCCAGCCCTATCGGGCGTAGGGTCTCCCCCACTGAACCCTTGATGTAAATGATGTAGATTCTAGTGATGTCTGATGGTGGAGACAAAGGCAGTTAACCTTCTTGTCGATAAATGTGGTGTGTGTAAGTGCATTCAAGAACATTAGGTGAAGTGTGTTTCTCTCACACCTCTATCATTACGGGAAATTGCTAGCACACGCTGATGTCTTTTTTTTTTTTTTTTAAATTAATTTTTACGGTGAGTGAAATGCTTCCAAATCTTAAGGGCTCACCAGAAGGAAAAAATGAACTGATTTGTGGTTTTATATGTGCTTATTGTTCAGGTATGCTAGTCCTCTTAAGTGAGCAACATACAACTATTGCTCTTTCTCAGATACCTCTGTCTTCTAACTTTTTATTTTGTGTTTACACTGGGTTTTGCTAGGATAGAGTTAATTTTCTTCATAGGAGATTGTATGGTGCTATGTTTTGGGTTTGTGATGAAAACAGTGTTGATAACACAGGGATGTCTTAGTTAGCTATTGGTGAACAGTGCTTGCACAGTGTCAAGGCCTTTCTCAGGCTGCCTTGCTAGTGAGTAGGCTGGGGGTGCACAAGACGTTGGGAGGGGACACAGCTGGGACAGCTGACCCCAACTGACCAAAGGGATATTCCACACCATATGACGTCATGCTCAGCACATAAAGCTGGGGGAAGAAGAAGGAAGGGGGACATGTTTGGAGTGATGGCGTTTGTCTTCCCAAGTAACCGTTAGGCGTGACGGAGCCCTGCTTTCCTGGGGATGGCTGAACACCTGCCTGCCCATGGGAAGGAGTGAATGAAGTCCTTGTTTTGCTTTGCTTGCACGCACGGCTTTTGCTTCACATATTACACTGTCTTTATCTCAACCCATGAATTTTCTTACTTCTACTCTTCCAATTCTCTCCCCCATCCCACCGGGGGGGGGTAGGGGGCGGAGAATGAGTGAGCAGCTGCGTGGGGCTCAGCTGCCTGCTGGGGTTAAACCATGACAGTGTTTCTGGAACAGGCCAAAGGACTAAGCCTGATCTTTGGTGTTTATGTAATATGGGCATGACTGGTCACTAAGCGGATGCCATTTTTTGATAAGTGAGAGTTAAGTGAACAGGAGAGCAGCTAACATTTTAAAAAAAAAAAAAAAAAAAAAAATCACCAAACGAATGTTACTGGGGTTGGTTCTGTATGTATATAGGTTTGTGCGTGCAGAAACACACATGCACCCACACTTAATTCCTTTATTGTTCTGTCCTGGGTTTACTTTATTCATGCTAACCCCGTCCTGAAATAATGATTAATTTTCACTTGGCTTAATTCTGTGACCTGTCTTCTCATGGGCTCAGATATGTACCAGTGCTGGCAAAGGGAAGGGGTAGGTATGAGGCACTCTCTGTTTTAGGGTGGCTTATGCTCTGGAATCATATCCAGATTTCAGTGTGCTGCTCTAATCACTTCTGACGTCAAAGTGGGACATACTTGGCCAGCTGCCTTCAGCTCATTAGTGCTTCCAGGAAATTGAGCACCTAATAGCAGGCCAGTGCTGCTCTGGGCTTTTAAAGCTTGTTTACATCTTTGTTTTGCACCATCTTGTGTCTAAACTTTTGAATTTCAGGGCCTGGTATGCTATAATTTCCCATGTGATGTCTTGCACGCCCTTTAAAAACAAGAAAAACCAAGTGCTAATGTCATGGTGTTATCCAATTGAGAAATTAGAAAAGACACTTTTATTAAATACAGACTTTACCATGCTTGTTAATTCTTCTTGCAGATGGTCTGTTTGTACCAAAGTCACAAATGTGTCATCCAAATTAAAGTTGTGGAGGTGACAATCCTAGAGAAATAGAATAGCTACTGGAGTGGAACCAGCCAGCTGATATGGAGGATAATGCAGTGATCTCGTGTCGTGTTGCTGGTTGTATGAGGCACATGTTCCGTGCCTTCTCAGCCCTTGTATGGAATAGGACAACTGAGATATAGTGTAATGATCTTTGGTAAGATTCTGTGGCTGTGGAAATTAGCTTTTTTTGTGGAAAGCTTCCTTCGTTATTAACTTAAATATTGTCCAGAAGTATGACAGGCAGGACACTAGTTTAATTTTTGCTGAGCTGGGAGGGGGGTGTAGACATTACATGATGCTAGGTGAAATGAGAGGTGTCAGTCAATACAGAGCATGTATTGCTGCCTGCGTTTTAGAACAGGACTATTTCATTTAGGTGTCAGTCATTCTTAGGTTTATTCAATTTCTGGGTGAGCACGTTTTCATTTCACCCGTGTATTGTGCCTTTGTGCTTCACCTCACCGTATCATGTAGCCTGATTGCTTGAAAGGATGGGAGCCCTTACTGGGTGCCTGTTGATAGAGGACACTCTGGGAGGAGTGCCATATGCATCTGCAAGCTTGTGTGTGCCTCATCTCCTGCTGTTTGGGAGTAAATTGGGATGATGTGGAAGCAAGTCCTGGGTAGTTGGGAAATTACCATGAAAGATGTGCTTCTGTACCTCTGGGGGGTGTGTGTGTGTCTGTGCATGCTCATGCACACTTAACTGGAAATGAAGGAGTATTCACTACAGTTGTTACAGGAACCATAATGTGCCCACGTGAGTAGAACAAGCTTAGCCATTTATACTAAAAAGGCAAAAAAGATAAGGTCTCATGAATAACGTTATCTCAAGATAAGGTTAAGAATTCCCCACCCCATCTGGAGTTTTGTCTTCCTTGATGATACAAGCACAAAGACGGAATACATGCCCACGAGTAAGTGCAACATCAGGTGGCATAGTTTAAACTGCTATCTATAACTTTTATGTTGATTATTTTGTTATTTGACGTTCTTGGGTCTTCAGTGAAATGGCTGAGGTTTTGGGCACGGCTTATACTTCCACTGACTTTGTTGTGGGAGCAGTAAACAGTGTGGGCTGCTTGATGCAATAACCTTTACACCAGTGCAAGCAAGCAATGCCAGCATCTGTAGTAGTTTGCTACAGTAGCTTGCCTCTTTTTTGTACATTTTCTTTTTTTAATGTCACTTTTAATTTGTGTGATTTGTTGTATGTTAACACTGAAGCACTGAAATTTTAGGACTGTCTTGTTTCAGTTCATTAATGAAACAAAAAGAAGCAATAGTGAGAGAAAATAAAGAACCCAGAGGATCTTTCAACATAATCCAAAAGTTTTTAAACAGTGTGCAGCGGACATACACAAATGTATGCACTTATTGTTTAGTGTCAGGAGCAAGTAGACATATGGGTACTCATTCACACTAGATTTTTGGTTTTGACAGACCTTTAAATCTGCCTATTCTAAATTGATCAAATACATAAATTTCTAAAGTAATAATTTATTTAGCTACTAGTAATTTCGTATGTGTTTCAGATGATTCCTGTTGTTCCACGGAATAACTCTTCCAGTGCCCTTTGCCAGAGTTTTGTTTTTGAGTGATTTAGGAGGTGCCGAGCTCTTTAATTATTCATAACTACTTTATAACACTCTGTTCTAACTCTGTATTTTCAGAGGTAGACTAAGATATGTCTTTCAATTAACAAGAAAGGGGTCAAATCCCTAAAGCCTGCTCTGAAAGCTTACCCAAAAAGATAGTTGCCATGAGTTAGAATTATTTTTGGTATTTTAATCTGACACTAAAGCTTGACAAGACCCATGGTATCGGGTAGTTGCTTTCCATACCTATACGTGGGTATTCACCTATATCTCTGCAAATGCCGAGTGTGGTCTTTATTTCATTTTTAAAAATGCTTTTAAAACAAACCGAAACTCGAGAAATCTGAAAATGCAACAACTGGGGAGCAATCCAACAGCCACGGCCCTACCCCTCCCAAAGGCAATCCGACTGAGGAGTCGGCACAGGTCAAGGATAATGCATCTCAGAAATGGAAGCGTAAATAGGTCCCTACAACTGATCTGCTGTGCCACCCTCGCATTGCCTCGTCGCTTCCTTGAGAGACGGAGCCGATTTGTTGCCGCGCTGATGGCTGTATGGAGGGTGGATGGCTTCGGTAACCCATGTAAAAGGCTTCTTCTAGAAATAGTAGGAGCAGCAAGGATTTGCCAGGTAAATGCAGCTCCCTGCTGGGGGAACGAGTATGTTTTCATCCTTCGAGGAGTGGAGCCAGCAGCACAGACCACCGCTGCAGGCTCTCTGCCAACAGCACCACAGCTGCTTTTAGATACAACGCCATCTGCCAGCCCTGAGCCGCCTTTCGATCTCCTACAGCCTCGGCTCTTCTCTAATGCAGTGGTAAACAGCCTACCGATGTAGAGTCAAAATTATGGTAAGGGATTAAAATATTAGGGCACTGTTGTTTGTGCCAGTTCTAATGCTCCCTGTGGAAAATAGCAGAAAAATCTTCATCTGATCAAATTGAAAATGGTGATCAGGTTGTCAGGATTTTAGCTTAGTGCCCTGTGTAAGTATTCCTGTGTGTCAGAGCAAATCTCCATGGAGCACTGCTTTGTGTATGGGTGTGGGGTGTCAAAAATACACGAGTAAAAGCTTAATAAAATTATTTACATGTAACCTAAAAATGGGAGAGGTTCTTAGATCTGAAGGCTGTTAGACGTTTTAGTTTGAAATATTCAGTGAGAGCAGGATGACTAAAGCAGAGTTGGAAAATACTGGAGGATCACATGAGGGCTAAAAATACTCATGCTATGACAGGGAAAATAACAAGGGCAGAATGAACTGTTTGTGCACGAATGCTTTATATATAATGTGTGTGCCATCGAAGAGCCAATTGCACAATAAAAATACCGATTTTTCTTTAGGGAAATGGTATACCCTACTGTGGCAGATGTGCTGTAAATTAATTTTGAGGGATAAAAATACTCAGCAAAACCAGTCTTTAATTTAGCAGCTAGTGATACGATTAGGACTCCTGAGAGACTAGAGAACTCCTTCTAATGCTTTTTTTCTTTGCTTTCCACCAAAACATGCCACCTTTTTCCCCAGAGGGCGGGCAGTTGGTATTGGCGATGGCAGCCTCTGCTCACGGTAGTTCAGTGCTCCAGGACAATGTGGCAGAGCTGGAGATGGGAAGAGCCGCGGGGCCACAAAATAAAAATGCTTTTGTGCCTAGTTCATACGAGGCCAAGGAATTGTACTAGCCGACGGGAACAGCATGTGCAGTGACAGCGCTGGCCTGGGAGGTAGAGAAGAAAGTGGCTCAGCCTTAATACAGACACACCCTCTCTGCCAGCATGAGAAGAGTTTAATATTTAAACCCACTGAGCCCGAGAATTTAGACGACAAAGCGATGCTGCTTGCCGTGCAGGAGCCAAGGCCTTTTTTCTAAGAAGATTGTGTTTGAAAAAACAGCGGTGAAAATTGCTGTCTTAATTTTTCATGTATTACAGGTGTGGTTTGAATGCCTGCCTTGCTTAAATTTTTGCATGATCTTTTGTACTTCAATGTGCTTTTCTTTACATATTTTCTTTCACATTTAACTTTTGGGACTGCTTTTTCTGTATAGCTAAACAGATAGTTGAATTTTATAATAAAATGCAGTTTTTTAAGAGCATTTTAAATTGTATTCTTCTGTTAAGCCTATGTGGAGTGGTTTCATCCATTGAAGATGAATGCTTGCATGCTTGAAGATGTTTCTAGAGAAAATAGGGGTTTCAGCTGAGAAAAATGAATGGTTGCCATTAAAATGTTGGTTATTTCAAATCTAAAGAAAAGTCTTCATTTATTATGGGGGGGGGGAAACCTGTGGTTAGTTCCCATCTATCAAATCGCCTTCTATTAAAGAGGAACTGAGGGAGTAGTGCCATCAAGAAACCTTTTTCATCTGACAAGAAAACTCCTTTGAATGTTCCTGCTTGGATTGCTCTGTTGACATTTGTAAAAGATGCGTCAGTTTCAAGTATTTGTACTCACTTCACTGCCAGACAGCTGGCAAAGAGATGATCAAGGTAGAGCTCATCAGGCTGTACTGTAGCCAGCAGCAGTGGAGGTGTGGAGAGCTGAGGGGACAGAGGGGTCCTGCTGCCCCCAGGAAGTTAGTACCACAAAATAATTAGGCGGCTGCACCGCAGCATGTTGGGATGCTGGAAGTCGAGTCAGATTTTGTCTGAGGTCATTTCATTCCCATTAAGCATCATTTGTCATCACTTATGCCATTAAGCATCCCTAAATTGAGCAGTTTCCTGCATCCCAGTGTAGCTGCAACAATAAGCATGTGTGAATATTAATTCGTTTACTGTCCTCACTCATTTGTTTTAAGTGGGTGGAGAGTTTTTCTTTAGCTCATGAAGAAATTGCTAGCTCTGTGGCCTCTTGGTGGGTTTGTTTTTTTCTTCTGTGGCATGAGTCAGGAATATTCGCTTTATGCAGTTCTTTAATTTGACTAAAGATATACTGCGAGTGATTCCCAAATTCCACTTAAGCAATGGCTGTGACGGCTTAGCCAAGTCTTGTGCTTGCTCATGGCTTCCATTGCTCTCCACACTGTCCTCGCGCACGTCCACACTGTATTCATGCACGTGTTTTCTTGGAATTTTACATAAATATTTAACAGCATACTAAGTACTCCTATAGCTTCAAGGAAGATTTCTCTCCAAACGTTAAATAGGTCTCTTGTCTGCAAGACAGTACTTGTGATGTAAAGGGACCTGGAATTCGCAGCCTGGCTTTGTTGTATCTAAAACCTGCACAGTGCCAACATCCACTGTTTTAAATTTCGGAAGTGTACATCTGTTTGTAAAACTTATGTGTTTAGCAAAAAGAATAGTAAAGGTGAAACTGGGGGGGGATATATTTAATTACAATGGACTGACTAGTAATTGTTTCTAGAGCACCACAGATAGAAAACTGTAATGCATTTCAAAGCTGGTTCATCTAACTTCTTTCAGTACAAGAACAAAATAATTTGTCTTTCAACCATGAACTTATTTTTCCCATCTCTGCTAGTGTTATATGGGCAGGTACAAAAAAATTATCCAGGTGCTAATTGAAGCAGCTGTGATACTGTTAAAAAAAAAAAAATTCCAGTTGGACCCTGCATTGACCGAAAATCAGAACATGCTGTAATAGACATTCTTACAGAACGGTGGAGGTGGAAAGGCACCTCTGAGATCGTCCAGTCAAACCTCTCTCCTCCAAGCAGTATCACCTAGAGCTGGTTGCCCAGGACCATGTCCAGTCGGGTTTCGAGTATCTCCAAGGATGGATACACTGCAACCTCTCTGGGCAGCTTGTTCCAGTATTTGATCACCCTCACAGTGAAGAGGTTTTTTTCTTATGTTTAAATGGAATTTCCTGTATTTCAATTTGTGCCCATTGCCTCTTGTCCTTTGACTGGGTACCACTGAAAAGAGCCTGGCTCAGCCGTCTTTGCACCTTCCCTTTGGGTATGGATAAGGTCCCCCTGAAGCTTCTCTTCTCCAGGCTGAACAGTCCCAGCTCTCTCAGCATTTCCTCATATGGGAGGCGCTCCAGTCCCTCAGTCATCTTTGTGGCCCTTTGTTGGACTCTTTCCAGTATGCTCATGTCTCTCTTGTACTGGGGAGCCCCGAACTAGACCCAGCGTTCCAGATGTGCCTCACCAGTGCTGAGTAGAGGAGGAGGATCACCTCTGTTGACCTGTTAGCAATGCTTTTCCCAATGCAGCCCAGGAGGCTGCTGGACTTCCTTCCTGCGAGGGTGCGTTGCTGGCTTATGCCTAACTTGGTGTCCACCAGGACCCCCAAGTCCTTTTCTGCCACACTGCTTTCCAGACCGTTGGCCGCCAGCATGTACTGGGTCATGGGGCTGTTCCTCTCCAGGTGCAGGGCTCTGCACTTCTTTCTGAACATTGGCAGTAAGCTTGAAAAGGAGTTGGTAACGGGTAACGCTTATGGCACTGATTACAACGCAGTTCTCTCAGTAGTCAGTGAAAAGAGCTCGTTATCAGATATTTGGTATATGAAATATTTGTATAAAATTTTTGTGCTTTCTCAGAATATGTAAATGGATTACATATAAATATTTTCATAGAAGATATGATGTTGGACGGAATTTAAACTGCTCTGATTGTATAGCCCCTCTGAGCAATGCATCAGGAGTTATTCCACACTTGCACTAATTGACTGCAAAGCCATTGTGATGCTCAATAGCAAAGTCATTAAGTCTAACAAGATCTTCCATCTCCGTTTAGATATCTGGCTGTCTCAAGTACTTTGTACTACTCTACCAACCAGCATCCTTTAATTCTTTTATGAAATTAAGCTTCTGTTAGAAATGGGAGGCTTACCTCTGAGCTGATTCTGAAACTGATGTTTCAGAATAAATGTGCAGTAAAGCTTTTTTTTTTTCCCTTCAGGAAATTTTAAATTAGAAATCCCTAGGCATTATCTGTTGCAATTAAGTTTTATCCAGCTGTCGCTGATACTGTCTGAAATGCCTAGGTTATTTAGCTGGTTTTTATCTGTGTTACTGTAATTGGAATATCGTGTTCATTTAAGAGCAGATCCGGAGCAGCAGAGCAAAATTCGATTTCTTTTGATTTGTCTGGACTTTATAAAGCTTAGTAATACTTTGCTGTAGAAATTCAAAAGGCTTTGTTGTTTTCAAAGGAGGGCAGAATATAATGTGTTGTATTGGTGCTATCCAGCCCTCTGTCCGCAGACAGTGATGATGTGGGCTTGCTCAGCATGCTCTGGGAGGGCGCCTCAGCTGCAAATTAGAGAGAATACCTGGGGATTAAATGTTTGTGCCTGCTCTGTCCTTAACTCTCTCTGCAGGTTAAAAAGAGGTGTGCACTTAACGATTTGGCTTTCTGTGATCAGTAACCCAGTCTACAAAGAACTAGCTCGCTTCGCAGGGCTGTTGAGCATGAAAGGGAGCAATACGCCGTGGCTGCACAACATGCCTTGCTTAAGGTCTTGCACCATGACCCCCCAGGAGAAACGGTGAAGAGCTGACAGGCCAGGGGATGCTGCCCTAGAAAAGCTGAGCAGCTTCTCTTGTGCTTGCGTGCAGGTGCTTGCTGCCTAGAGAAAGTTCAGTGCTGCCCTCAAGTAGAAGAGTAGTTGGTAGAGGGGGGAGCTGCATCGACCGGCCACGGTTTCACATCTGAAGGTCCATAGCTTGTTTTATAGCATTTAATTCTCAGTTGATATCCTGAACTGCTTCTTGCAGGTGTACAATACAATAACAAATAAACATTGATACTTTGGTTTAGTATGTATCTATATCATTTTAAATTCTGTATGGGTAACTTTTGCAGTTGCATGTGATACAAGTATTCATTAAATAACTTCAGGCCCAATGAGAATGCTATAGGCAAAGCGGTTATTTCATGTGTGTTTATCTTGTATATTTTGACACCAGTTTTCTTCTATTTATCTGCTAATCCAAATGAAAATTATTTTCCTCGCTTTGAGAGCACCTTAACAATCCTCCTCTCAAGCAGCTGATTTTTAGTTAGTCGAAATGTGGGGACTGAACCTGGAAAATGTGTAATGAAGGCAGGGTGCTAAAGTTCATGAAAACGTGTAATGAAGGCAGGGTGGTAAAGTTTATGAAATTGCCTAAAGAAAGAAATAGCAGCAAAAGATCTTGGCCTTTTTAATGTTTTCCCACAAATGATTTATTCTTTGCTGATCTAAGTATGATGTGAAAAGAAGTATAATTTCAGTCATGTACGTACACAACATTGAATTTTCCCAGCTTTAGCGAGTCTGTGTACTGTATCTGAAAACTGCTAGAGGTGAGTTTCTGTATGTAATTATAAGGATTTAGACATGAAAGTTATTGGACTGGAGTCACCAATTTCTAAAAAAAAAAAATAAATTATCTGTCTCATTTTAAGGAGCATAGAAAAGGAGGGTGGACGTCTTGCACAGAAATGTTTACACAAGTCAAATGAATTATCAAGTTGTTTGTTTATGTTCTGTTGGCATTAGGTGACCCACTTAATACAGAGTTATCCTTAGAGGCGGGAGGAGATGCTTATTACAGAGGGAGGCCTGTGACTAAATCAGAAAAGCCTAAGCTAGCTTGATTAAATAACCCATTGCTGCTCTCCTTTCCCATCGCTCTTCAGCTCCTCCAAGGGACCACTATACCCAGTTCTAGGTCAGTGAGACCGTGTGAGCTCCATGGTTTGGTCATACGGGCAGCCTCACAAGTCATCTTTCTCCCCCTCCTGCCTTTCCCTGCCTCCTTGCGATTTCTTCCTATAAGACCTTTGTAAAACATGGGGTTTAAAATGAATTGCTTTGTTGAAGTGTTGTCTGATACTGGGGATATGTTGTGGAAATGACAACTTAGAACAATTTGTAGCGTGCCATAAATCAAATAATCTTATGGGAGGAGCGGCTGGGGAGGTGTGGGGTTGGAAGGTGGCTGCTGAGAAAGCTGGGGCAAATCCCTCCGGAATTGGTGAACTGCTAACTCAGAGCTCAGCTGGGATCTGGGTGCTTGCTGGATTCGGGCTTTCTCCTGCTCCCTGTGTGTCCCAGGCTTCAGAGCCAACAGCATTTGATGGTGGAGGATGGCCATGGAGCCCATCCGCATGTCCGGACAACTGTATTTTGCTCTTTTTGTAAGAAACAGTGATAAACATGGGTGCTGCAGAGCTGGACTTCTGATTCACATGCCTGCTTAATAAATCAAATAAAACAGGTCGGAGAGAGGGCTGGGTTTCTGTTCTGTCTTCTTAACCCAAGCAATTTTTGTACCAGGTGTATGCTCACTGCATCTGAAACGTATTCCTAGTCGGTGGGAATAAGGAAAAGGCTATGCGTCAGAGTCCGGTGCTGGTGGGAGCCGAGGCAGGGTGGACTGCCGTGAGCTGGGCACTCGTGTGATGGGGCTGAGCGACTGAATCAAACAGCCAGCGACAAGGAGAGGAAAGATGGGAGAGGCAGAGCAGGGTGTGAGGAGCTGGCTGTGAGGTTCGTATGAAGGCACTGCGAACCCTTTCACGCAAATGTTCCTCTGCTTGGGCATTTGTGTGCCACAGGCGCTGTGAAAAAGAGTACCTGTGTGCACTTGTTACTTACCGTTTTTGCTGGTAAAGATGTTGCTCCGTATTCTGGCAGATTTGCAGTGCAAGTAATGAAAAACAAATAACAAAACCTAAGCAGATCACAGCTCATCTCTTGGCATGATCACTATGGCAACTGTGAGTTCACCGATGGATTTAATTCTGCGTGCACTGTCTGAATTTCAATGCCCTTGTCTCAGGAATGGTTTACATTTGAAAATGAGGAAAGCAGAGTTTAGCTGAGTTTTTTCAAGTCTGTCTTTCTCCAGGGGAATTTAGGATAGATATCAACGCTAAATATTGGGCTGGGGGAATGGTCTGTTAACAGCTTTTTTTTTTAAAAAAGCTGAAAGCTGCTGACAACTAAGGGAACTTTATGCTCTTAGTTTGATGCTTATTTATTTTAGTTTCAGAGTTACTTCATTCTGAGTAGTAAACCCGAAGTAAAACTACTAGGAAATGTAGTTTTTTCCTTCCCAAGGTATAGCAGCACTGGAACTTCTTCCACTGTCATCTTGAAGTAACAGAGAGAATGGCTGTCTGTAAAACGAACACTTTTGTTTCAGTGTCAGGTTAATAGGAATGTATTTATCATGGGGATAAATCTTGATTATTGTACTTTTCAGGTGCTGCTAAATCCAGTCCAGCTTCTAAACCAGGATCAACACCTTCTCGCCCATCTTCAGCAAAAAAAGCTGCACCAAGCAGCTCAGCATCCAAATCAGATAAAGATTTGGAAACTCAAGTCATACAGCTCAGTGAACAGGTAAATTTGCTTTAGGCATAAAATTAGATGCATACATTGTCACAGGCAGGCATGAAATCTAATATTGCCCTCTGTTGAATGATGCTCTCCAGAATTATGAAGGGACCAAAGCTTGAAATAGCTCAGCTAGGAAGAAAAAAAAGTGACTTATTGTTTAAAATAACATCTGACAGAGATGACTACTGTTTGCCAGTATTTTTAAAAGGTGATCTTAGGAATGACAGGTAAGTCTTGCTGAAGTACGATAATTTTATTAGATTTTGAAATGTATCTTTTATTTCACTTGGTTAACAAAAATCCCAATAGTGTCTTTGCTCTTGTGTATTACAAATTTGAAATAAATCATTTTAATGTGTCATTGTGGAGAAAACAAGCCTATTTATAATACCAAGGTGTTAGAGATTTGCAGCTGAACCGAGACTAGATCATTGCACTCTGCTTTCTGGAAGAAAGGCGTTAAGAAGGTAATATGCCTTTTTTAATTTAAAATTGTGAGCTACCTTTGTGAGAATACTTAGTTATATTATAAATAATGTTCTGCAATATAATTAATAAAGCTTCAGAATTTCTTTAATGTTAGGAATGTAAGGGCTTAATTTGCATTTATGCTATGGAGCTTTACACCACTCTGTCATTCCTGGACATGCAAGAGCGTCTGCATTGGACATGAATAAATATCTGCATCTGGCTCAAGACTGTGCTGTCAGAATGGTGTAAATGCCACTAGTATAAAGGAGGCCTGATCCCTGTATTTGTCCTGGACGACGGAAAATGGCAAGGAAAAACCTCGTGTTTTAGAGTCTCAGCTGCCTGGCAGCTGCATTCAGGAAGAAGTCGTTATTCTGGATCAAGTATAATTTTCCACAATTAAGGGCATTTCGGTTTCAGACTTTCATTGACCTGAACAACAATGATTTCGGTTTGTTGGGGCACCGTTTGCAAATTCTTGGTTACTGTTATGCACTTAAAGGTGATGGATGGATAGCCACATCCCAAACACGGCATACTGCGGATTCAGGGTATAATTCTGAGCAGCAGAGAGCACAACAGGGTCCACCAGCCTTCTAAATGGGCTTTTGATTGTTGCTGTAACAGAAGAGTTTTTAAATGTTGCACAAGGAATGGATGTATATATTTTTCGTGGAATCTTTTTTTTTTTTTTTTTTTTTAAATCAATGTAAGAGTGGAGTTCAAATATCAGCTTAATGCAACTTGAACCGTGACATCTGTACTCAGAAGTCAGAATGTGTTCGCTTCAGGAGGAAGAGTTGGTTGGGATCTGAGCAACATAAAAATACTTGATCTTTATTAAAATAGGCAGTCACTATCACACGCACTGCTAATATATTCCTAGCACGTTCCATGTGTAAAAACCTTAAGCTTTATATACAAATAACCCTGAGAGAAAACTGGTGATTTCCCCCATCACCAAAGAAGAGAAGAAATTCTGAGGATTTGGAAAGTTGGTGTTTTAATAGCTAGCTTTTAAGAGACCTCTTCTAGCTAGAATGGTCTGGAAGGCTTTTTTTTTTTTTTAAATGCTGGCAGTGTTTGGTATCTCATTTCCCACTAATGGTTACTTGTGCACCCTGGGCGTATAACATGAGCCAAAAAAGCTACACTGCAAGCAGCTCTGAGCCAGGTTTTTCTGACTCCCAGGCTGAACATGCTGGAAGAGCCAAATTGCCCATTTTTTACCACTCTCCAGCAACCAGGGAGATGAGGGCAGCAGCCACTTTTACCCAGTTGCTGTCTTGATTATGAGTAAGAAATGTTGAATGGTGTCTGTGGATATCAAATTCCTATATGGCTGTAACAGACTTTTTTTCAGCCCTTTAATGGATGGCAGCTAAGGGAGATTGAAACATGTGAATTTCCATGCAATTTGTAGTGGAAAATTTTAAGTAGTGGGGCTTTCCGTACACTATATTTTACCATAGGGTAGCTTAATGAGCTATTTGCAATAATCGCAAGCCGTCCATAACATTTTCTAGTTTAAGATTGTTGAGAGCCGTTCAAGTTTCTCTTAAAATGGTCTTAGCTATTGCCTTGGTCTGTGCTAGTAAATTGAACACGTCCGAGGAATGTCACTGTGCACTGGAACTTGATTACCCATAACATTAAAATACTAAAGTGGTCCCTGCTGTGTTTTTGGTCTGTGCCTACTAGCACTCTCCCAAAGAGTTTCTGAGTGCAGCTGAGGAGACAACACAGACCAGGGACCATTACATATGGAGAAGGGACCTTTACATATGGAGAATGTTCCCAGGAACCATTAACTGTATGCTTGTATACACATAGTTTCTGAAAACAGCACCATCTTGGCTGCATGTCTACAGTACGTGCTTAATCTCCAGCCTGGTTCTGCAGTCCTGTGAGTATTCATACTACCAATAAGTGCCGTCAGAGAAAAGACCAGTTAGTAAGAACTGCTGCCTTTGCACCCGTTAGCTGGATTGCAGAGGGGTACTTCTGGTCCAGAAACAGAGCATGGGAGTTAACGTGCACTGTTCCTCATGCAGGATCAGCCTTTTGGCATGTTCATAAAAGGGAAAAGTAGGATGTTGGATGTGCTAAGTACCTGAAGAAAAACAAATTAATGTGTCACAGACAGGTAGTTGATATGTAACTGAAGAAAAGCGTATCTGGTTTGGTTATAACAACATTTCCTGTATACTATAGTTAATTAACTAAGCGCATATATGCATAGTTTAATGATTCTGTTTCTTAAAACGGAGTGAATGCGATCGAATGAAAAGAGGAGAATGCCTTCATAGTAAATAGGTCAGAAGGGGAGATGGTCTGAGCTATTAGCTGCCAATGTTTCGGCTGAAGTTCCTTGTTTTCCCAAGCTCTAGCAAGCACAGAGCAAGAGATCCGGAAGCAGTTACGTTCTTGTTCTGTCTGGATGCAGGTGTTCCTCTCAAGGAATACGCTGCTGCAGATCCAGAAGACATGTCGTAAGTGTGAGGCCTCTATCTATAGACCAAAATATTGTAAACTCTTGTTCCATTTTGCTATTCCTACTTTCATTAAGAAATAGTTAATTTTAAGGTGATCAGTCATTGTATCAATCGTAGATTCAAACTGTCAAGGGAAGACTTGGGTGTCACATTGAGGCAGCGGGTCAGAAATGGGTTAGTACGTGAATGAGATGCTCTGAGATCCTGCCCTGGTAACAGGTCAGTTCTGCTGTCTGACGCCTCTGAGAGTGCAATCAAAGGTCAGAAAAAGGCATCGCTAGTTCAGCAGTTATGGAAAAATGAACTGATAGGATTTAGTAGGCTGTCAAAGCATTGTTTGAACTTTGCTGGTATTTTTACTAGTGAAGGAAATAAATTAGCTTGCAGTAGAACTGGCAACACAGAACTTTCTGTTAAATTATATCAGTTCACTGAAATGTAGTCTGAAGCGATTTAATTTATTTAGCATGCTTTACTTAGAAAATCATTTGTATAATTGCAGGCCTTAAAACGTGGATGCTAATTTGGCTGTAATTTGGATGTGATTGGGGTCAGTGTGTTTACTGTAGACAGCTTCATCTGTGATTATTTCTGTTGGTTATCACACTGCTGTCCTCCGAATTTGAGAGCCACTTACATGTGTTATCCTGATTGTGTATACCCTGTTGGACAGTAGTTTATCTGTTATGCTCCCACAAAATTGTTCTTTTTTAAATATATATGTGTGTGTGTATATATGAATGTATAAAAATATATTGCAACATCTGTCGTGATTTATATGAAGCCTAATCATTAACAGCTATGTTGCCCATAAATGATTTGCAGCAGTCCTAGTGGTGAAATTGAGACTGACAGTATAGCTTGAAGACTCTTGTGAACAAGGTTGCAAAGAGAAAGATACTTGGCGTTTGAGAGAATTTGTTGATAGAAACAGCACGTCAATCAGAGCAGAAAGTCCATGGTGCAGCTGGTCACGGCATCAGAGTGCCGAAACACAGGTCTCTAACAGTATGGTAAGTGGGGAGGCAGAAAAGGAGAGGTGAAAAAACAATACAGCAGTTCTCACATTTGCAACTAGAGGACCTTTTAATTTCTTAACTAGACCATTTTCCTTTGTGAGCTGTTCTGCTAGATCTACGTATTTTTAGGCAAGGAGATATTGTAGGTTTCCCAACAACTACACATTAATTCAGGCAAAATAATGGAAGTACTGAGCTGAAAGTTTTATTAATTACCATTACATGACACTTCTGGCAGCTTTGTTAGGAGACAAGTCTTAAGTCGCCCTGATTCCTGAACTGCTGCTTTGGGTTTCAGTATAAAAGAGCACTGAGAAAATTGACCTTTAAGGATCAAGGTTAAGATGTATCCAAGAGGCGTAATGGGGGAGCCTGATTTACTATTCTCTATTGTGTAAGGTTCAATCTAGCACTTCAGAAAAAGAAGTGGACTTCATTTTAAGCTATAAAATTGAATATGTATTTAAGATTGTTTAGCATGTATGATTTGAGACTGAGTTGCTTTGTCTGTAGTGCACCTTACAACTGATGCATCACGTCTTGGTTTATATGCAGGTACATTCATTAAAACTTGCACTTGAAGGCGTGGAGAAGGAAAGGGATTTCTACTTTGGCAAATTAAGGGAGATTGAACTTCTCTGCCAAGAACACGGGGGAGAGAATAATGACCTTGTCAATCGGCTAATGGAAATCCTTTATGCTTCAGAAGAACACGTAAGTTCAAGCTTAATGTCTTTTACTTAGACAAAACAGCTTAATTTCGTAAAAAATTATTGGCAGGGTATTGGGTCATGTCCTATATTTAGGTCAGCAGAACTGTAGCAGCTAGGAGTTTCATGCCTCCTACCTCAGAAAGGAAGTTTGCGTTTGCAAACAACAGACTTTTCAGCTTGGGGAAGGGATTCAGGGGGCTGGTTGCTTTTCGCTGCTTCGGTGTAGGTTTTTTTATTCTAGGTTTGCTGAAGTTGATCTGAAAGGGGAAGGGTGTGTGTCACAATTTTAAATTGATTTCATATAGTCCTGAGCCTTAGTTGGGTGGTTTTTGTCTTCCGCCTTTCTGCATAAAGTCTTTTACTTATGTTCTTTAACATGTTGAAAATCACAGAAATGCTGACAGAGGTGCTGTTCAATGTCTATAGCTGTCAACCTTCTCTAGCCCACGTGGCAGTGTTGTAATATGTACGGTGCACGTTGCCAAATACATAATTATATCTGCAGAGATAATGCTCCTTAGTATTTTTTTTATCCTGTTGCTATAGGCAAAATTCCTCCTTGTGCAAACCCAATAATCCTCTACTACCAAAATTTCAGAAATGTATTGTATGCAAGATTAAGCAATCTCATTGCATCTTAGACTTAGCTCTGTAGACACTGAACAAAGCAAGAAGCTGCAAAGGGTGCTGGTTAAATTCCTCTGATATATTAAGGGATAATGATTCAGTGGAGATTTAGCTGAACTACTCCCATTCATGCTAACTAAATCCCTGTATGCACTGTACTGACGATTGACCCTTCAGTCTCCAGCAGATGATGGCTTTGGCTCCAGAGTGGATAAGCATCAACTTAATCTCTCGGCAGCACGGTGGTACCGTAGGCTGTCTTATAGCTGTTCCCAGAAAGCTGTCGCAGCAGTAGTCAGCTGACTTAAAATTTTATATCAAAAGTAGTGCCAAAGCGACTACATGCTTTTCTAAAAAAGATTAGTAGAGCATAAATGGAAGTTAGGTGTGAGAGAGACACAAGCTTGCCGCTGACAGGGGCCACTGCTCAGATGAGAAGTGACAGGGGAAAGAGGATTTGTTCAACAGTGCGGGGCGAGTGCTAGAGAGGAAAAGGAGGAGGAAACCATTATTTTCACAGGAATAAACAATAAGACAAATTTGCCAGGCACGTGATAACAGGCTAAAAGAATTACATGTATATAGCAGTCAGAGAAGATGTCTTCTGGATTCAGGAACAGTGATTTATTTATAAAGCAAAACCAGAAAAATCCCTCTTCTTCCCCATACCCCTACTACATCTGTCTGTCTGTTGGCTTAAGTAGCAAGTGATTTCCCCGCCAAGGAATGCATTCGTTGCTTTTCTTCCTGCAGTTTTCCTTACTGGCAGAACACATTACAAAATGTTCTACTTCAGCCCACATCCCAGTGTTTTATCTGCTTCCTCCCTCCAAGACTTTCTCTGTTGAAAGCATCATGCTGCGCATGAACTACATACGACGACAGTGCCTTTATCTAAAAGGTGTTTGCAGTTGGAGGCTGTGTATGTCACTTCAGTAGGAGCGTGCTGCTCCCCCCGAGAAGAATACAAAGGCCATTCCCCACGCAATTATTTTGTACCTTTCGGTGGGAGACTTGATCCTGACACCATCTTCCGGGGTGCATTTCCTCCTCAGCTTAGCAGGTGGACTGTAATTTGCTGAGGAAAGACCCCAATGCATTAGCACTAATCCAAAGACTGTGGTTCCCTTGCTGATGCAGATTCTGCCTGCTTTTTGTTTTCGGACTTTGCTGTCTCATAGAGTCATAGAATCATTAAGGTTGGAAGAGACCTCTAAGATCATCGAGTCCAACCGTCAGCCCAACACCACCATGCCCACTAAACCATGTCCCTAAGCGCCTTATCTACATGTCATTGCCCTGCTTTGCCCTTCAGTTCTGTTTTTTCTCTCTCTGTAATAAATTTGTCCCAAGTTAAATTCTGTATCTCGCAGCATTTTGCAGGTTAACCCCTCGGTAACAGCGGTTTGTCTTTCCCAATCCCCAGATGGGAAATAGCCTCAATTCCTGAACCACAGGCAACTCCAGCATTCCTAGTTTATTGGTAATGAGTTCATTGTAAATCCAGCTTAGGGTGGTTTTTTTTTTGTAATCTCTGTTTCAGAGTGTCTCAAGCATACAGAGGCAAAGTGGAAAAAACGGATTACATTAATTTTCAGGATTTATGACATTTACAAATGATACTGTGGCCATGAGGCTTTTCTTCAGGAAGAGGATGCGTGGTAATGCAGCACACATAATGCACAAGTGATCCCTGTCCAAAGCCTTGTGCTTGAATATTGTGACTAACTTAAATTTGTTTTCAGTTCATACCTCTAATAACTGTTTGATAGCGGTCTCGAACTCTTCCTTCCTAGTTGTAATTTGACAGGCATCTACTGTATTCGACATGGCATAGAGATCATGTCCTATTTTTCATACCAACTGTTCTTATTCAGAAGGGACAAGTCTCCCTTTAAACTTAATCTTCTGTTACGCTTAAATTAATCCTCCTAAAAGAAAAAATAAGAAAAAAAAAATCTGGACAGCACTTTAAGCGGTCACATCTCCCAGTAGCTCATAGGTCCCCTGTGAGCATTGTAGGCTGTCAGGTGAATTCTGTGTAGAATGATTCAGAATGCAAATAGAGAGTTTAGTCCCTATAAAAAGCATTCTCCAGAGGTTTGATTATCGTAGTATTGCATTGAAGAGGTTTTTATCAGGTTCATGTCGGGGGGGGGGGGGGGGGGTATTAATTATTTTTTCAGAATTCCAAGTCATAATGTGGTTTCAACCATGTCACTTCATAAGCTTCTGTTTTGTTTAATTCAATAAAGGCTAAATTTTTAAGACTGATTTTTTTTTTTTTTTTTTTGGTCTTGACTTTGGTGAGTTTTTGAGTCTTACAGCACAAATATCAATCCATTTGGGTTCCTTGTTTTTAGAGGCTCCCTTTTTTCTTCCTGTTATGGTTCTGTTTTAAACCTCATCGTTATGTCTCTGCTTATGCAAGAGGGATGTTGTATCTGCTAGTGTCACTTAACATTTGGCTGATCAGTCTGTAATCCTTTGTAATTTTTAATTACAAATTTCTCATTTGTAAACCTACTTCTTCATCAAAAACATCAAAGTTAACAGAGAACGGTGTTGTTAAAGGATACATTTGGGCGGTGAGGAGAAGTAGCCCCTAGCACTCATGCTATGACTGCTATGGACAGCATCGAGACCTCGGAGAGTATGTAAAGCATTTGGTCATATGGTCTTACAGCAGGAGGGCTTCAGACTGATGAACCAGAAGAGGCTATGTGTCTAGTTATGAAACCCAGAGCCATGTAGGTCTTGGCATAAAGCAAAAATGTAGGAAAGCTTTCGTTTTCCTACATAGGCTGTTCTGGTTCAGTTCACGCAGAAGTTGGGTGCATTGCTGCCGTTTGATCTATCAGTTGCTCAGCTCAAGTTTCCAAAGCAATTGCTCGAAATGCAGTTGGTTTTGTATCTTTCTGCTCTAGCAGCTACTATATCTGCTGCTGCTTTTGGAAAAGGCACCCACACCCCCAGCAGCTGGTTTTCATAAAGCCTAGCTCTTCAGTCTACAGGCACACCTGAATAGTTTGAGGCAGATGGATCGAAGGGTCAAAAGAGAGCACCTCTCATTGTGGGAGACAGAGATGACCACGGTCGTGTGATCCAAGCCAGAAATAGATGCTCTAAATAGATCTTCCACTACTTTCCTTATTAGGGGATGCTATTCAAGGGGATTCCACAGTCCCAAGGTAATTGGGCATAGTGACTCTTGTCTTTCCCATTTCATGTATTTATACAAGCTGTTCATACTGAGAAGCATGTGTCCAAGTCTCAGAACAACTTCTGAGGTAGTCACATAAGATTTACCATTTCCATCAAAGGTAAGCCTGGCAAGAGGGGAGCCACCACTCTTCTTCAGAGCTGCGGAGTAGGTTCCCAAGCCACTCCCTGTGGTTAGAGGCTTTTCCTATTATATGCATGAAAGGATAGCACGTACGTGACCTATAAAATCTGCATGAGTGGGCTTTCTAATAGGTGTCTCTCATAAATGCTGCATACATAGAGCCTCTGGAAGAGGTGCATTCCAGAGCAGGTCACCTCGACACATAAGGAGGGTCAGGATAGATGGAGTTAAGGGAACATAGCTCACTGCAGCTAAACAAGCTTCAGTTTTCTCACCCCCTAAGGCAGGGTCACGTTCTCACAGCTGTCAGCTTCTCTCTGTGAAACTCCTGTTCTCTGCAAGTCTTGCACCCTTGCAGCCCATCACAGAAGTTGCAATTTTTAGATACTATGCAAAAAGCTGTTTTGACGTGATGTACCTACTGTATGTAATAAGGGCATCGTTCCCCCAGGGGGCCATAAGGTGCTAAACTGCAGTTGTCCTGACTGACATGTGTGGCTTCTACCTGAAAATAGCACCTGAGCGATAGAAAGCTTGCTTCCGATTGGAATCTGGCTGTTTCTGTATGTGGTAAACAGCTGAATATTTCCATTGTATCAGCAAATGTTAGGAACCTTATTCTCCTGTTCTTGCCCTTTAGAAAAATGAATATTTTATTGCCAGAAGGGAATTTTCTTATTGCATAAGCTGCTCTGAACCATTCTGGGAAAACTCAAATTGTGGCCTCCCTTTTCTTTTAATTTTTGCCTCAAATTTGAAAACTTAGCAGTATCAATTTGTTAAAGTTCATTGTTCAAGCCGCTCACTTCTAACAAAAATTGCCGGGAGCCAGGCGAGTTCTGCAGAGGTACCGCATCAGGGATGCTGCGTTTTGAATGGCAGCTCAGGCTCTTGGGAAAAACGTTTTCCTTCGGAGCTGCCTACAGCGGAGCGCTACTGATGCAGGGCAGAGAGTAGATGTGTGGGATCTTTTCAGTGAACTGGGCTCCGGAAAGATGGAAGCCACTTGAGAGAAAAGCTGTAAATGCAGCTGTGCTTATTGGGAATACAGAAGTAATGCCCTAAGAGTCAGCCAGACTGTTTGAGCTCCGATACATCCAGGCCAGCTCAAATATACCAGGTGTGTTGTCTCTAAGTTGGAAGTTGTTTAAAACTGGTATCACCTGCAGTGAGGATCCAGCCTTCCTTTCAGTCAGGGATTCTTCTTGCAATGGCAACGTACATTCAGAGAGACAGCTCTGGAAAATACTGTGCATAGTAACTGTTTGCAAAAGGGAAGCATTTATTAGTAATTGGTGCTTTTAATGGTAGCTCTGTAAATCGGTGAATACTGGGCTCAATTTTTTTTCAGAAAAAGTGTATTTGCAAGTCTTTGGTTATATTTTCTGGATACCGCTAAAAATCACTGTTTTGGTAACCTTTGAACTCTGGTCTAGCATTGGTATATTATTTTGGAAAGTAGTATATCTGACCTCAAAAAGGAGGCTGAGTTTAATTTTTAAGGCAGGTGATAGCAAAAGTGTCTTGTCCATTTAGTGATCTAAACCTGGAGTGAAGATTGTGTGAAAACTATAGGAGACAGGTTCAGAAATCCTTGGACAAGCTGAAAATGGGGGAGTACATCAGGATGCTATGATACAGCATCTAACTGTTGAGCATCTCACTGTCTAGCTATTCAAAATGTTCACTTACCAGAACAGTTAACACTGTGATGTTGAAAACGGTCACTTTTTCTGGAGAAGCATCGGTACTGCATATGCGTGGATTAAAAGCAAAGTAAATACATTTTATTGTAATATTACAAGATGCTGCTTTTCTCGGGTTACAGCTCATTTTGTACTTAAGTGCATGAAAATCGGAAGTTAAGCTTTAGGCTACGGCAAGCACCGTGAGGCGGCAAGATTACATGAGAAATGCTTTCTGCTGAAGAATATTTTTGGGGTCTTTTTCTCCCTGCAGGAGAGCCACACAGAAGAGCATGAAGGTGAAGAGCAAGTCCATGAACAGCCCCAGCAGCAGGAGGAGTACTGACTCACCCAGCGTCTCTGACAATTTTCGTTTTGTGTGAGAACTTTCTTCTGGAGAACGGAACATGTGTGGCCTCAAACTTGAAATCAGTTCACTCCCAGTCTGCCATTAACATTTATGTACCATAGTGAGTGCCAGCCAACCACTGCATTCTGTACCCATACTTTGCCAAGATGCATTTGCAGACGTCTTCTTTCAGTGTATCTTCCCAAGAGGTTGTAGGGCTACATCACCTACTGTACATCACTGCAACTTCACCACTTGGCTGCTTGAGATTTGTTCTGCTCTTTAAAAAAAAAAAAAATATTTATTTTTTTTCTTTTTTGTCTTAAGTATGATACACTTGTAACTTGTTCTAACATATTTATATTGGCATTTTGTGTGGCAAGAAGTACCGTACCACTAGCTGTGTCTCTCACTTTGTGGTGCTTTCACGTTTTCTAGTACATCTGCCTTGGGGCATAAATTCGGTCAGACAATTGGAATAAAGGGATACAGTGGAAGTCATACTCAAGCCATAACGATGAGGTGTGCTGTGGAGGAAAACGCTCGTGTTGCTCACGTTTATTCCTTTCCTGCCTTCACAAAATGGAAGGCAGAGCATCTGTTTTACTAGAAGAGATTTAAACCCCTGTGTTAGAAAGCTTGTTAGAAAGCTGCATGGTATGTTTTTTGGCTTATTTCTGGAGGAACAGACATTCACTTAAGCTTTTTGAAAACCCTCCCAGTTTCCCAACTAGTCAATAGACATTTCCTAGCTTTTCTTCCTTCCTGAGGAATCCAGTCCCAGCCTCCAGCTTCAGCTCTGCCTCCACAGAGCTCAGTGCTCATGGAGGAGAGAAATCTCCTTGACACAAGTGTAGCTGCAGGACACGATCTCTGCCATCGTATTTGGCTTCCCATCCCTCAGAAGAGGACACACTAGGCCAGCCATTTCTTTTTGCTATCCTTCCCCCCTCTGCTGCCCCAGCCATACAAGTATGGAAGACAGAAAATTTCCTCATTAGTGCAAGGCACGGGGAAAAACCGGCAACAGGACTAGCCCTGACCCCCCCCAAACTCCCCTTAAGTGGGTGGTGGACACCTCGTGGGTGTTGAGGCTGCTTCCGAAGCACGGAGAGGCAGTGAGGAGTCCTTCTGGAGACGGAGCACATATCAGAGGGGGACCAGCTGACCGAGGGGCACAGAGCCGGTTCTGCGCTTGGCTGACCTTCCTCTGGCGAGGCTGGCACGGTGCAGAACCACGTCTGCCCTGGAGATGTCTGCAGTGAGAGTGTTCCTTCCAGTGCAGTCCCATCGCCCTGTTCTAAGTGATGGTATTTTATAAACAGAAGCATCTTGAAGTGTATAAAGCATTCCTTATTTTTCTCATAAAACTGTGCATTGTAGTCTCTCTGAATATTTAATGCTTGGTATTCTTGATCTCTCACTTGATTTTCTGAATTCTGGATTGTTATGCTGATTTAGCAGGTACATGGAAGTCCCATCCCAGTCAGCAATCACTGAAAAACTCCAAAGCCTATTGAACAGCTAAATCATCTTAGACCTTCACGTGCTCCTAAAGCGTAAGTTCCCAGCTTATGCTTCCATAGAAAGGTTTTCAATTAATCTACCCCCAGCACACACACACATGCACGCGCAGTTTTCTGTCCTAATCGATCTTTTACAGCTAAGTGGCTCTTAGTTAAATGTGAGATCCCTGCTGTTGTGTTGCACCACAGACAATATATAAAATACTGCTAAGCATTAGAACAGGCATTTCCAGTTCCTTGATTGCTCCCCCTGCTCAGCAGAAGAGTTTCTGGACCCTGCAGGCTGCAGGTTTCCCAGCCCTGCCTCCAGCATCGACCTCGCGTCCTACCCGGGGATGAAGTGAAAGTACTGCAGCCTGCAGGCCAGCGCTTTCCTCTCCCGTTTCGATTGGTTACGAATAAGGTCTGGTTTATAAAAATGTGTATATTCCAGAATGAGTATTTCCAAGAATCACCACAAATGGGGGAATTGTCATTTTCATTGTATTTGTGTTTAGAACATATGTACTTATTACAATTGTCATTGTAATAAACGGTAGTTCTTCATAATACTGTTGAACCGAAGAGCAGTTACTAATTTTTTTCCAGTCTCCAGAATGTCCTTTAACCTGTATGGGATTTCTGATGGGGCAAGGAGTTTGGGATCAGGCTATAAACTTAATTTCATCAGCGCGAGTCTCTGCTTACGGCAGTTCATCCTTCTGCTAATACTCGAGCAGATGCGTGGAGAGCACTTCAAGAGAAAATGTTTTTCTGAAGGTGCAAATGGTTGGGTTGCTGAGCTCCCCGGAGGGTTCATAGCCAGGCTGTTGTGCCTCTCTCCTTTTCTCTCTTTGAAGCACATTCAAAAAAAATGTTTAAAAAAAGCTGAACTTCATTTCCTGAAAATTCCTTATATCCTATTTCTGGTCTGAGGACCATAGCCCTCTCTGCTTGTACCAAGGGGGAAGTGACTGACGTAGGGAGCCGGGGCAGTGAAGTACCTCGTAGGCACTAGAAATTTGGCTGTGCTGAGGGGAGAGCAATGCTCTGAAAGGGGAAAGAGTTGTCCTTCTCCCCCACCCCCTGTGAGTAACCCATTATTCCGTTATGGTTTTAATATGCATTTGTAATTACCTTTACTAAATAGCACACCATAAAGCTTTGGTTATATATTAAATGTAAACTGAAAGGAATGTAAACATATGTATTGTTAATTATAAATAGATAAGTAATGGCATAATAGATACAAAAAGTCTTATTCAGATGTATCAGTCATTTTACATTATCCGCAAATTGTCGCATGGTAGAGTAGATTTTTGTCTGAATATGTGAATAACTTGACTTGCGTTTATCTTTTTACATATTTAATAAAAAAATATATGTTAAAATCTGTCTAGCTCTAGAGACTATTCAAAACATTCTAAAATAATACTTTTCTGGTTTAAATACATATTTTTGTTTCATTAGTGACCGCATATGGGAGCAGGAAGAAAAAGGCAGCTGCTTTAAAAAAAAAAGTTCACTTATTCTGTGTGTGTGGGTAGTATCTGCTTCCCCACGAGCTCAGCAACTGTATCCCCTTCTACAAATCAAAAAAGAAAATGCATGTATGTATGTGCATGTAAACAGAACATTCTTCTTTATGGTAAATGCTCTGCAATTTCAGAGTACCAAATCTCTTGTTGTATCTCAGTTTTGATACAGCAAAAGCAAAACTCGCAGCAGCCAGGAGGTGAAGAGAATACTATAGGAAGGGCACTGAAGCTCCCAGTGGTCTCTTCTTGCAATGGCCAAGTATTCAGGGATGAATCTTCAGTGCAGTACTTAAAAGCCACCTATATTTTACATTAAAATACTAGTTTTTTGGAAGAAAAGGGGGAAACTTCATTGTAATTCTCACAGCTCTGATCTTTTGCAGCATGACCAATGTTGCTGCAGTAGTTGCTGCTAAATCTCCAGGGATTTGAGCCTTGGGTCAGGACCTCTTTCTGCCGTGGGTTGAAGCTACCTGGTTGTGTCCCACCACCAACAGGTCAGCCTGAGCCCTCCCACTGCCTTCAGGTGTCCCCGGGGCTGGGGCTGAGCCGCTGCCCAGCCCCACTTCAGGAAGGCTTCTGATGGAGCAGGGAGGATGAAGCCAGGACCAGAGGAGCCCATTTCCAATCCTTGTGCTCAAACCTGGGAGAACAGTGCTAGTTTAGTTGATTTTCAGAAGGCTAGGGGGGAGGCATGCATTTGGGCTAGTGCGAATGCTCAACAGCATAAAAAAAAAGTAATATATTTTCCAGTTCAAATAGCTGAAAACTTTCTGCCACGATGTTGTGACCAAAAAAAATTGTTGTTAGACTGTTAGGTCATCTTCATGCTGTTATCTGACTTTGCAAAATAAATCTGTGACCACACCGCCCTATGAACAAAGCATTTTTATTCCCGTTCATCGAACCAGTTACCATCTAAGACGGCTAACAATTCAATATATACACTGTGCAATGCATGATCTGTTTTTATACTTGTCTTTATAGAGATTGTAGCGACAAGTTGCTTTAAAAAGGAAAAAGAAAGTTATTTGCCATGTCTTCATATAGAATGTGAAAAAGCTGTCCCGAGCTTAATTTCCTTTAAAAGTGACACTGTATTTCTCTTTAAAAAGTTACAAGTGCAGGCAGGTTGTGGCAGTTCAAGTTTTATAATTCCATTTAATGAAATATTTCAAAATACTCCATTACAGTGCATCAAATTGTGCTGCTTCTGTGACCCTTATTTCCAACTGTTTCATAAATAAGTGCAAGACAGAGAGAGAAGGGAAGCCTGTCCACAGAGTTCCTCCAGTACAACCACATTCAATCCAGAGGTATTTTTGTTTATTTTATTCTAATTCTTTTCTCGTCAGGACTTCCTCCAGATGCTTTTGATGGACGGGTTAAATATAAAGTGTTGAAATAGGTGAGGCTTTTGTGGCAGTGTATCTGGTATCGGATGTAATATTTAACTTCATCAAACAGTGAGATTGCTGGGTGCATGCCTACATCGAACTCATCGTTCCCCTTCAAACACCATCAGAACTGCCTGTTTAGCATCCTTCATTAAATAAACAGCCGTCAGCCTTACTCTAAGAAAAAGAGTCCTTGGGCAGTTAGGGAGCGCCTCGGTGGAGACCCCACGCTCACTGGGCATCGCGCAGGGTAGGGGCACGGCCACCCCACCAGCAGGGAGGAAGGCTGGAAGAAGACTCCTCTCGTTCCAGCTGCAGCCCCGGAGCTGGACCGCAGCGGTGCCGGAGGGCGCGGGAGCCTCCCTTCCCTGCCGGGCTCTCAGCAAAATCTCCAAACCAGCATTAACAGGATGACCTAACTCGAACCTTAAGCTGCTTGAACTGTGACTGTAGTATGATGTTTGTTTGGGGGGGCGGGACCCTCATCATGCTCACTTGGTAGGTGTAACGTGCATACTTTCAAACCGCAAGAAACTTTGCAAGTCGGTGTGGTGTTTCTGCTTTGTGAAGAGGGGAAGCTGACGTGCCATCTTGTCCCCTGGTACCCACGGTAAGGGCTGCCAGGGGAAATCAGCCCTACTGACGTTGTGGCAGGTCAACTACTGTAACAGGCAGTACAAACTTAACTTGAAGCTGTTCACAAAGACATGACTAGTCGGTGCTCAGCTGAAAATATTAATAGGAGCTACTGATGTAAGGGTATGTTAACTGGGGAAAAAATGATGAGGCTGGTGATAAAGCCAGAGAAGAAGGTGAACTTAAGGCTCAGCGTCTCAACAACTGCGCTTCTGCCCTGCTTCTGACAAGTGAGATAGTTAACTAGTTAATAAACATCCCTCTGTGCCAGAAATGTAATTTAATGCTTCCCTTGGGGAAAGTGGACAGATTGTTTCATTAGTGCTTCAAGGCCACAGAGTCCCCCTGGCTAGGGCAGCGTATCAAAAGAGATGAAACTCAAATTCCTACTCCTTCCTCCAAGGCACACAGAAAACCTACATATATTATAGATGAAGTGAGCAGTTTACATCTGCATGCAAATGTGTAATGTCTAAAAAAAGCTTTTCTTGTCTCAGTTCTTTTTCTTTTTTTTGTCATTATCTAAAACCACAAGAATTTGTTTCAAGCGCACAGGCAAATAATTATTTGCTTAGCATTTTGCACTCATAGATGAGGTTTGACTAACTGGTTTTGCAGTGATATATGAGAATCTTCAAAGGTTTGTTGGCCAAATTTATTCTCAGCTGGTTACCTTTGTAGGGTGTATTGCTTGTTGCTACCAAAATATCAACAATGCGCTTGTTACTGCCTAGAAAATAAGTATAAAGGCCAGCTGCTGCTGTACGGAGCCTGCATTTCTGACAGATACAGGTCAGCTGAGACTCATCTTAATGCTGGGGGGAAAAAAATCATACGTTTCAAAAACACTTTACTGTACCCATAGCTTTCTGAGCTTGTTCTCTTTTCTTCAAACACTCATTTGAGGTGAGGAAAAGACTGAACGTACGTAAGCCCTTCAGGAGGTTGTATGGAAGAAATGAGTTGTGAGAAAATAAATACGGAAAATGAAGCAGGCACAGATGTCTGAGTGGGAAGGACATACAGGGAGGGTTTGCGTTGCCGGGGTCCCACTGGTGACTAGGCTGGGCAAAACCAGTGCTGGTTATAAACCATCAAGGATCTCATGTAAACCAGCATGAGTTTATCCAGGACTTGGGACACAGTGGCAAGGAGGAGGAAGACAAAAGCTTCCGAGATGGTAGTAACACGGCATTAGTGAAGAGAATAAATATTAGCAGCAGAACAACTTGGTAAACACTTCTCTGCTGGACGGGAATCTTCCTCTGAGATGAAGCATCTTGCTGCATAGCTCATTGTCGCAGTGGTTCGGATATCTGGACTATTCTATTCTTTGGTTATTTTAATTAGATTAATTGCAACTATTTATCACATCAGAAGAGCTGCGAATCTCCACGTCAAGTGTTACAGTCTGATCATAGTGCAGGTGTTCACTCTTGGACACGTTTCTTCAGGGAAAAGATGTAAATGTTCAAGTGCTCACTCAGCTGCCTTCCCTAAAGAGAAATGATGGAGATTAGCAACCGGTTTTGTATGCGCTTCACAATTCACCGTCTCTCTTCTCCCAGTCGGAGAGGGGAGGACCCAGCCACGGTTCTCGTGTACTTGGGGACCTACGAGTACATGGGGACGTACAAGTATTCAAGCAAGAGAGCTGTGGTCTTTGCATTCTTCTTGCAGCGCACTGATGGGAAGTTAAATCACCACAGACCAGATTCACAGATGATATAAACTGTGCTGGAGGTGGGCCCCCTCGCTCAATAGTGAATTTTGACCAGGTATTTCCATTCTGACCTCCACCGACTGGCCCGTATCAGTGCTGGGGTAAAATCTACTATGATGCCAATGTCTGCTGACAAAAGGCTTCTTTCAAAGAAAAATCCTTACATCCCAATGGTGTATCTGAAATCAAAGAATGCTGACCAGCTCCCTGTGAAATGAGGTCTTTGCCATGCAAGGTGTTTTATCTGAAAGCAAACCCCCATTAAGACACTTTCCTAAGGATTATTTGACAATACTCTTTAGAAAAGAAGGCATTAACTGAGGAAAAATGAATTTAAGCAGAAATTCAGATGACAATAAATGACAAAACTGATATCTAGCAGACACAAAAATGCCCTGGTAAGGCTGGATGAACTGGAAAACCATTCATGTCTCCAGCTTGAGAGATGCTAACAGAGGGCCAAGAAAAGTTTAGAAATTAGAACAGCTATTTTGCTTGCAGATTCAAAGCAAAGTGAACCTTATTTTATGAATTCTATTCATGTCACTTTGCATTTTACCTTCCTATTTTTTCAGTCAAGTAACCCCAGGAAGAAGAAAGGGAAAAAAAGAGGTGGGAGCATTCATGCTACATGGGTCGACTGCTACATAAAACCAGTCCATAAATGTTCTGATTGTGATGGGTTTAAAGCCAAAACCAGTCGGCTACATTGGAATAATTCAAATCAATGAAGTTGCTGCACGTACAAAAAGGGCAGCGCCTGCAGTAAATGGACTTTTTTTTTAACTTTAGACTAAAAAAAACAATACACAGAAAAAAAAAAAACATAACTGAACATTCAGACTCCCAGACACTGCCCCAGCTAGACAGCATAGAAACCGATCCCAGACCCCATCTTCCTTCCCGCCCCAGTGCAGCTCTCCCGTGGCCGCTTTGGAGGCACCCACTCACCACGCAGACCCCGTAGTGCACATGGGCGGCCGTGACCAGGGCGGTGAACACGGCGAGCACCACTTCTTCCGTCCAGCCCAGCAGCCCAGAGATGGCTGCGTAGACCACCAGTGCCAGCGGGAAGAGGAACCAGTGGAAGAGCTCCGGCCGGGTGCTGCTCATCTGGCAGATGATCACCTTGCACTGTCGGAGCAAAAGGCACCAGGTGAGAAGCGCTGGGTCAGCCCGGGGGTCTAGGCAAAAGTACGTCCATTTTCTCTGCGGGTTGCTTTTGAGGAGGGGAAAACAAGGCTAGCGTTCCAAATGGGGCTTGTTTCTGGTGTGAAAACTACTACAGATACACCTTTGTGCCTTATTGTCTGTGAGTCTTAAAGGACTTTATTACAAGTAATTTAAAATACACACTTCTTTTCTGGGGACAGTGTTTTGACATGCTTTGCTTTATGAGCCAAAGCACATCTTTGCAAAAGGGGAGCTGTTTGACACCTCGTGCTTTCACACAGGCTCATGAAGTTGTGATCCCAAATGAAATGTGCAACCACTTAATCACTGGGAGAGCGTACTGGAGTTTTGATCACACGGCATGACAGAAATATATTCTGGTTCATTGTATAGAAGGGAGGGAAGGTAATATATGCCACTTTTCAATCCTGTTTGTCTTTTCTAGCACTCCTTCATGTACTGAAACACCATTTTCTTGGCTCGATCATGGCGGTGGACTCCCTGGAGATGTAGCTTGGGGCCCAGGGAAAGGGATCCCACTCAGAATGGCAGAAAAAATGAATACATGGTGCATGGTTTAACTGAAAGCAATTAGCTTAATTTTACTGAGTTCTTGAAATGTAATGAGTTGAAGTTCAGATTTTTAAAACCAGTTAAGCATGCCTAAGTGTCTTACCTGGTTTAGAGTCCTTAAGAAATGTGTCTCATATACACTATTCTCTTTTTAAAAATAAGGGTTGAAATATTTTTTCAATTTAAGTTTCTATCAAAATTTAAATGTGGTTAAAAATAGATTTTATGTATCCTGAAAACAGTAGAAGAATGAAAAATTCATTCCCTGCACAGTGCCTGAAATCCTATGACAGCAGCAGTATGAGTCTGACCATAGGGAAAGAATACTGGCTTTACTGTCTGTGCTGTGGAAGCTGAAGAATGCAAAAATAAACCGTGAAAAAATAATAAACTTTCAATAATGCAAGAAGTAAGCATTTGTACCTAATGTGAATATTTTTGCTTACAATGCATTATCAGTATTGATTATGAATTTTTTGAATAACACTAGTCTTATGAGTCCTTTGGGAATAATTCCAGAGGGTATCAGAAATTGCTAAAGCAATCTATAGGCTATAATTTTTCTGGCTGAATAATTGCACCTGTCCAGAGGTTGGATTTCACATTGTTTTAAACCGTTATTGCACCGTGTTAAGTATGGTACTCGATTTCTCATAAAGATTGCTTATTAATATTTGGAGCAATTCACCTTCAGTGTATCACAGGACTGCAAAATGGACTATGCTCTGCACTCCTCCCTCAATTCCTTATTCCCCCTGGTCCTGAAGCACTGACTCACACTACAAGCGAGGCAAAAACAACATCAGGAGATGAAAGCGCTGGAGTCTGGAGAGGCAGACTGGAGAGAAAAGTAAGGCTATGGGACTGTGCTTTTCCATCCCCCTCGGCCACACCTTGCAATGCTCTCTGGTCCTCCTGAATTTAAACCTCTAGCAGCTATGGTTTGTACCCCTGGGTAGGTCCTTAGCGTCTTCTCTCTTACCATCTCCCCTGGGAGGTTCCTCATGAAGCATCTCCTGAGTCTGAGCTGCCCCTGCTCGTCAGCCAGCCACCATGTCGGCCACTGCACTCCTGCTATGGTGATGGCTGAAGGTCCCCTCCGTGGGACTTACCCACTCTGTCCCCTCCTCCTGGACTCAAACACGTGCCTCTAAGGGCTTCCTAAGTGGGAGCTGTGACAGTTGTGCTCTGTGGTGATTTCCCCAGACCTGGATATTTCTGAAGAGTTGCCCTACGAGCAAATCTCAAAGCAAGCTCTGAGCCTCTCGGCAGGAGAGGTGGTCAACCCACAGGCAGTCCCACTGCCGGCCGTGGGGACTGGGGAAAGAACTCCTCCTCTCAGGGATAAGCAGCTTTCCTTTTTTAGGCCTCGGAGGCCTTTTTGCCTTAGTTTAGCCAAAAATGCTGGAAATGGCCCGTCTTTCTGCCTGCTCCCAGGAGACCGTCGCCTTCCCTACTCGTCCTGACATTGCACGGCTACGAGGCCAGGTCTGAGACCAGGCGTTTAGCCCAAGGGATCTGCTGGGCAACTAAATATGTTGTCAAAGGCATGAGGCGTTCAAGATACTGGCAGGTAGAGAAACGTGGGCTGCAGTTTGTGGTCTACAGAACAGATAATGGAAACCCAGCGTGTCAGAGTACCATGGAGAAGAAAAGCATTGCCATGTCAAGCCTTACTCTGATGCTGCAGGGAACGTGTTTGTATAAGGGACCAGAGGAGGTGAAAGGAAATACAGGCTTGTTTTTCACTTTTAAAATGTTATAAATTCCAACTAACACACATACATTTTTAATACTTGCTTTTAAAATGTTAATAATTTCCACTAACATGCATACATTTTTAATTCACGCGAACCTCTAACACTGCAGTAGATGTTTCAGTAAAATCAAAAACAAGGCCTGAAGAATATGCATTGCACTCAGTGTCTAATAAACTGTAGTCTACAAAGAAACTTCTGGATTGCCATACTATTTTTCTTCTGCAAGCATCCTGCCACAATTTCTCTCAGTTGGTCAAGACGTATGTGCAGAACCTGCCATCTGCCAAACTCTGAAAGCACTTTCCTCACTGGTATGAAATAACTGTGTTTCTCACTCAGGAATCTACACTGTTCTCTTAAGAAAAAGGGGTAGATTAGGTAATGACAAATGCATACAATAAAACTTATACTTCTGAAAATAACCTAACTGTTGTGAGATTAAGTCCTTAAGATGGAACCATGTGTAGGTTTATCCATTTATAGGATACATCTGACAAGCATCACAATTATGATTTCTTTTCCGTTCCTGAATACAAATTTCTAGAGAGGTTATGCTTTCTCTTTTAAAATCCTACATTTTCAAAGATCTCTCTCATAATGCAAGGCACTTCAAGCCTTTCACTTTTTAAATTGGATATAGTGTTGCTCAGTGACACGATTTTAGATGGTGTTGGAGACTATTTTCCTAAAATTACACTAGTCACTATCCTTTAGGGTATTTTAGCATTAAATGGAGGAACACCTTTCTACTTGGCTGCAGCTCCCTTGCCTCTCTCCTGGCAAGGAGAGAGGCAAAGGGCCTCCTCCAGCGAAGAAAGCCCCGGGTTAACTGCAGTGCTCAGCATTACTGTCTGCCTGCCCTTGTTATTACTTCACCGAGGTTTATGTTGCCTCACAGGCATTAAAAGCGGGAAATTGGTCACAATGATGTGGTATAGGAGAAACTAACCTGTGGGCAGAGAGCCATCGCAAGGCCCCTGCACCTCTTTATGTCTTTCCCTAAAAACAACTTATTCCAAACAGTGATGGGAAAATGCGGGATCAGCTGAGCTGTAGGATACAGGAATGTATGTACCACACTAATGGGCACAACAGCAGGTGAAGGCTACAACGCCCCTACTCTTGCTGGTAAATCGATGCTTGTGTTGAGCTTTCTTTTACGTTAGACAAGTCCCCAGTTCTGCCTATGTGTTGGGGAATATCTGTTATATTTCTGGAAGTAAGGCCTCCCCAGGGCTGTTCATAAACTCCCCAGAAAAAAAAGAACCCTCATAAAAATGTTATGCTGTGGTAGAGTAAGTATCGCAGTACTGTAAGTGTCCAGACAACTGCTGTGGTGTATTTTTATACGAGAGGATAACACAGAGGTAGAAGAGCGGTGTGATTCTGCTGAGTTTGAACTACAGTTTCTGTTCCCTTCTGCTCATTCACATAAACACAGAAAGCTGTCTCTAAATAATACTACCACCACAAACATACTTACAATAACGTTTGAGAAAGCAACCCCAACCATCCATAAAAACAATCTTGGTTGTTTTGCTAATATGTTGCCTGGAGACAAAACCACCCATACTGTAAGAAGAACGAACAGCAACAGAGGTGACACAAGAGGTAGGAGTCCTTCATACAAGGAATCATTCTTCAGTGTTTTCTTTAAATGTGCTCTGTAAATAAATACAATCATTTTATGGAGTAAGAACATTTATCCGTTCTATTTCCGCACGGTAACTTCAAACTCTAGCCTAAACTCAGCCCAAGAATTCATCTTGCAACAGAACTACCTGTGCAAATGTGCTAGATACCCAGACATTTTATGAGAAATTGTAGGATACCCAAGTAACATTTATTTCTGGGATAAAATTATATCGTTTTATTCGCATAGCTTCTGGTCAGCTTCACCAGCTCATCGTTACACATGAAGTGAGCTGCAGTAGCTCTGTTGTTGTAGCAGTCACCCAAATGCACAGCATGCAGGCTTGTGGTGAATTCAAAATATATATTTTTTAGAGGACGAAACTTCTGACATGAGGCATGAAATTACTTCAACCAATACGCCCCACGTTTTTGGTGGCAACACAGTCAAGCACATGGCTGGCAGGCGTTGCTGTTGTTTAGGTCTAGAGGTGATGCTGCTAGACAATCCTGCACCATTGCCAAAGTACAGCCTAAAGGGGAGGCTTTTTTTGCTAATTAGAGTACAGGAAAATTAATGATGCATTGTGTTTTCTCGGATATTTTAAGCTGTCTTTTAAAGGTAGTACTATTAAAGGTAGTAAATGATTCTATTTTCTGTCAGCTAGGAAAAAGGTAACTGTAAGATCAAGAGCTTTTGCGTCTATCTTGCATCTTTCTCACTCAGGCAAAACTCATTAAGAGGTTATAAAATGAGTAGGAGGTTTAATTTATTGAAGTTCACTATCATTAAACCATTTCTTCATACCATAGTTCAGAAGAGCAATTCTGTGTTTGAAGTGTACTGGGAAATGTCCTGTTTAAAATCTCTGAACATTTGTATTTAGAGAAACAGCAAGACAAAAATCCAGTAAATATCTTTCTCATTCCAAAAAAGAACATTCTTCTGACAAAATAACACCTGAGAACAGGTGGCAGGATGAAGAAAGAGAGGAGATGATTGGAAAACTCAAATTCCTCATCACCAAATAGCTTGTGTGTGCATCCTTCAAGCAACCCTGGCTGGATGTTTAGAATTACTGTGCTCTTCTGTTCAGAGGAGTGATAAACGCACCGGAAGGCTTGAGAGACACTATGTCAAACGATGACTTGAAAACGAAAACACTAAACAAAAGTCCTGACGTGAGAGGAAAGAAAGCAAAAATTAAATGTTCATGGGGGCAAATGCTGCTTCTGCCAGGGACTGACATGCCCGAGGTGCTGTCCTCCTTCTCCCAGTCTTCCCCGAACAGGAGTCCCTTGCTCCACTGGTCCCCAGTCCCCTCCTGCTGCTGCTCCCATCACCCTGCCCCAAAGCCCAGCCTTTCTGCGGGTCCTCAGCCTTTCCTGCCCCACATCTCCTGACTCTCCACTCTTCCTGCCCCAAACTCAGGGTTATTCATGCTTTTATTAACTGCACTGAGTAGTACGACAAGAAAAGGGCTGTGTAGGAGCGATGCGTTATTGTCTTACAGTCTCTCCAAAATTTAAATGTTAATATTAATTTCCCCTAATTCCTGAAGACAGGCAGTGACAGTCCCTCCTCCAGGACACTTAGGATCTGAGAGACCTGATGTGACAGATGAGTGAAATGAGCTAGCAAATACTAGAGGAAGGCAGGCAGCATTAATAAAAATAGGCCATCAGAGTATAAACTAACCGTGTATAAAATGCCTAGGTGCAGCAAGCCAACTCCTAGATGTAATCACAGCTTGCCACCTGCCTAGCCTGTACCTGATGGCAATTATCTGCAGACTTCGTACAGAGAAGAGTTTTACAGAAGGATCTGAAAGACAATAAAGTACTTCATGGAGTGCAGGATGATCAGCTACAGAATTTTACCTAGAGCATGTAGAAGTTACAAATCACATTTGACTGCAAATAAAATGCAGTGTTTATAACTACAGAGCTTTCATCAGTTTACTATGCAGGAACAGCGTGAGACTGCCTGGAGAATGGCAAGTGAAAGGAAGAGGAGAGGAGTCATAAACATGGAAAAGAAACCAGTCAGGTTCTCAAAATTGACCAGAAAAACCTTTTACTACATTATCAGGACAGCAGCTGGCTGAAAGAAGCTAGGCTACTTCAAGCATTACATTTATCTCTCAAGCGAGGAAACTGTTAAATATGCAGAATTAAATGGGAAGGGATAGAACTTATTTAATGTTAGTTAACTTACCTGTGAATGTTGTATAGTGTTTGTGGAAATGAAAGAAATAAACTGAAGCCTGGAAGAGAAAAAGATTCATATGTAATGATATACAGTCCTGCTACACTGATGACCTCAGAGTTTTCTCGTATGATAACAGAGCTAGTGTGCTATTTTGAAAATGACTCAGTATTCCTGTACTCATTACAGGATATGAGCTGAGTTTGGAGTCTTTAGGCAATAATAAAACCTTCCTCATCTTTCCAAAAGTTAGCTGCTAGAAATAGTTGCCGATACAGATTTTCTTGCATAATGAGTGACAAGACCAGAATGATTTTTAAAAATTCTGATGCAGTTAGTAGGTAGGATCAGTTATTTGTCATACAGGTTCCTCTGCTGGACCCAAGAAAGATCACGGCCCCATTTTGCATGAGCTGCTCTCTGTTTATGTAGAAAAAACCCAAGTCTGACACCAAAAGCTTTCCAATGGAATATATAAAGACAATTAACCTCAAACAGGGCTGCCCACATTACTGGGGAAATAACAGGTTTATAGTTCAATATACTAAGGTTCAACTAATGATCTGCTTTGCTGATACAATGGCTGAAAGGAATTAACTTTCATGATACGGCCATCATTGGAACGAGTGAGGGGGTTTACTTTTTTTTTTTAAATACAGCTGTGACCTTTCTGGAGCTCAGCTTTAACCCGCAAAGGACAAGGAATTCACCTTTGCTAACGCTGTGTCTACTTGCATCGCTGCCGGTATTACCAACACAGCTGCTAACAGCCCTGGAGCTGCCTGAAGACCCAGTTGTACCCCGTCTGACACCCACATCCCAAATACGTTGGTCCACCCAAGGGTCAAAGAAGACCTCCCAGCAAGAAGTGGAAGTTCAAGGTTTAAACAAAAAAGCAACAGTATTAGTCAGCCTAACTGGTGAAAATATATATAATCCTTTTTTAATCTGTGACACCCATTTTCTACGTGTTTCCCTGCAGAGCTTTTTGGGTTTGGTTAGGTTTTTTTCCCCACTTTCTGTGTATCAAGGGATTTTCCCTGGTCTGTTTGCTGCTCGGAGATTGCTCTGGGTAGCACATTTCTGCCCGGCTTTTATAAGGCATGAGGATTGGTTTTGATGCACTAAATTAATACATAATTCCTATTTTGTTATGGGCAAGAAAAGCACTCTGATGTTGTGAGCCTTCTGTTTTTACCTTAAAAAAAAATCTCATTTAAGAAACACAGTGAACTGTTCGTACAGAAAAGTGGCAAACTTTAATCTCATTATTAGAGATAAGGAAAAATAAGAATGAACAGAGGAAAGAACTGATTTCAGATGACTTTGTACTGGGGTTAATGTGGCATAGCAGGCTCTCAAGAAATGTCAGTGTTTACCATCCCGTCCTCGTCAAAGACGTACCCAAGTGTTTAGCATGCTCTGGCCAGAGTGGCAACTCAAGAGAAGGAAAACTAAAAGAAGCAGGAATAGTAGGGATCAGGAGTGTTGGAAAACAGAAGAAGTAAAAAGGGATGCAATAGATAATATATTTCTCCAGTCTTTCTGGTTATCTTTTAAAGAGGAGAAAACAAATAACTGGAAAAAAATATATTATCCAGCCTGTAAATAATTTCAGGTATTGCATTTTTACGTGTTTACTTCTTGGTTTTGCTTTTTAACACAAGTAAAATGAAGAGCTCTGCTTCTTTACCATGGCAGGAACTCTGTATCAAACAGCTGAAGGATGTGCAGTTGAAGTAATATCCCAAGTATTCTCTAAATATATTTCTAAAATTCGCAAGCTTAGTGCCTTCAAAATGATCTGTGTTTAATGTGCGCTCCGGTTAGCTATGTTTTCTATTAGGCAGGGAGGGCTAGTTCAATAAAATCTTGAATTACGTACAGCAGTTCCAACATCTGTATCACATTAGAGCAGACATGAGACAAAACATTGACTCTTGAGGTTAAATCTAAATTTCCTGCTGCAATCCTGAAATTTGATTTGTTAGGAGAAAAGCAACCGAGAGGAACAGAAATAGAGACTAGAACTAGAAATAGAATTCAAAGAGCAATGGTTGCCAACAATTTGTTATTTTTATGAAGTGCCATTTTAGTTAGAAATAACACACTGACCACAAACAATCCCCCAGCTAGCTAAAAGCCACTTTCCGAATGGGGCAGTTACACCAGTTACTCCTCTGTAGTTTTATACGGCTTCGCTTTTAGCAGAGCGAGAGCTGAGGATGCGGTAGGGAAAGCAAAGGGTGTTCCCCTGTTTCTTATGGGATTTTCAAAATTCCATCATTTCCTACAACGTGTTGCTTTCCCATCTTTTTTTAGCTAAGGAGGCCTGGCTTGGGGGCTGCTTTTGGTACTCATTAAGTCTGCTTTTTAATTGGCATTAAGGATCCCTTTGTGCCCAGGAGCTAAACTGCTGCTTCCGCATTGCTGCCATTCCCTGCTGGTCAGGGGAACAAAAGGTGCAGCCTGGAAAGCAAACCCACTGCTGTCTCTCTGGCGCTCAGCCACCCCGGCACTGGTCAAGTGATGATGATGGAGGTGTTTTTTTTTTTTTTAATGTCCTAAAAGCACATATTTTATTTTAAAATCGTTAAAAAATCAAGTTTAGTGCATTAGATGCTTTTAACACATTACAGAAAATATAACTCCCCAAGTGGTATTAGAAGTATTACTGTTCTTTCAGTATTTTTTAATTTCTCCTTTAATATTTTCCCCCGTTTTCCAGCTGATTTAAATGCTGAGACCCAACTGTAAGAACACAGGCCTGTATTAAAGGCAGAAATACTAAAGCACAGATGGGTGGCACAGATACACACAGGGAATTCTTGTGTTACGCTAAGCTGAAGGTATCAAGCCCAAATCCTCGGATTTAGGTACAATCCTATGGTCAGGCCTCTGCCTTGCACTATCTTGACTCCCTCTTCAGAGAAATAAGCATTTGCAAAGCTCTTTATCAGGAATTATTCTGTCCATATTAAAAAAAAAAACCCCAAACCCAAAACCAAAAAACAATGCATTCAGGAATTCAGGATTAGAGACGTCATAAATAAAGGCATTATCTTGTTTTCCAAATATACATATACGTAAACACAGATACATACACACATACACAGACATGCACATATATATATACACACACACATGTGTAAAAGAGATCAGAAAGATAATTCCCATCGATTTTAGTGACAACCTTAGATTTCATTTGGTGCTTTCAAATTCAATTCCGAAACAGTGAGATGTTGTGTGATATCGCTGAGTGAATTTAAAAAAAAAAAAAAGTGATGGATACTATGGTACATTTGTCCCCTATGTTAGTCTAAACTAACAGTAATGTATTTAAGTTTAGTTATGTGAGGGCATCTTAAACCCTCATGTAACTAAACTTACAGACTACTGAAGACCCGCAGACAGTCAGGTTGCTTCCATGACACACTGCAGTTACGTAGTGTGGCTGCCATACCTGAGTTAATTTAGGCATTTCCGCAAAATACAGACTTGCTTGTTGTAGAGGAAGAGAGGGTACGGCCAGAAACGAACTGCTGACACTACCGTCAGTTCTAGAAAACGCTATTTCAGTAACCAACAGAAGAGCCCCACACTGGCACTCAGACAAAGGTAGAAAGCCCACCGCAGGTAGCCAGGTTCCTGAATACACCAAACTTCACAGACTGTGAACACCACTAAATAAAGAAGCGACTCCAAGTAGGTAGCCAAGACACCTGAACCACTATTTTTAAACAAATTATACTGCTTCAAAGGAAGGACAATGTTTATCTTAGCTCTTTATCTTCTCCGCACCTTTGCTGTTGTAAATCGTGTTCATTGGTAAGTTCCTGACAAGTGAACCATCCTTAAACTGTCCTAAGAAAAGTGTTGAAACATTATTTGTTAAGAATTGGCTCTTCCTGATAGTTAAAAGTTCAAAATTGAGACAGTACAATACAGGGATGTAATTTTAGGTGAACACTGCAATGGAAACAGCAGGAAAGTACCCTTCCATCCGTGCTGTGCTCCCCCAAAAAAAGATTCCCTAGAGCATTCCTCCCATTTGGGAGGCAGTAAAGAGGTCTGTGCAGACCTTCTCCTGAGCGTATTGCAGAAGTGGAGCTCAGTGAAAATCAACTCTTTAACAGTAGGCAGTTGTAGTTGCATTTCAGCCTACAAATGAAATACTATCACCCTCCTCTCCTGTTCTTCCCGCCCATCCACATGGCCGCCTAGAGTATACTGCTTGGCCTTTCTATCTCTAGGTTAGTAATTCATCATGGTCAATACTTGCTTTAAAGAAATGGGATGTTGTTATTTACCTTTCTTAGCCACCAGACAAAAAATTAATTAAGACTAAAAATATTTAGGCCTCAGTATTAGCTTGGAAAAATCTTTAAATACTTTTTCCATGGTTTTTCCAAATTTCTTCCACATTTAGAGCAGCTAGATACATGAAAATATCTTAACACACTGAATGTTTAGCCCACTGATCGGAGCCCGGAAGCAAGCTTCATCAAAAGGTGAACATTTAGGAGCACTTGTAACTGGAACAGCAGCTTTTTATGGAACTGTGATTTTCTCAGGCATGTCTTGAGAAGACAGCTCTTTTAATTGGTTGTGCAAACAGATAATTGCATACTGAGCTGCCCACTAACTATAAAATTACATTTTATTATTATATAAAATGGCAAACTTAGAACCACTTAGTAATTGGGAAAAAAAAAAAGCTTAGAAAATGAGTATATAATTTTCAGACTTAATTGAGCCTGTAAAGTCTGAATACATTAAGCAATTTAAGGACAGATGGAAAATACACCCAAACAGATCTACACAGTATGAAATTATTTTACGGGGATTGAGAGCACGGTGTAAGCATGAGCACACTTTTCATGCACAAAGTTGATGTATGTTTTGGATGTTTAGCATCTAAGGTACTTCTTGAGTATAAAGATTGTAAAAGGATGCATTTACCGTGCTTGTTGATTTTATAGCTTATTTTCAGCATCTAAGGAAGTACACACTGCATTTATCTCTCTTGAACTGAGCTGCAAGCTAACAGTTAGCATTTGGAGGGATTTAGTACAGACTGAGAAATTAGTTTATGGATGTAGATGCTTCTTTGATGTAGTCCTGTTCACACAGCATGTACACATCGTTGTCTCTTTCTGGGCACAGCAAGAATCGAGCACCAGGGGAATGGTGCCTTTATTTGAAAAGATCAGGCTGGCTTCCAGAAGGACTCCGCCAGGTGAGCTCCCTTGTTTGACTTTCTTCTGGGGCTCCCACCGCCCGTGAAATGACTCCTCACAGCTAACACCACCGAACCCATTCCCACTTGTAATTAGCATCCCGTGACACCGCTCTGCCTCTGGCCTCCAGCGCTCTGGTTTTCTGGGTTATTGTTCTGACTGGTTCAGATGAGTTACTCCAAACATGAACTCAACTGCTTTTTATATACATCTTGAGTGACAGGTGAGTATTTCACACCCTTTACTTCAACAAAGTCTCGTACAATCTGTCACAGCAATGCTTTAATAAATGTTAAACAGGTGACAGACACGTAGAAGCCAACTCATGTTAACCACGCTTCTCAAACGAGGCTAGTCAAAGCCTGTCGGAGTGGTAACATTTTGAAAACATATCACTTAACGTTTAATCGTTCAACTATCCATCAGTAAGGCAGACCCATCAGCCACTTTGCAATGGGAACTATAGGAAATCACTACAGTATGACCTATTCATATGAGGCAGCAACAATTTATAATTTGACCGTGGCTTCCTAAACATTTTCTGACACTGAAAAAAGGGCAGGTTGCTGTGTGATTACCCACTGCAAGGGCTTCTGTGTCCTCCTTTCATACATAGGATATAGGACACAGTGTAAGGACAAGGCGCTGTTTTAGATGGCTAACTGCTTTCCCACTATGACAGAATTCAAATACTTGGCATGTTTCAATTGTGCTCATCATTAGTTTTTTGCTGCTATTATGTTTTCATTTATGTATTTACTCCTCGTTTTATATACTTAAGTAGCTCAGAGAAGGAGTGAACCTCAAGGAACACACACTGCAAAAGTCAGCACAGAACCCAATCCAATACACACGACAGGAAAAAATTCTGAATGCTTTGGCCCCATCTCTAAAAGAAAGTTCAAGTTTCAGATCTCTGACAGATGTTAGTACTCCTTTCACATTTCATGTTCAAACCTGTACTTTGAAAATTTGTCTCAGCTTTGCCACAGGCTTTAGTAGCCAGATCTGGGCACTGTTGACCAGATAGAGTGGACTCAGATGTGCCACCGCATCTGGATTACAGAGCTGTCTGCCCCATGTGCCAGACACTGATGAAGTACAACATATCCATGCTTTAGTGGTCCTTTAACCACAAAGCCTGTTCTTGTGATTGCAATTAATAGTGAAGAGGAGCAGGAATCTTTCTGTGCATCCAGGAGTCATTTTTCCAACCTGGCTTCCTAAGGAATGAAGCTGACGTGATAACACTTTGCTTGTTTGTGTGCATCCCACCATAACTTCTGAGCCCTCTGGTCAATTCTGAATAAACTTAACAGACTGAAAGAAATTTGCAGTAAGTAAGTTGCATGGACATGAACAGTCAGGTAGAGGAAAACAGATATATAAATGTCTCCAGTGAGGAGAGGATTGCAGCTTGAACTCAAATTTTGTTAGACAATATAAAATCTATCTCATAGAGAGCAAGTATGAACGTCTCAAGAATGGGAAATACTTCATTCGGAACATGCACCTATTACAGGTCATTTAATTGCAATGTGAGACAGAAACCATCATCAATTAGTAATGCTGCTCCCTGAACTACTGATGTTTACCTGTCAGTGAAAATCTTCTTATCAAGTCTATAGCATCATTTGTGGTACTAGACTTCATGTGGGGAACTGACTGTTTTAAATTGCTTATTGTAAATATTTTATATTGCTCTCAACCTGATAGCACAGTGACAGGGAATGCTAGGCATTCGGGATACCCCGGAGGGGCAAAAATAAATGATAGCTCTCACCCCAGTGCTGCCCTTTGAAGGGACCCTAGTTAGCCAGATAATGCTATGGGACAATTATGGTTAAATCCCGAGGGAGCTTTCGGAGTGTCATCCACAGGAGCCTTGCTGAGAGCAGAAGTAATTAGTTCCAGCTGAGCACACAGGCACATAACTTTAGAAAGGTCTGGCTCCTTTCACGCTAGGAGAGAAAAGGCATTTCTGTCTAGCAGCCAGGACAACACACTCTGGGAACAGGAGAATGGCCTTCTTTGTTTGTTTGGTGTCCAGCTAGGTGTGTGTTTGGGAGCTGCAGGATGGAATTGCATTCACTGCCTGTGAGAATTATGGGTTTCTGTTCACTGGGTAGCTGAAAAATTCTCATAAAATAGTATGCAGAAGTGTCCCTGCTTCACAGGGGAGTCCTCCGAGGTCACTGTTCAGCAGTCCGAGACTTGGCCTTCCTACAGGTCTTCACAGTGTGCTAGACAGTTCCCAGGGACATACGTAAAGCTCTCTCTTGGGAGGCTTTCCTAAAACATCTAATCTAAACACCGGTATTGCTGCACTTTTATGTATATCTTTGTGTGTTCTGGCACCTGATAAAAATTCCATTATTTTCAGCGAGTGAGTGTCACCTGGCGATACCACAGCTTCCTCTGAGGAAGTGCTTTTGCAGAGTTCATCCTTAGGTTATATGTGGGCTATTCTTCCCCCCCCCCAAAAAAAAAAACTCCAGGAAAGACATCTGAAAAACTCCACTCTTGTGCATGTCGTTTGGATTTCTTCCCACTACAGAAGGTACTAGCTAAAGCCCAGCTGTTCTCGGAGAAGTGATGGCTCAGCAGCTGAACTCCTGTTGTGTGGAGAACAGTAAAAGCACGAAACAAATGCCAAGTATTGATGGAGCAGCTACAGGTTCATTGTTAGAAGGACCACTAGTGACTACTAAATGCCATCAGATGGTTAAGGACAGCCAGTTACGGTTTAATGGCGCCTCTCGGGGTCCTGGGAAACTAACTCGTAAAAAGCATCAGAGGCCCACTATGTCGCTTTGTTTTTTAACTAGCCACAAAGGCATTTAACTGAGCATGCCAGAGAGTGGGCTTTCTGATACAAATGGATCTGGCTGAGCAAGACACACTTGCTGCAGCCTCTCTAAGGGAGAGAATAATTTAATCTTCCTGGCTGCTCAGCCCTTGGTGTAGATTAAGACCGATACTTTTTCTGCAGTCACAGTGGGGTCCTGCAATTTACTGCAAGCTTCTAAAAACTTTATATATCTACATTCACTGCACACGGGTTATCCAATGATAACCACCTTAATCACTAGTGCTGCGCTGAGGTTCAAACCTGTGGTGAAATGGCAGTGCTTTCTGGATCAGCGTGATCCTCAGTGGAAGGATTCCACTTTTTTAATATTTAAATTTAGTGTCTGTTCTTAAGAGATTTACTAAGCACTGTGACAATTTTGTAATATAGAGTCAACCAAGATCATTTCTTGCATACTTTAAACCCATATTTAACTATAATTAAGCTGCAAAAGTTGCCTTGTTAATAGCATTGTGGATAGTGTGTGAGAGACACTGTTTTTAAAGAGATCTTTTGGCTCTTACTTATGCCCATTCTGCTTGGGACAATGGTGGAAGAAATACTCAATTCTCTGCTCACGGATCCACTCATGCAAGCGTACCACATGAGACAGAAGTAGTACTTCTTTCTAACGCTAACGGAACAGTCCGTCAAACCTTGCTTTGCAGCTCTTTTTGGTAGAGTATGAAAAAGGCTGCTGGCTTCTGCAGATTTGATGACATTGACATGCTTCCCTACCACAAACCTTTCTAATATGTTGAACAGTTTGAACTAAACCTTCATCCATGGCTTCCCAAGCGCAAGGGAAGCCATCAGCATACTCACTGAGCGGGCTGCCACGTGCCTTAGTGACAGGAACAAAAGCAGCGATGTGCGTAGCACAGACCGAGCGTGTTCAATGGACTAGCCCATGCTAGCACCTAACGCCAGCGCAGGCCTCACCTGCCGCTTCTGGGAGAGCCAGCATCCATCTCTCCTGGACTTGGGGCGCTCCTTCGAGAGCACAAATCACTCCCTATCCCTCAGTGCCCTGCCAGCCACCAGAGGGCATTTTATAGCTACGTCTCTGTTAAGCTGAATAATTCGTTGACTACTGTAAAGGCAACCACTATTTTTTCCTCTTCCTTTCTTTCTTTTCCTCAGAGTGCCTAAAACAGGCCTGACAAAAAAAAAGGACTGTACAATCTTGGTCACAAACGGTCAGTTTTATGCTCTGGGTAAAGCACAAAGGACTCTCAAAACCTTGTCCTTGCACCCGCTGCTCATTAGAAAGCACAGCCTGAACGCAGGGTCCTTTCCAATCTGGGAATTCTGGGAAGCACTGCTGAGGCTGGAGGCAGTACCTGCTGAAGACCTCTCCATGGGAAAGGGTGGTGAGGGCACATGTCAATGCAGTCGACTCAAAAGTGCCCCCCAAAGTGGTCAGATGATAGCTCCTAGTTAGAGTCAGTGTTGGGTGAGCATCTATACCCAAGCTCTCCATTTGGCTCAAGGACTGAAGACGTTTCTTGGGATGTAAGTCTAGACTGTCTGTGTTAAACACTTTTTTGGTGCCCTCTTCTCATCACTTGTATGCTTATATAAAAATCCCTAAAATTTATGTGCTAATTTCTTCACCTTCCAAGCAACACATCAAAGCCATTTCGCATACACACATTTTTAGCTAAGATTACCATGTTTTTAACTCATTAAAATGTAACTGCTCTTGTCCTCAGTCTAGCTATAGCAGTTGAAAAATGTTCTATGCTTATTTCAAACTACACTGACGGTATCAAATAATGAGCAAATAGGCTATTGCTGTATGAAAAATGCATCACTTCTGTTCTTGAAGTAGCTCTAAAGAAGAGCTTAGAAACCACCTGGCTCTTTTTCAGATTTATAGTTGTGCCTCCTAAGATTATTTAAATAATGCCTTTATTCCTTCTATCCATAATGTTTTGGAGCATAGTGTGCTGCTGGCCAAAACGTTAAACTTCTAATATATGTAAATGTGAGCGACACTTTACCTGAGTGACAGGAGGAGTTCCTGAGACTTTGAGAGCCAGCCAGCCAGCCAGCACACTGCACTGCACTGCACGTGCAGATAAGGAACATTTTCTGTATTATTTGTGCGCAACAGATAGTAATTCAGTGAGGAAAATTGTTTCCAAAATTATCTACTTTTTTAAGGTTTTCCAGTATTAGTCCTTTTAATCAGCTCTATTCATGTGTTTTTCGGACTAGCCAACACTTACAAAAGGGAAAAAAAAAAAAAAGAAGGAAATATAAGACGTATCTAATAAAAATAATTAAAAAGCAGTAGCTTTGCATGGATCTGGACACTTACTTACCTATAAGCAAGATTACTAATGCGTCTGTAATGTAATAACCAAACAGGAAAGGCTTCTGCCAGACTTCCACCCCAACAGCACTGGTGAGCAGATATGCTGCTATTAATACCTATAGAAAAAGGATAACGTATTTTCAATCCTTTACTTCTAAAGGCACAGAATTTCGCTTATCGTCTTAATACAAATGCAAGAGTAAAAAAAAAAATCTGTTATTTTCCTCCTGTCTCCGCTTTACAGGACCTTATGCTGCCAAGGTTACTTTTGGAGTTAACTCCAAAACAGTTACTTCTAAGCAGTGAATCAGCTTCCAGGGTCACCAACAAATTATTTAAAACGTATGAAATACAGTAAGCAAGCAACTTCCCTGCTAATGCGTGCATCTGTTTGCATGTGGTAAGTACTACTGACTTACCTTTTTGAAGCACCTAATTTCTAAATCCCTTCTTAATGCCAGGTTTCCCCACTGCACATGCACTTTCTTTTATTTGCATACAGACTTCAGAATTAAGTGTGGTTATTTTTGCAGCTCAACCCCCTGAACTCATCATATCAGAATAACTGAGAGGGGAAAAAAATCTAAGCTCACCTGAAATAATAAAAAAATTCAATTGAATGTGAAGAAATAAAAAGAAGGGGAGGGAGCTGAAGTCTTCCCTGATTTTTAATTTGTTTGACAGATAACATCATTACAGGACACAAAAAGAAACACGTAGTCAAACGCCATTAAGAATGAAAGGACTGATACACGAGTCGCTTGCTGAAGTGCCACCAGTTTCAGTAGAGATGTAAATGTAGTTCCAACTCTCTCTTTAGAATTAATTTTGTGACCCAGCTGAGGTCAGAAATCTTAATGCAGTCAAAATCCTATAGCTCCTATAGCAATACCTTTCAAACCCATTGTATTACCTGTAACAGCACCGCCTACAACTTATGGTGCAAATGGATGAAGTTTTAGGTGTGTAACACGCAAATGCAGTACTGAACGTGATGCAGTGGTTCCCAAGCCCTGGTGCCCTCGATCCCACCTCCTCAAGGGACCCCGCTCTCCCTTGAAACCCGTTTCCTGGCTTAGCCCAGGCCACCCACCCCCTGCAGCCCCTTCTGCTGCCGGCACCCAGCTAGCGGGACCGCTGACCCTCTCTCTAGGCTATTTCGTTCTCAGCTGTTTAGTTTTGCTATAGGACTCATAAAGGGCTGTATGTTTCAGGCTACATGTCTCAACCTCCTGAACTATTCTAGACTTGGATTAAGAAGGAATTGCGAACATTTACTTTAGCTCTAAATTAAAACAACTCTGTTAATTATAATGCCATTTAGAAGACTGCGTATTCATCTATTTGTTTTCAGGTAACATTCAGTAACCCTTATATTTTCCATTCAATTCAGCTTCTCACTCTGGGATGACAAATATTTTCCAGCTTTACCTGTATGACAGATTTTACTTCTTTTTGTTTAGTTTTTTTAAATATAAATTTTTTACTATGTTATGTTTTTTCTTCATTTTTAACTTCAGTAAACACATTTCCAGTTTTCTATTAAATTAATTGCTTTAGTTTAAAGGTACAGTGAAAATCTCTTGTTTAGATAACAGGCTGTTTAAGATCACAGATTAGTAGCAGAACACTGATGTCACTTAAACTCCCTATTACACGTAGATATCACTATATTTGACTTCACTTACTTGTCTGTATCTAAATGCAAGATTCTTGCCCTATCAGTATGCAGCCCTTTAAGAGTTTTGCTTGAATGTGGCATTGCAGAATTGGATGTTTGAATTGCCTCTGCAAGAACAAGCAGCACAACAGATCTGCAACGGAGAAGAGCAGGCACTGGTATGAGAGTTACATCTTGGGCCATTGAAGACAGTGAGTCAAATTTTGGTCTAAATGAAGGACGCGTATAATGGGTTTTGCAACCGACTACAACAGAGCTAACATTTGGCTTTCTGAAGAAGTTGCGTTATGTTATCCGCAAGACATGATGGATGGACTCCTGGCCCCATCAAAGTTGATGGCAAAACTCCAGCTGGCTTTGATGGAGCCTGAATTTACCCTCACACGTTGAATTCTGAACAGACTTTTTTGGCAAGTGATAAAAGAGGAACTTCAGTATTATCCGTTATTACAGTCAGTACTTTTGGCAGTGCAGTCATGAGCATCGCTGTCAGATGTCAGCACACCTCCAGGAACAGGAGCGTCAATGCAACGGGCTCTCTCAGGGGAATCCCCTGCCCTGGGATTTGGTGATGCAGCACTCGCAGGTTGAGTTTGCCTCTTATTAACAAACAGATGTAGTGTATGAAAAAACACTCTTTGGCTTCAAATTTTTGGTGTGCTGTTTTTTAAGGACTTGTAACTTTGACTTCACTGAGGCAGTCTCAAAGACCTCCTTTAGAAAGCTGGAAGGATGAGAAAACGGCTGCGTCCCTTGATCTAAGCTATATTAGCAGAAACTGAAGATTGTCAAAATTATTAGACAAAAGCTAAGTACATTAATCAGCTGTATAAGCTGTTTTTAAATGCACTGCTGGTAAAAAAAAAAAATTAAAATGTAAAGCGGTGTTCCTAAGTGAATAATTCTACTTAAGAAAAGATGGCCAGGTTTTTTACTCATCTCTCTGGCATCAGTCGGCTTTATTACTTTTCAGATATAAATGTAGTCTTTAGCAAGTAAAAATAATTGCAACCTTTTGTAAAATGAGAAGTCCAAATTAAATAACACAAGTAAGGGCAATATAGCAAGTTAGTGTCAGACTCATCCAATCTTGGATTCCAACTCACTGCAGCATCTGACCAGGAAAATTTTTGGCTTGCCAAGGCCTTATCTATGAGGAGGAGGAGTACTTATGCAGACAAAGATCTGGAAATATATGGTGTTAATTTGTAGGCCCTTTGATATGGCTGAACAGCAGGACAGCTGGCTTCTGAGCAGTGGCTCCCTATCTTGTCACAATTTTATAAATCACAGCAACAGTCACCTTCGTCCCTCTGTAAAATCAGAATATTACTTCTTTAATGTGGCATTGAGAAAATTCTATGTAACCATGAGGCAGTGTAACTCCTCAAAACCTCCTAGCTTCTAGCATTTTAACTGTTCTCTAAAGTATTTGATTTTTTAAAATCACCATCTCTTTCATGTCTTTCCACTACTGCAGGTGTAAGTTTTGTGACCAAAATATTCTAGATTGTGTGTGTGTGCACATACATTTTTTTTCTCCCTAATGATTTACCATTTCTGTTTTACACACAGGCACATTGAGTATGCTGTATATGTACTACATGGGAAAAAAAAAATCAATCATTTTCTCATCTTTTTGAAAAAATATACTGGCTATGCTTTTAAATTCTTTATGATTCCACAAAAAAATGACATTATTTTTACTGTAATATTCAATTTCACTAGCATATTCCAATAGCATTAATTGTTCATGTGTTGAAATATTTTCCATTAACACAGTGCTCAAACTGAACATCTGGAGAGCAAAGTCATTTAAAATACAAGGTCACTTTTTTCCTCTGAAAAAAAATGTGACACTTGCCTAAAAAAGGAAGAACTAATGATTTCCTACAAGTGATTTCAATAGGAGGTAGCTTTAGCGTGATGTGTAATTTTTCCATTTTATTTTTTTTCTCAGTATTTTTTCTTTCAATAAATCGTTAAAGGTTGCAAATTTAGCCTATAAAAATAGGTTTTTACATGCCTTAAAAAGGTAATTTTGCATTTAGACATGCAGTATGTGATAGGTAAACAGCTAAAGGCACGTGGAAGATTAATTAACCAAGAAAGGTTTGAGTAGAATCATAATCGAGTGGTTAAGAATGAAGCAATCTGCTGCAGCGAGAGCCTGTGCACCGCAGGTCCTTAGCTGTTTAAATTTCACATGGCTACACCATGGGGTTTCCCTCAGATAACCGAGTACTGAGCTGGGTTTCCAGCTGTGTCAGGAGGCAGCTGGAAGCAGACACCATGGCCTGGCCAGCACTGCTTCCACACCGCTATCGGTTCTTTTACTTCAACAATTCCAGTGCGCTCCTACCTTTGGAACTAAATAATAATCAATATTATTCCTTCACAAGAAAGGCTATGCTTTCCACAGACGCTTCAAATTAGAAAAACTCTGAAAGTGAATATCTTTTTAATTAAATTTAAAAAGATTCTGAATCCTGAAAACGTGACCAAAGAACGACACATTTGCATCTTCATTTTTCTTTTTAATAGAGACTTTTTTTTTGCCCCTCAGAAGAGAGAGAAGTTTTTAAAAGATGTGATGTGCACTTGCATTGCTCGGGATTTCTCTTCCAGTTCCTGAAACACTGGCTGCCACAGTACTTCCCGGGAAAAGGTCATATGAAACATATTTCAGCATGCGTTTTGTAAACCGCTTGTCAAAAGAAATCTTGGTATATGGCATCCAAAAAACCCCTTCTCCTGTTTTGGCTGAAAGGAAGGAGAAAAGTAAGTTCTACAATGTTTCAGTTGCTACCTCCATCGTATAGTTCATTTACTCAGAGTTTCAAGGCAGGCAGAGTGTTCTCCCTGAGAGTCTAGGTGGGACCGTCCAAAGCCATCGGGCAGAACCAGCTGGGAAAGCATCTCAAACCAAAAACCTGGGGCTTATGCTCCAAGCATCCATGCCTTCAGGCATGACTGTATATAGGATTTCTGGTCATCCCCTCCTTACAGGGCTAGGGCAGGGCCAGAGGGAGCTGCCTGTTGCCTTTCACATTTGCTGCTTGTGCTTTTGTGCTTTTTTCCCGCTTGCCCTCTTGGCTGGGGAGAGTGAGGGGAAGGAGAATGGAATCGGCTGGGTCACTCCATCTCTCACGCAGCTCTTATTTTCACTTTTAAACTTTTATTTAAAAATATAAAGGGTACCTCCCTGTTACGCTTAAGGCAGCATCGATGTAAGCACTACATCATATTAAGGAAAAATGAACATTTTGTTCCCCTACTATGAACTCAACTGCAGTAGCTTATGAAAAGCAACAGCAGGACTAGGGGAGTACTTCATTAGGGGAATATTAAAATTTTCAGGAGAAAAATTGATTTTTAAACAATCCAGAGGACGTCTGTGAAAATTAACACATGGCAGGAAGCCTTCCTCAGGAAAGCTTTGTCTTTTTTTTTTCTCCAAGAAACTTAATTTGCAGGCATTAGCTTTCTTTGGTTGGGCTTGTGACAAGACGTATCCAAGAACATAGCAAGGGTTTCTTGTTCAGTCTTCTCTTCAGCCCATGACTTTTGGGGGTTTGTGCTTACTTGAAAGAGCATGAAAATTGTCTAGAAGGTATGGTGTGAAAAGGCTCCCCTCCCTGCATCTTTTTCTGCCCGCAGAGGACTCAGCAGAAGATAGCTCCTTGTGCTGGAGGGAGGATGGGGGAAGAGTTTTCACTGTTGCAGATGCCTCCTCCTTGACTCTGGATCCACAAACGTAACAGCCCTCTGACCACGCATCTCTCAGACACATTACAGCCATTTTTCAAGTTTACACACCACAGCTCCTATAAATGGCTGTCTGCTGTAATCAAAGCTAACTGGAGTGCCAATTACAGCCCAGCTAGTGCAATTAGGTTACCAGTTCTGACGAGTCATCAAGTCGCAGAAAAATGTGATCTGCACAAGTCCCAAAATTTCTCTATTTATAATGGGGTATTTTTTCATGAGGAACAGCAGCTCTTTTTATACCACAGTTAACACAGAGCCAGTGAGCGGGCTGTCTGTGTTTATACAGACACTGTTTATACAGTGGAGCTGACTCAGCAGTAGTGTCCTGGGAGCTACATGCCAGTTCAGCTTTCATTAAGGTCAACAGTTATCTGTTTGCACACTTATACTAATTACTGTATTTCCTGAGCTTTCTGGCGATAACAAAGCCCAAAGTTCCTGGCTACCATAAATTTTAAAAGCAGAAGCAGGGCACTAGACCACCTGAATGTCTGACATGCCAATGCAATAGCATCATGTTGTCGGTGAAATTACTGAAGACAGAGCAGAGAGGCGCATTCGCGCAGCAATTCAGCTAGGAACGCCACAGAGGAAACAGTGAACTAAATGCTGGGAATTAGTCTGAAAGCAGCCTGCGAGTGCTTCCGCCCTCTCTGCCGCTGAATGTGACTGCGGGAATATCTGGCAGAGAAGTGGGGGGGGAAAAACCAGCAAGGGAAACATTACCTTCCATACTCATCATCAGCCATTTGCTAATGTCCTCAGTATCCTCTCCTCCAAGTAGCTGGAGATGAAGAGCTACCTTTAATAGTGCACACATCATACAAAATTGTTGAATGGGTTTACAAAACAAGAGCAAGGCAATGTTTGTAGGGGAATTAAGACCTTTTACTAGACTAATTAGTACAACTAGAAAAAAATACGTTATGTACTTTCTGGTGTGCGTGAAATGTAGTTTGGACAAATGGAAAAAATATTACCTTGATCTACAAATCCTGTCTTATCTTTGTTCATAAGCAATCACAACTACAAAAGCAAATTTTTACAGATGGGAAAACTGACCTACAGACATTTCAAGAGCACAGTCTTCCACCACTGTTGATGATTGCGCTGTATAGCATCAAAAATACCTTTACATTTATATGTTTATCATTTTGACTGTAGGCAAATCATCACAGAAGTTACTAGAAAGAGAGCATGCAGGACAGCAATTCAGCATCAGAGGGGAACAGGAAATAGCACTTGTTAGCACCTTGCATCCAAGTTAATCAAAGCAGTTTACAGACTTTACTGAAATTCAGCCTCACCACAAATCTGTCAGGCAGGGAAATGTTATTACCATTATTTCCCAGATGGGAAAGCAGTGACAGAGGCATAGGTCACTAAAAGGCACTGACAGAGTTAACAGTACTGCTCCGCTAGTACGCTAACAGTACTACTACGCTAGTTGTACCCCACTCCCATATTTAACCACTAATACAGTTTGGATGCTGCAGCAACCCAAAAGAGCTTTCTAAACATTCACGTGTATATCTACAGTAATCATCTGAGCAACAAGTGAAATTGGTTTGAACATAGCTATTCCTCTCCTGCTGGAAGAACTTCACTAAGAAGCCTTACACAGACATGGCTGAAACTTGTAGACCAGCTGGCTGCCTAATGTCTTAGTCCTGAGCCAACTTCTTCTCCCAGACCTATTTTCTAGGGGACAAAACAGATGCACCACAGCTGGACCACCATCTCCGAGTTGTTCTCAAACCACTGGATTCTGATTATGTTTACAGCAATACATCTGCAGCCGTTAATTCAAATACTATATTTCCATTAAAACACATATTTGAATATTTGTAAAACTTCTTTCCAATTATGTATATTTGGCTGTACCTTTCATCTCATGCCTGTGACAGGAAGCTCAGAAGACTGGGACTGGTCTCTTCAGGCTGCAAGAGCCTGGCTGTCTAAGCAATAGATAAGCCAGCCCAGAAATCCCAGCACTGGGCCCTTGGCAGCGCAATGAGCTTGTTACTACTACTGCTGCTACTCATTTGTGCACTGAGGCCACCACTCCCCGTGGTGCCCTGGGCATGTTTCTGAAGAGGTCCACCTCAAGGTAGGGCTGTAAGCCGGTCAAGAACTCAGCTGGGGACTGGCTGTGGGCTGATACGGAATTCATGTTATTGAATGCCATTCCCGGAGAAGAAACCTTTAACGGTATGGCTTTGACTTTTTTTCAAGGGTAAAACTCACTTGACACTGACAACAGTTAATGCTCGCTGTATAGGTACAATGCTATTTCCATTACCACATTCGATGTCAGAGGTGGTAGAATTGGGAAGGTCTAGTATTGTATAACTGTATAATTACTGTTAATAAATACTACTTGGACTAGTTCACATTGTGCCTCAGAACCTAGTGTTGGTGGGAAAATTGCTTATGGCTTCAGATGGCATAATAATTTTTGTTAATACTACAAATCAAATGCAGTTAAATTACGTTCTCATGGGCACTATCTGACTGCTAGGCTTGCTGCAAGCCTTTTTTTTCCTGCAAGGCAATGAATCTCTGATACTGACAATTTGCTCGAGAGCGTCCCTTCTTTGCAAATGCAGGAAATATTTCTGAATTACTTTTAAAGTCATGCTATTTCACATTCAAAATCTTGGCCAAATACATTTGGCCTTGAGCTCTATTTTTCTATTTCTGTAATATTATGGAAACACTAACATAGTTAAAAAAATAAAACCAAAACACGAATGATAAATACTTACCACTTGGCTTATATCGTATCCCCAAGGAAGAAAAAGAACTCCTGTGTTATATTTCTCCCAGTGTGAACACATAAAGTTAAACAAGACAATGCTTAAATATATATACATTGTATATACAGAAACTCCAGTCTTCCCATTGTCACGGGAACAGACAGAAAAAAAAGAAAGCACAAAAATGGAGGTAGCCCAGCTATCCAGCCCATGGTCAAATAATTCTCCCAGAGGACTACTGGACTGAGTCCTTCGAGCGTGTTTCCCATCTATGGAGTCTAGAAGGATTGGGAAAGGAAAAGAAATAAAGAATTAGAGCACAACGAAAGGAGTCACTTTCTTCATATACACTTCACTACCGCCTATATAACATATGGGAAAAATACACCGATGACAGCAAACTGAAGCACAACAGTCCCTTCAATACCAACATGTTAGGATGGCTCATAAAATATTCGCTTCAGTTATCAAGTAATTTTTCTGTCCTTACCTCAGCTCTTAAACTAAATGCCACCTTCCTTTGAAGCTTCAGAAAGACATTCATAATTACTTGTCCTCAGTGGTCTTTAAACACTTTTATATCAGTCCCTGCAACCGGTTTCTCAATGAAAGTGCTGAAAAGTGTCCACAGGGCTTCTCACCCGTCCATTGGTGTTATGGACCCTTTGAGACTTCAGACCGCTTGAGGGGTAGATTCACTAAGGCATTTAGGTTGCCGGATGTTAAACGCTTCAATAACTAACAGTTATGTGGCAGCCTCAAGGAGCAAATTTCACAAAATTTATTTGTGTGTGCCTACATAAGATATTTTAAAGAGTCTTTCAGTTGAAATCTTAGGATACAAGAGTCAACAGTGTTCCCAGGTGGCCAAGAAGGCCAATGGCATCCTGGCTTGTATCAGAAACAGTGTGGCCAGCAGGAGTAGGGAAGTGATCGTGCCCCTGTACTCGGCACTGGTGAGGCCGCACCTCGACTACTGTGTTCAGTTTTGGGCCCCTCACTGCAAGAAGGACGTTGAGGTGCTGGAGCGTGTCCAGAGAAGGGCAACGAGGCTGGTGAAGGGTCTGGAGAACAAGTCTTATGAGGAGCGGCTGAGGGAACTGGGGTTGTTTAGCCTGGAGAAAAGGAGGCTGAAGGGAGACCTCATCGCTCTCTACAACTACCTGAAAGGAGGTTGTAGCGAGGTGGGTGTCGGTCTCTTCTTCCAAGTAACAAGCGATAGGACGAGAGGAAATGGCCTCAAGTTGTGCCAGGGGAGGTTTAGATTGGACATGAGGAAAAATTTCCTCACTGAAAGGGTTGTCGAGCATTGGACCAGGCTGCCCAGGGAAGTGGTTGAGTCCCCATCCCTGGAGGTATTTAAAAGACGTGTAGATGTGGTGCTTAGGGACATGGTTTAGTGGTGGACTTGGCAGTGTTAGGTTTATGGTTGGACTCGATCTTAAAGGTCTTTTCCAACCTAAATGATTCTATGATTCTAAGAATACCTTTCTGTTAAGGTGAGTTATGTGTTGATCACTTTTAATACTTAAGTGCTTGAAAGAAGACCGAACACTGTACTGGATCTCACTCTGAGGATGCAGTTGGACAATATGGTTTCAGTCGATCTGAGAGTTCACTGCTGTTGAACAGGGGAGGACCTGCATCCTGCTCAGCTGGTGGAAAGACAGCAAATATTACGTTTTCTTCCGGGTCACTGAACAGAATTGGCGCTGTGAACGGTACAAAAACCAAGGGAGATGGCACAAGGGAGGGGTGGTGAATGCAGGGCGAAGGAGGAAGGGGGTCTAGCAGCTGTAACCTTTCTTAGTTGTATTGTCAAACCATACCCTTAGTCTCTTTTCTGAGACTGTGCTGGTGAGAAATAGAAATATCTTCTTCTTAAGTGTAAATACGCAGGATGAGCCTCAGGAAAAAGTACACAGAAGAAACTTTACAGATTACTTATTGTTATCCTGAATCTCAAAATAACATGGATAATTTTTTTCTTTTTAATGTTACTTGGAAGGTACTACGGCTAACAATTATTAGCTATTGATAGCATTAGTAACCCAAAACTGACTAGAGATACAAGTCAGCAGAGTAAGACCAAAGACTCCACAGCTGCTATAGATCATATGCTACTTACTTCTCCAGATTATTTGGCAGTACTCTGAGTTTTGTTTAATGTAAATATACTTCAGGGATCTAAACCAGGAAAACATGCAATTTCATTTTGTACAGATTTTAGACAATCTCCCTATTGTAATACCTAAACAGCTGTGAGATATCCTCCGTTCAAATACAAATCTCTTGAGACAGTTCTCACAGCTCTAAAAATTAAAGATCTCATAGAGGATTTCAAACATGGCTTGCCCCCTTCTAGAGCCGCATTCTCTCTCCATTAACATTGCCATTGAATTGTCGGCATCTTACTGAAAAGTGCAGAAAGAAAACTGTGTGTATAAGCTTGAGGTTACTTGAATAGTGTTGTTATAAACGTAGAAATTCTTTAGTCTATTTTAGGGTGCTTCTGAAACTTAACTAGCAAATAGGTATGTAAACATCCCTAAACAGTATATGGTCTTTCCTATTTCAAGAACATCTATCCCAAATCGGAGAGAATTCAGTTACAGGGGTAATACTTTTTTAATGAGAATGATAGTAGATTGGTCTGTTCATAAATTATTTTACATTGTCACAAAATAGTATTCGCATTAGATACTAAAATATGTGTATCAGTGAAAGAGTGGGTTTCATTTTGTAGGAACATTTTACTAAAAAGAGTTAGGCTTATAACGGTGTCATGAAATACTGTACTTCTAATTATAATGGACATGGGGGAAAACACAGGAACTGTATAACACATACGTAGAATTGGATTTTCACAAATCTTTACCCACATTTTCCATGTGGTTTCACTAGCTTTTTAAGAGACTGAAAATATTTTCTGTTTTAGGTTTCAGTTTGACATCATTCATGCCAACAATGGTGTATGTTCAATAGTGGACATACGCTGTCCCACACTTCCACTGCTTTAGAATTATTATATTATGATTTTGTCTCATGAAGGTTCATAACCCTTCAGTTTTATTAAAGTTTATATAACTTTTAAATAGTGGAATTCAAAACAACAGCAAAGAGCATTCCATTTTACGGAAAGGGAAAAGATACCAAACCACCTTAACAAAGCGGAGGAAAAAGAGCAGCATGCTAGCGAATTTGGAGAGAGTAACTCTGTCATTAAGAAGAAGCTGAGAGAGATTAAAGCCGCATATTTGGTTAGTTATTATGGCTCTCTGCAGTCTTCCAAAGGGAAATCTTGGCCATGCAGAATTAAATCTGAGACTAAATATTTCATGAAGTGGCTTGGACAGCACACACAAAAATCTACATATACATCAGTTCATTACAGCTTTGACTGTCAACATCATATTCCTTGTCTTCCAAGTATTAGGAACTATAGGCCTCACTGGCAAATGACATCTACATTAAGAACCTCAGAAGCTGAATTTCCAATGAGCTTTCTGGGGTGTCATACACTAACAGCTCCAATATGTAATTCCTATTTATGAAACAATAGCCACTTCATTAAATTCCCTACAATTACATTGTAGGGAAGAATGGTTTTCACAAAAGAAACTGCTGCTTCTGCTAATGATTATAGAGAGCTGTTAGGGAAATCTGACTGGTAGTCAGCCTCAAGGGACGGTTGTCCCAATGATTTTTATGGTACAAATACAAAGAAATTCTGGACAAAATAATTTTGGCACAAACTCGCCACTTGAATAGAAATGGCAAGGCATTCACAATGCAGAGGGAGGTGTCTGCACAAGGGGATACACCCAGGTTAATCAAGATGGCTCTACATGCATGGGTCTGATACCAAAAGGGGCCAGCATCTTTGCCCAACGCTGCAGTGTACATCTAGAAACATTTATATCTAGCCTGGGTATCTTAGATATAGCACACAAATGTATGGCTACACTCTGCAATGCAGGGCTTTATAAGAACCAACTCCAAAAGAGAGGGTACGTTTACATAGCACAGTGCAGTCCATGTAAATATGCCACCTTGAGTCCCCCCAGAAAATGAGCTCTGTTGCACCACATTGTGGAGAGACTAGTTTGGAATGAGTTAGCTTTGGAAGAGAAAGCAAGAAAGCCATGCTAATGTGGATCTCACTCCCAGATCTGCATCAGTTCAGGTCTATGTCTTCACACCACTGCACAGCAAGATGCAATGTACCTAAAAATACAGTCATGGTATGATATAAAAAGTAAAAATGGAATATGAAACTGAAAATGAGGTATAGGTGTTATGGGAGAAAAACAGCAACAGGAAAGAAAAAAAATGATACTTCATCTCCATAAGAAGCCCAGGCCTGTCACCACATTCATACCATCTCTCCTGACACACACCATAAGCACTGAAGTGCCTAACAGGTTAAAACACAATGTTACATTCATTTTCCTTTTTCTCTGCTTAGCCCTTTGTTTTCCCCGTCCTTGAAAGCACCCTCTGCTAACACAAGTGTCAGGGAGCTTCTCAAAATGTCATCACTGGGGGACAAAGATTTTTATGAAACCCAACAGCAACGACTGCAGCTATATAATGATTTCCGTTGTTTCTCTAAAACAGTTTGAACTTTCAAAAGAGATAAGAGCAACAGTCACAGAACCTCTAATATATCATTAAAAATGGCCTTTTTTTTTTAAGCCTTATGGCTGTTTGTTGTTGTTGGTTTGGTTTTTTCCCCATCTCAGAGAACTCTTTTGGAGAGAGATCAATAATTTATCCACTACCCTCTTCATTTTTATAGTGCTGAGCACTAATGAACTAGTAGATAAAACTATATGAAGACGTCAGACATGTAATTTCATTGTACTTTACCTAAAGCGTAAGCACAAAAGGTGGTAAAAGCACTGAACAGCCACACCCAGGTGGGAACAAGTCCAGGACTGGTACCTGAAATAAATCAGGTAGTGAGTCAGTGTAGCAGTGGTTAACATCAAAGAAGTCCACCGAGATATGCATATACATATGAGCAAGCTGCCACTGATTAGCCCACTACGTCAAACAGATTGAAATATTTGTGTCTGACCTTAAGTCATCAGTGAGCTCTATCAAAGAAGCAATGAGCGGGCTTGAATGTGTTTATACCATAAAGAAGAGAAGATAAGGTAGAGTTTTTTTGGTCCTGAAATGACTCTAGTATTGCACAAAATAATGATAGTAACCAGGCAAAAATTTTAACAGATCATGGGAAGACTATCCATCCACAAATTAGCTAATGTTTATGTAATATCTAAAGACAAAAAGATGTCATTTTCAAGCATGATCTTTATTATTAGCGCCAACGTGGGGTTTGTATAGCACTTCCACCATACAGATCTGAACAGGAAATTTTTGTCCTTCGGCTAGGACAGGTATTAGCACCCTTCTTTTTTCCTTGAAAAAAAGGAAAAGCAAGCTGAATTGGGCAGAACCCAGGGTTCCGTTATTGCTCCGCTGATAGCAATAACCCATGGTTATTGTTGCTCTTTTAAAGAAATCACTCCTTTTTCCAAAGAGCGTTCTATTTAACTTAAACATAATCCAATAAAGACTACACCAGCACTAAACAACTGTAAGTGCAAAGCCCTCTCAGGTTTCTGGCATTCGGCACCGAACACAGGGAATACTTGCACACAGAGGTGTGTCCTTGCTGAACGGGGAGATGCCAGTACCTAAAGCAGTGCCCTGACCATCTTTCTCTCAATGCCTCGTCTTGCCGCTCTGAAAGAAAAGACAGCAATTCCTGACTCCGAGTTGCAAATTTTCAAACTGTAGAATGAAAACCAGCTGCCCAGGAAATTAAGTCTTTTATTTCTGATCCTAGGTATGGGATTGATATACGATACTCAAAAGGCTCATTAGGTTGCATGAACGTTTTCAATCAATTGAGAAATGAGGGGCACTGTTCTTGTGTGAAAGCAAGAATGGGCTTGCACATAGAAATCTCAGCTCTAACAGACTTAATTGCCATTTCAAACGTCTTCAAGTTCAATGTGTATCTACTGGGAATGTGTCAAGATAAAATTATCCCATTAAAAGATCTGTGCTGGATGCTCTTTTATTACAGAACTTAGTAAATATCAGCTGCATTGATAAAAACCCAAGCGTTTAAGGATGAGGCCAGATAACTACATAACATGCTGGTCCTGAAAACTTAATGCTCATGCAGGATTATTTTTGAACAAAAACTGCTTACAAGTACCCCTGCCTCTAGAATTGTTGTGATAACTGTACAAACAGCTCAAGCCAAA